>NC_140995.1:111011975-111336597 GCF_052327205.1 Somniosus microcephalus | reverse complement strand
CCCCAGCTAGTATGAGATAAATCCAATAGTGAATTCAGGAGAAACTTCTTTACCCAGAGAATGGTTAGAATGTGAAACTCGCAACCACAAGGTGCAGTTGAGACAAATAGCATAGATGCATTTAAGGGGAAGCTAGATAAACACAAGGGAGAAAAAAATAGGATAATCTGATGGGGTTAGATGAAGAAGGGTGGGAGGAGGCTCGTGTGGAGCTTAAACACCGGCATGGACCTGTTTCTGTGCTGTAAATACCATGCAGGACTGTGTACTATATAAGACTATGCGTGTATACATAATCTGGTTAACAACAGTAGTTTAATCCTTGCCTTTCAGCGAAAATTGCCATTCAGAGTGTTATTTTTCTAATCTCAGTATATTTAATTGTGGGACCAGTGTCTGGCTTTACTTAATTGGATCAGGTAACATTGTCTGCTCATCAAACTAGCAAAGCAGCAAAAGCATAGTTTGGATTCCTCAACTAATTTTATGTAAATACAAAATATGTGCAGCAGCGAAATTGACATGGTTAAATAATAGAATAGTTTGTCATGTCTGATAAAAACCAAATAGATGCAAAAGAGACTTAAATTTAGATGACTTAAAAGATCAGAACGGTTCTGACTGTGCAGGTGTTTGATTTAAAATGCTAAATTTGTTTTCCTGCATTGAAGGGAAATAGTTACATCAGTACCAGGAAGTACATGTGGAGCAGTGTAAATAGTGTGACACCCTCTCATAAACTGAGCCTACTACAGGAAGATGTCATTATAATTAGGAGCTTCAACTACATCAACCTGCACCAATATGGTGCTTTTCTAATAGAAAAATGTCCTGAAGTGCTTCACTAAAGTGAAAATGGAATGTCAGGCAATGATGAGAGAGGAGTTAGAGGAAGTTACTGAAGGCAGAGTCAATGAAGATTTGAAGGTAGCAAGGTAGAGGAGTTTAGGCCGTACTTCTTTCAGTGTACGGGGTCAATACAACTAAAGGTTCTGCTGCCAAAGATGGAGCTGATGTGCTTGGGGGGGGGAGGAGCGGGGGGGGGAGGGTGGCGGAGGTAGGTGTTGCAAATGTGGCCAGTGTTATAAAAGTGGAGGGAGCATGCTGGTTGGCACTAAGAAGTACAGCAGGTTGCAGAAGTAGGGAGGCTTGGACGAATTAGTCAACAAAGGCAATGGGGTTGATTTTATCGCCCCCGACCCCGCTCGCGCCCCCCCCCCCTCACCTGGGAGAACACCCAGTTAAAATGGAGCGGGGAACTTACCCGCTTCTTTCCCGCCCTGATCTAAATAGAGTGACACCCGCTCATAATCTGAGCCTACGACAGGAAAATGTCATTATAATTCGGAGCTTCAACTACACTGCTTTTCTGTAGTAAAATGTCCAAGTTCCTGATCTGGGCAACTACAATTTTAAATTGCAGGCGGCAAGTACACCCACTCCAAGCTGGCGGGGTCCTCTTTAAATATGCAGATCGGGCTCTGATGGGCTTCTGGATAAGGTAATGGGAACCTTAAATTCATTCCAAAATACAGTTAGATGTTGTGATTAGGGGGTTGAATGGGTGAGCTAAGAAGGACATAATGGCCTCCCTCTACTGTATTTCCCTGTGAGCTTATGATCGACAACAAGCTCCGTAGTTGAATTGTGCAATTTAAACTGAAGTGTATTGTACTTCTTGATTTATACTGCAGTGGCACTAGGTTTTATTTCACTCCATGTTACAAGGAAATAGCTTATCCTGGGAGAGAATGAGTTGGAGTTGAAGATGGATTGATGAGACTTGACTTGAACACACTGAAGACAGAGGGACGAGAAAGAGCGTGTTGGACAGATTTTGATATTAGGAGAAACGAGAGAGGAAAAATTTGAAGAAGTCTTGTCAATACAATAGAAAAACAAGAAAGGTTGCAATGAAAGGGGAGTGGAGCTAAAGGCTAGAGCTGAGACAAGAATTGACCACCAGACAACAAGCCTTTTCTGTGTAGTGTCAGTACTGAGGGAGGACTGCACTGTCGGAGATGTCATATTTACTATGTGACGTTAAACCAAGGTGGCTGTAAAAGATCCCACGACATTATTTGGAGAAGATCAGGGGAGTTCTCCCCAGTGTCCTGGCCAATATTTATCCCTCAACCAAAATCACTAAAACAGGTATCTGGTCATTACCACATTGCTGTTTGTGGGAGCTTGCTATGCGAAAATTGGCTGCCGCCTCTCTTACATTAAACAGTGACTGCACGTCAAAAGTTCTTTATTGGCTGTGGGACATTTTGAGGTTGTGAAAGGCACTATATAAATGCAAGTTTTTTAATTCTTTTAGTCTTGTATTCTACCCATATGGAAAAAGCATACAATAAGGGGAGTCAGTCTGTACAATGAAGTAGTGTGACAGTAGATTGTGCCTCCATGGCTGATCTTTCAGGAAGAATGTGGTACCCTCTGCCATGCGAAAGAAATTACATTGTGGTCAGTAATTATTAAAGAACTATAGCTGCTTGCTTACATACAACTAAACAGCAAGTACAGAAAGAAATTGCAGGCCTGTCACATCACTTTGTAGTGGGATTATTACATAGTTAGAATACAAAGACTGGAAGAATTATCTTAATTAAGTGTTTGGTTCTTCAACAGCCTGTTTTTCAATCGAGCTGGTAGGAGGAAAAAGTAGAAAGTGTACTGATCTTAAAGTCCTTGAACCGTTCAATTATACTAAATGACCAACCATAGACACTCAACTTTTGATGAGCTCCACAGTTCCTATTATTGTTTTACTTCACTTTCCCCAGACAAGAGACAAAGCTGCCAAAATAAGCGAAAGTCAGGGCCCTCTGATATAAATAAGACCCCGAGGTGATTTTAACATGCAGTTCGGTGCCCAGTGCCATCCTTGCCAGGGAAATTAAGAGCCAAGCAGGAGCGGGCCCAGGAGAGGACAAGATGGTAACTTTTTTTTCAATATTTTCATGTTTGTTTGTGGGCCTGGAAGCGTAGGAGTGCTCCTGTGGGGCCCACAAGGAAACCTTGGGCCTCCCCTGCCCCAGGCTTTCCCACCTGCCCCGACCACCATTGCCTCCCTCCCTCCCTCCTTCCCGCTTACCTGCCACATTCCCATGGGCCCCTGGTGGCAAACTCCTGTCACCCAAAATCCCACTCCTGCCGACTGACCAGCGACTAATTTCTGCCAGGATCAGGCGGGAAACTCACCAGCGAGATGGAGGTGAGGCCCAGAACTTAAAATGGTCCGGGGCTTGCTCCAGTGGGGCCAGGCAAGCTTGACACAGGCTCTGCTGTCCTTGTGCCCCGAGTTAAATTCGGGGCTCAGACCGCGATAGTAACTCCCTCCAACTGGCGGGAGAGGGTCGGGGAGGGCCGGGGTTAACGACTGGGAACCTGTCCCCAACACCATGTGTAGTGTCCGAGTATCAATAATACACGGACTGCAGGAGAACAATAAAACAGGTATTTACTGAACAGAGGGTAACTTAAGACTGAAGTACAGAAGCCTGCTATGGCTTTTTATACAGGTGTGGTCACTGCCAGTACTGCAGTATAGAATCAGTTCTTCTCTTAAAGGTACATACACAACAATTCCTCCCCTTTTAGATAAACAGTACATAACATTCATTTAACAACTAAATAATAACTAATTACAATTACAATTTTCTCTGTACTATATACATCAACTGAAATAACTATTTATAAGTTCAGTCTTTGAGGAGGCTTCCTGATCCTGACTGGATAGCGCCTTTCTCGAGTAGCCTGTTCTTGTGGCAGAGTCGATTCTGGCTCATTGTCATTGGTAGGTTCGTCAGCTTCCAATACCACTGCTTCTGAGGTAGACGCAATCTGTACTTCGGGTTCATTACCAGGTGCACATGCTCGTGGTATGGGTTTGGCTTGTTCCTCTGACTCTAGAATCTGGTCAGCATGGCATCTCACGATGCTCTCTCCAACGTCCACTGTGTACATTAGTGGTCCCTGCTGTGTGCATATCGTTCCTGGCTGCCATTTTTCTGCTCGTTAGTCGCGGGCCAAGACTGGTTGCCCTATCTTGAAGCTCCTGGTTGGCTTCTCATTGATGTGCTGGAATTGCTTATCCTCAACATCTCGTCTTATGTTTGGTTTGAGCAAATCCAGGTGACATCTTAGCCTTCGGTTGAAGAACATTATGGCTGGAGCTTGGTTGGTGACTGCATCTGTCGCATTCCGGTAAGCAAACAAGAAATTATCCACCTTGTGTTGTAGTGGTATGTCGTCATTATACATCGCCTTTATTGCCTTTTTAAAGGTCTGAACAAACCTCTCAGCCAATCCATTTGTGGCTGGATGATATGGGGCAGATGTGTAATGTTTCACCCCATTATTCCTCAGAAACCTCCGGAAATCCTCGGACACAAACTGTGGCTCATTGTCGGAGCAAATCTGTTCTGGCAAGCCATTCCTGGCGAAGATGGTCCATAGGACTGCAATAGTTTTCTCCGTGGTGGTGGAGGACATTTTGATGACCTCTGGCCATTTTGAATGGGCATCCACGGCAATTAGAAACATTGAGTCCATAAATGGACCAGCAAAATCAATGTGTACCCATTGCCATGGAGATGAGGGCCACTCCCATGGGTGTAGCGGGGCCTGTGGTGGAGCGTTTTGGACCTTCTGGCATCCTGTGCATCTCTTGGTCATAGCCTCGATTTCTTTATCGATTCCCGGCCACCACACAAACGCCCTGGCTAGACTTTTCATTTTTACCCCTCCCAGATGACCCTCATGAAGCCCATTGAGCACTCTATCTCTCAACTTGGGTGGAATTACCACTCGTGATCCACACATCAAGGTCCCCCGGCACACTGACAGCTGTTCTCTCCTTGGCAAGAATGCTGGCAACAGTGAGTCGCCATGTGCTGGCCATCCCTTCACCGTCAAATCATAGACCCGAGAGAGTGTCGGGTCATTTCGGGTTTCCTTCTCTATACTTGAGTTTGTAACAGGTAGACATTCGACTATGGTTGCATGGAATATCTCAACAGGGTCCACTGCAGGTGCTTCCTCTACCGTAGGCAATGGTAGGCATGACAGCCCATCAGCGTTTCCATGCTGTTTCGTACCCTTGTACTCTATGTCATACTGATGTGCCCCTAGAAAAAGTGACCATCTTTGCAGCCGTTGCGCCGTCATCACCGGAAAGCCCTTCTTTGGGTTAAAAATGGAGACCAAGGGCTGATGATCAGTCAGTAGGGTGAATTTCTGCCCGTGCAGATAGTGATTGAACTTCTTCACCCCCCACACCAGGCTGAGGGCCTCCCTGTCAATCTGGGCGTAGTTACGCTCGGCTGAGGTTAACGAGCGCGACGCAAAGGCTATTGGCCTCTCTGAACCATCAAGAAATTTGTGTGACAGCACCGCTCCAATGCCGTAGGGAGACGCATCACATGCCAACCGAATCGGTAGTGTTGGGTTGTAGTGGGCCAATACTTCTTTTGAAGTGATTAGGCATTTACATTTCTGAAAGGCACGCTTACACTCATCACTCCATTTCCATGTTACTCCAGTTTGCAGCAGGGCGTTCAGTGGGTGCAGAATTGTAGATAAATTCGGCAAGAACTTATGGTAGTAGCTCACCAACCCGAGAAACGACCTCAGTTGCGAAACATTTTCCGGTGCTGGAGCCTTGACTACAGCCTCAATCTTGTCTGGCGACTGATGCAACCCTTCCTCATCAATCATGTGACCACAATACGAGATTTGTCTCCTGAAGAACTCGCATTTGGGACGGTTGGCTCGTAGCCCATATTCCTGTAATCTAGTGAGCACCTGCTCCAGGTTGGCAAGGTGTTCACTTTCATTTTCGCCCGTAACCAGGATGTCGTCCAAATAACACTGGGTCCCCGGGATCCCTTGCAGGACTTGTTCCATCGCCCTCTGCCAAATAGCCGGGGCTGATGCTACCCCGAATACCAGTCGATTGTACTGGTAAAGGCCTTTGTGAGTGTTTATCGTGAGGTATTTCCTAGATGCTTCTTCCACCTTCATTTGTAGAAACGCTTAGGCCAGATCAATCTTTGTAAAGCATTTCCCTCCAGATAGTGAGGCGAAAATATCTTCTATCCATGGAAGTGGATATTGTACTGTGTGCAGGACTGGGTTCACAGTTACCTTGAAGTCCCCACAGATGCGAACCTTCTTCGGCTCCCCAGGTGTGCTGCTCAATGATTTCTTCATTACAGGAAAGATGGGTGTAGCCCACTCGCTCCAGTCCACCTTGGACAGCACACCCGAACGCTCCAGACTCTCCAGTTCTTCTTCAACGGCTGGGCGGATCGCGTATGGTACCAGTCTGGCCTTAAAAAAATTTGGGTTCGCGTTATCTTTGATTTTTATCGTTGCCTTTACTCCTTTTAGAGTCCCAAGTCCTTGTTGGAACACCTCTTTCGCGTCAGTTAGAATTTTTGATAGTCGTCCAGGTGTGACGTCATCATCCTTTTTGTCAGTCACAGTTAGCGCCTGAATGGAATGCCAATCCAATTGTATTTTTCGGATCCATTCACGTCCCAATAATGGTGGTCCTCCATCTTGTAGTATATATAGATACAGTTTCTGTGTTTCCTTGCCGTTGTATTCAACTGGCACCCTTATTTTTCCTCTGGGGTAGACTTTTTGCCCTGTGTATGTCTTCAATACAATGGATGTGTCCTTCAAGGGTATGTGTGAGAATAGCCGCTCATAGTCTCGTCGATTCATGACAGTTAGGGCTGATCCTGTATCCAATTCTATCTTTACTTGGGACCCTGCTATCATGAGGGTGACCCAAATAGTTCGGTGATCCTCCTTTGCGATCACGTTGTGTAACTTTAGACAACTTAGTCTCCTGCTCCCGGAGTCATTATCACTCTCCTGATCTTCCGAACTACTGTCTGTCATTTTTTTTACTTTCTTGTACTTTTCCTTAGTAGTTCTTGTAGTGTTGGTTTTCTTTCCTGACCTGCAGACTCTTGCTATGTGTCCCATTTTCCCACATTGCCTGCATACTTTGTCCTTAAACCAGCAGTCCTTCTGATCATGGGTTGTTCTGCCGCAGCGATAGCACTTTTCTGCTCCATACGCCATTTCGTTAGCGCTGTATTCTTGTGGTTTCTGTTGTATTTCCGCAGCTCCCCATGCTGCTGCTTCATAGGATACTGCCACGCTGAAAGCCTGTTCTAGCGTCAGGTCCTTTTCCGAAAGTAGTCGTTTCTGGGTTCCTTCACTCTGGAGCCCGCAGACAAACTTATCCCGTAAGGTGTCTGCCAGTCCTGCTCCGAACTGGCAGTGCTTCGATAACTTGCGTAGTTCCGTAAGATAGTCAGCATTGCTCTCATCTTTGTGCTGGTTTCTTTTATGGAACTTGAATCTTTCTGCTATCAGCAGCGGTGTAGGGTTTAGGTGTTCCTGTAAGATATTAACAATCTCTTCAAAACTTTTCTCCATTGGTTTAGCTGGGGTAATAAAATTCCGCAATAGGCCGTACGTTCTCGCGCCCATCAAATTTAATAATACCGACGCCTTCTTTCCATCGGCCACCTCATTTGCCTTGCAGTACACTTCAATTCTTTCCACATACGTGGTCCAGTCTTCTACCTCGTTGTCGAAAGCAGTGATACTGCCACTCTTCGGCATCTTGGGTGATTTAAAATGGCGCCTCCCGCACTTTTTCTTCTTCCCCAATGGAATAAAATGGCGTCTCCCGCGCTTTTCCTTCTTCCCCAATGGAATAAAATGGCGCCTCCCGCGCTTTTCCTTCTTCCCCTTGCTGCCACGCTGCTCCTAGCATTCTACAGGGTAATGGCGGCGACCCGCGGCTTCGGTGCGTCTCACTTTTCCTTCCCCTCGTTTTATTTTCTCTACGCTGCCCGGTTCTTGAGCACCGACCGTGCCCTGTGCGCTCCACCCTCTCTCTCTCTCTCTTTTCCTCCCGACGACGCTGCACGGCCCCTTTGCAGAGCCGCTTGATCGAGCTCGAGCCCGCCGCAGTCCGGAAGGGTCAGCGCACTACCTGCTACCAGCACAATTTGCTGGAACACCTTGACTGGGGAGCCAAGCCCAGCTCTCCACAGCCTCTCCTGCAATTCTCCGAACTCCGATGGATCCTTGGGCGGTTGCCCGCGGTCGACGCCCGTTGCTCTGACTTCAACCTCCAAGAAGCTTCTTCTCAGGGAAAGATCCCCGTGAGGTGATGCAGTACTGCAGGTGAGTTCGAACCTGCTCGTCGCCAGTGTAGTGTCCGAGTATCAATGATACACAGACTGCAGGAGAACAATAAAACAGGTATTTACTGAACAGAGGGTACTCTTTTTGTTTGGACCCAGAAAAACCCCAATTGGACTGTAAATAAACAAAAGTTCAACTAAAACTTAACAAATCAAATTAAAATTTGGTTTTCCGGGTTGATGATGCACTCCAGTCCCCGCGGCGCCCATCGGTCGCGGAAATACTCAAGCGCGCCGGCGGACAACACGTGCTCCATCTCCAGGGCCACCCGGGCGCGAACATGGCCGCGGAAGAGAGGCAGGCAATCCGGCTGGACGACCCCCTCGACCGCCCACTGCCCTGAACAGACGGTACTCTTTTATTTGGACCCCAAAAAAACCCAATTCGACTGTAAATAAACAAAAGTTCAACTAAAGCTTAACAAATCAAATTAAAATTTGGTTTTCCGTGTTGATGATGCACTCCAGTCCCCGCGGCGCCCACCGGTCGCGGAAATACTCAAGCGCACCGGCGGACACCGCGTGCTCCATCTCCAGGGCCACCCGGGCGCGAACATGGCCGCGGAAGAGATGCAGGCAATCCGGCTGGACGACCCCCTCGACCGCCCACTGCCCTGAACAGAGGGTACTCTTTTATTTGGACCCAAAAAAAACCCAATTCGACTGTAAATAAACAAAAGTTCAAATAAAGCTTAACAAATCAAATTAAAATTTGGTTTTCCGTGTTGATGATGCACTCCAGTCCCCGCGGCGCCCACCGGTCGCGGAAATACTCAAGCGCACCGGCGGACACCGCGTGCTCCATCTCCAGGGCCACCCGGGCGCGAACATGGCCGCGGAAGAGATGCAGGCAATCCGGCTGGACGACCCCCTCGACCGCCCACTGCCCTGAACAGAGGGTAACTTAAGACTGAAGTACAGAAGCCTGCTATGGCTTTTTATACAGGTGTGGTCACTGCCGGTACTGCAGTATAAAATCAGTTCTTCTCTTAAAGGTACATACACAACACCATGCACACACCAATCACCATTTTATGGCACCAGATATCAGGACGTCTGAGAGTCCCACCGTGGAGAGGCGGGACACTTCATCAACATATTTAAATTGGGCTCCCATAGTGCAATTGGGAGTCTGATGTAAAATTTACTGCAGCTGCATGGATTTCTCAGGGGTCGGGAAACCCAGCAGTGAAAGGGGGGCGGGAGCTGCCAGTTTAGTAGGTAAGTAGCTTGCTCGGCACTCCTTGTGGGCCAGGAGGAGCAGAAGTGCTCCACCCAGGCCTCACAAGGAAGCCTTCAGCCTCCCTACTGCCAATTGCGGCCTCTCTCCGCCCCACCCTGAATGCTGACCTTCCCCCCCGCCCCACCTGATTGCTGGGGACCGTCCCCAAGGGTCTCCATCTGCGGCCTCCTGCCACTGGTTTTCCCTCCTGGCACCCTGTCAATTTGGCCGGCGGCTAGGCAGGAAACCGAAACAAAAAACTGATAATGAGGTCCTGCTGTTAATTTCGGCAGGACCTCCGCATCTCCGGACTTGCCGGGTTCTTCGGCCGCTTTCAGCCTCCCCCCACACCCTCCCCGTAAATATCGGGGCCATATCTCCTGAAAGGGATCCAATTTTTTAAATTATATCTGCTGTGCTGCTGGACTGTTGGCAGATATTTGGTGCCTTTTTTAGGTATGGAGAAGAGAGATTTAACCCTAAGTATCCATTGGACACACATTTGGTCTGTTTGGCTAATCCTCATTTCTGCAATCAGGGATATCTGAACACAAATGCAGGTTCTGATGGCGTTACAAGTATAATGTACAGCCTCCTATTTTCTCCTGGTATCCAAGGATATGGTATTCATTTCATCCACCTCAGCAGAGTAACTCTCTGGTCATGTGTCTGGCACTCTTGGGTGATGAGGACACCAACAACAAAAATGTAACTGCATAAAATGAGCAGTTTGTGGCTTTTTTCATTTTAATGAATTGGCCTCGATACAGGATAAGGAACAAAGACAGTCGAGTTGAGAACACTCTTCACCCCCTCCCACCTGTTCAGAGATATTGGCCTAGAAATTCAGTCGCGTTTGCGCCCACTTATTGGCTAAAGAGTGGTTTGCGCCGGAAGTTTTTTAGTGCCCGAAATTCAGTTGGTCCCTAAAATCGGCGTTAGCCGGTAGCGCTGCGCCGGCACCGATGACGTCATCGGTGTGCGCAGCGCCCCGGTTCCAACGCGATTCCGTGCCGACGGCCAAATTCAGTTGCGGCCGCCTCACCCGTAGCGGCCGCAAACAGCGTTTGAAAAACGGGGCCTTGCAGCTCTGAGAGGCCGGCGCATAAAGGTGGAGGGGCGGCCGGCCGCTTTCCCAGCGGCCGCCTGGCCGCACCTCCCTCCCCGGACTCCTGCACCACCCCCCCGCGGCATTGGTGTCTGACTCCCGCGAGCCCGGCACTTCTCCGTGGTGCCGGGCTCATTTGCCGGGGGAATCCAGCGGCGATCTCACGGCTGCAGGCAGCTCCTCCTTAAGAGAAGGAGGAGGCCTGCAGTACCCCAGCCTGCCGCACCGCATCGGGTGCCGCAGCGGCAGCTGGACGCCTGAAATTGACTTTCATCGCCCCAAGCGAGGCGGCCAAACCCTGCAATAGCGCCCGCCTCTGCCTTGGGGCGCCGCAACTGAATTTCAGGCGGGCGCTACGGGAATCCGGGCGAGCGCTAAATTTCGGGCGCTAAAGACCTGGCGCGGCGATAGCGAATTTCTAGGCCATTCTTCTTTGCCCTTCCTGCCCCCAGTTCATGCTTTTACTCTTTGCACGCTTCTCCCCTCAATTGAAATAGGCACTCTTTTCCCCTTAGTTCACGCTAGACCTTGAGCCCTCAGTGCTACTTCCTTCTCCTACCTCCCACTGTCCAGGAGATTGAACGTTGCTGCATACTGTGGATGGAAATTCCTGATCTCACAAGAATTCCCACCCACAGGGGTCGATTTTCAGTGTGCCGTGAGGCGGGCTTTTAGGCGTGCGGGGGGGCAAAAATCCCGAATTCGGGGGTCCCGACACCATCCCGCCCAAAACCCGCCTCCACGTAAGTTTCACAGGAGGCAGGTACCCGCCCTGCACTGGGACCCGCCGACCCGAGGTGGGAAGGGATTAGTGCCAATTAACTGCCTGTTAACAGGTAGTTAACAGGCAGTTTTTAGCCTTAAACCTATTTTGAAGGGTGTCGTGTGGGATTCCCGACGGCTCCAAACCACGCCAGGTTAGAGCAGGTGGGCCGTCGGGTTGAAGGACTTGGAGGGGTCACAGTGTCGATGTTCAGGTGAGTGATGGGTGCATGAGTGCAAAGGTAAGTGTGTTTGGTATGTCTAAAGTGTGTAAACAAGTTTAAATTACCTGTACTTACCTTAACAGCCTTTCTTTCTCTAGGTTTCGGGAGTCCATCGCTCAGCCGGCACTGAAAGCAAAATGGCTGCGAGCTGTCAAAAGTGACAGCCTTCAGCTTTCATTGCCAGTGAGAGTTCTAACTGAGTCTGTGTAGAAGGACTCAGGTTAGAAGTCAGACTGTCAGTGTTTGACAGCTTCAAACAGCTGTGAAACACTGATATTTCATCTGTCAAGACCTCTTGACAGATGAAATTTCAGTCTGTGATATCACCTGTTGCCGGGTGGCCCTTAATTGGCCTGCTGAGCCCGCTGGGTGGGCTCAACAAGGTCAATCAAGGGAAAATCGCGTGGATTGGCCGGACATCGATGTAGGCGAGACTAAACCCGAAAGTTGTAGTCCCGCCTCCTTCCCGACTGCTGAATGAAAATCGACCCCACAGTGTGCAGTAGCATCCAATCCCTTGGAGCAGCAGCAGGAAGGAGCAGACAGGAACAAAATTGAGGGGAGGGGCTGGAAGCGCTGTTGAGGGGAAGAAACGGGAGCAGCGCTGAGGGGCGGAGCCAGGAGAGACACTGATTTTCATCCACAAATGCAGACAAGTGACAACTCTGACTTTCTGCTTGCAGACTGTCCACACCAGGGTGTTGTATTGCTATGCAGTACTAAATCACCATGGCAATGTTAATATTATTTAGTGGTGTGCTACATTTAGAGTTTAAATTACCCTCTTTAATAGTCAATCAACATTGCAACTATAGAATGATGGGTGGAGAAAGAGGCTGTTGGTGTAGAGAATCATAGAAACTGCCATGAAATCAGTGCCTAACCTACTGGCAAAGGGATTTTTTGGAACTTTTTTTGGGACCACACGAACAACAGATCAGCATCACCAATAATGACATTTAAAGAATGTATAATGAAGAATGACATTTAAAGAAAGTATAATGAAGATACTACACTTTCATTATTTCTGCAAATTGTTGTAACAGGGAGAATGGCTGCCTTGAGAATTTTGGACCATTTTGAGACTTTGCTTCCCAGCATTACAATATAATTTCACAGGCAGAAAAAGAATGCTGTGAATTAATTTAAATTGAGGAGCAGAATATTAATTTGATGACACTATCTTCTGCATCTTGCTGCCCAGTAGAGGTGAAGCAACACAGTGCTTAAAAAATTGCTTTGCATTAAAACATGAAAAATAAAATTTAGCCAAAGGTTTTTTGCATGAGTGAAATAATATCAGCATACATTGTAACACACCATGGCATGACATTCCACTGATGTTCTTTGACATGTCTTTTCATTAAGCACAATAGCCACATAGTCTTGCATTTCCAGTTTCACTGCAGGCAATTATCTTGTTCCAGTATTATGAAATTATCTCTAAGAGCCACGGCTCTTAGAATAACCATAGGTCATGTGCAATGTTTTCAAATCTACAGGGATTCCTGATGCAAGTCCAGATATGGCCAGGAAACTGGCAAACACCATGGTTTCGTATTTTTGTTCATCCTGCCCCATTCAAAATGGACTCTTAGATTGCCCAGGAATTTCTGCTGCTATGATTGTTCTTCCAAATTGTCTGGACTGCAGCCAGTGCCAGCGTGGCCATTATGGCATGTCTGGGATTTAGGTCGCAGGCAGTCAGGAGAAATAGAGACAGAGGGTAGCAACCAAGTCAAAGACAAGCAACAAGAAGAGAAGAGAGAAAAAAGCAACAAAGAGACATTTCAGAAAATAGAAACAGATCATCAAAAAGACAGGAAAACAAAGCGACAGAAAATTAGAGCCAAGAGAAAGAAAAAAGTGTTCATAAATGTATTTTTCCTATGTATTCTGCACTTTACCCTTATTCTCTTGCTTTTCTGCTATGCATACACCTTTGATCAATTTATTTAACCACACATGTATGCAACAACAGAATTGCCAGTAAAATATAGAAAAAGACATTCTAGTCTATAGGAAATGTGATCATGATCTGGGAGCACTGTGGGTGACCTTGAAAGACTCCACATCTGCAACTTAATCTTTGTTGCAATAGAGTCAAGACAGTCTGGAGCTGGCAGCCACCTGCAGCGCTGCTCACAAATAGCGCTGCTCACAAACAGCACTGCTCATAACCTTTTAAAACACTGGTTGGGCCTCAGCTGTATTGTGTTCAATTCTGGGCACCACACTTCAGAATGGATGTCAAGGCTTTAGAGAAGGTACAGAAGAGATTTACCTGAATGGTAACAGGGATGAGGGACTTCAGTTATGTGGAGAGACTGGAGAAGCTGGGGTTGTTCTCCTTAGAGCAGCGAAGGATAAGAGGAGATTTGATAGAAATGTTCAATATCATGAACGGTTTTGATAGTGTAAATAAGGAGAAACTGTTTCCAGTCGCAGAAGGGTCAGTAACCAGAGGACATAGATTTAAGGTGATTGGCAAAAAAAACAGGGGTGACATCAGGAAACATTTTTTTATACAGGGAGTTGTTTTGATCTGGAATGCACGGCCTTTAAGGGCGGTGGAAGCAGATTCAGTAGTAACTTTCAAAAGGGAATTGGATAAATACTTGAAGGGAAAATATTACAAGGCTATGGTGAAAGAGCAGGGAAGTGGGACTAATTTGATAGATCTTTCAAAGAGTTGGCACAGGCACAATGGACCGAATGGCCTCCTTCTGTCCTGTATGATTCTTTGATTCAAATAGCACTGTTTACAAACAGCACTGCTCATAAGCATAGAATAGTGGAATCAGTCACTGTGGTCTCCTGGACCCTGCTTGATCACCTCCAGGGGTCACAGAAGAACTTCCCAGAGCTTTTTCCTAAATCAGTGGAAGGTTTTTTCTCTGCTTTGTTTTTGCCTCTCCCAGGAGACTGCGTGACGGTGATGATGTAGGTTGCACCATGTATGGATGTGGTAGGGTTGATGGACCAGTTGTTTTTTCATATGTTCGTATATATTTTCTTCTCCGCAATCTCCTTTAGTCTGAACAGGTGGGTTAGAAATCTGCCTGCCAGCTCTCAATGCCCCCATCAGATGAAAGGTCTCCAACCAGAAACGTTAACTCTGTTTCTCTCTCCACAGATGCTGCCTGACCTGTTGAGTATTTACAACATTTTCAGTTTTATTTCAGATTTCCAGCATCCGCAGTATTTTGCTTTTGATGTTATTCAAACCTTGTATCTATCTCTGTCACAAACTCTCACTCATTGATATCTTACTTGCTTACTTATATTAATCACCTTTAAACTTGCTGATTGTTTTTAACATAAAACTGAGGAGGGCTTCTCTACAAGTCTTGCCTAGAAATACACATTCGAGGTGAATCTCCAGGCTTTCTACCAAAGTCGGCCGCAAACAAGACTCCAGGATGGTGTGTTGCCTCCCTGGTGCAAGGGTCAAGGATGTTTCAGAGCGGCTGCAGAACATCTTGGAAGGGGAGGGTGAACAGCCAGTTGTCGTGGCGCATATAGGTACCAACGATATAGGTAAAAACCGGGATGAGGTCCTAAAAGCTGAATATAGGGAGTTAGGAGGTAAATTAAAAAATAGGACCTCAAAGGTAGTAATCTCAGGATTACTACCAGTGCCACATGCTAGTCAGAGTAGAAATAGAAGGATATTTCAGCTGAATACGTGGCTAGAGGAATGGTGCAACGGGGAGGGATTCAAGTTCCTGGGACATTGGAACCGGTTCTGGGGGAGGTGGGGCCAGTTCAAACCGGACGGTTTGCACCTGGGCAGGGCTGGAACCGATGTCCTAGGGGGAGTGTTTGCTAGTGCTCTGGGGGAGGGTTTAAACTAAAATGGCAGGGGGTTGGGAACCTGAGCAGGGAGACAGAGGAAAGGGAAACAAGGATAAAAGCAAAAGATAGGAAGGAGAAAAACAAAAGTGGCAGTCAAAGAAATCAACGGTTTAAATCAAACGTGGCCACAGTAAATCATAATTCTAATAGGCCTAAGAGCATTTAAAAAACAAGCCTGAAGGCTTTGTGTCTTAATGCGAGGAGCATTCGTAATAAGGTGGATGAATTGGCTGCGCAAATAGAGATAAACGAATATGATTTGGTTGGGATTACGGAAACGTGGCTCAAGGATGGCCAAGGCTGGGAACTCAAGATCCAGGGGTATTCGATATTCAGGAAAGATAGGCAAAAAGGAAAGGGAGGTGGGGTAGCATTACTGGTTAAAGAAGGGATTAACACAATTGTAAGGAAGGATATTAGCTCTGATGATGTGGAATCTGTATGGGTAGAATTGAGAAATACCAAGGGGCAGAAAACGTTAGTGGGAGTGGTATATAGACCTCCAAACAGTAATGCGGAGGTTGGGGATGGCATTAAAAGGGAAATTAAAGAAGCGTGCAATAAGGGCACGACAGTCATCATGGGTGACTTTAACCTACATATAGATTGGGCTAACCAAATTAGTAACAATACTGTGGAGGAGGAATTCCTGGAGTGTTTATGGGATGGTTTCCTGGACCAACATGTTGAGGAACCAACCAGAGATCAGGCCATCTTAGACTGGGTATTATGTAACGAGAAAGGATTAATTAGCAATCTTTTTGTACGAGGCCCCTTGGGTCGGAGCGATCATAATATGATCGAATTCTTCATTAAGATGGAGAATGAAGTAGTTGAGTCAGAGACTACGGTCCTAAATTTAAATACAGGAAACTACAATGGTCTGAGGCACGAGTTGGGTAGGATTGATTGGGGAATGTCACTCAAAGGGTTGATGGTGGATAGGCAATGGCAAACATTCAAAGACCACATGGATGAACTACAGAAATTGTTCTTCCCAGTTTGGCATAAAAATAAAACAAAAAAGGTGACTCTACCGTGGCTAACAAGGGAAATTAGGGATAGCATAAGATCCAAGGAGAGGACATATAAATTGGCCAGAAAAAGCAATAATCCTGAGGATTGGGAGCAGTTTAGGATTCAACAAAGGAGGACAAAGGGATTAATTAAGAAGGGGAAAATAGAATATGAGAGTAAGCTAGCAGGGAACATAAAAACTGACTGTAAAAGCTTTTATAGATATGTGAAGAGAAAAAGATTGGTGAAGTCAAGCATAGGTCCCTTGCAGTCAGAATCAGGGGAATTTATAATAGGGAACAAAGAAATGGCAGACCAACTAAATACATATTTTGGTTCTGTCTTCACAAAGGAGGACACAAATAACCTCCCAGAGATGCCAGGGAACATAGGGTCTGATGAAAGGGTGGAACTGAAAGAAATCAGTATTTGTAGGGAAATTGATGGGACTGAAGGCCGATAAATCCCCAGGGCCTGATAATCTACATCCTAGGGTACTTAAGGAAGTGGCCCTAGAAATAGTAGATGCATTGATCATCTTCCAACATTTGATGGAATCTGGAACAGTACCCATGGATTGGAGGGTAGCTAATGTTACCCCACTATTCAAAAAAGGTGGTCGAGAGAAAACGGGGAATTACAGACCGGTAAGCCTGACATCGGTAGTGGGGAAAATGCTAGAGTCCATTATAAAAGATGTAATAGCAGAGCACTTGGAAAACAGTGACAGGATTGGACAAAGTCAACATGGATTCACAAAAGGTAAATCGTGCTTGGCTAATCTACTGGAATTTTTTGAGGATGTAACTGGTAAAATAGATAAGGGAGAACCAGTGGATGTGGTGTATCTGGACTTTCAGAAGGCCTTCGATAAGGTCCCACATGAGAGATTAGCATGTAAAGTTAAGGCACATGGGATTGGGGGCAAGGTATTGACTTGGATAGAGAACTGGTTGGCAGACAGAAAGCAAAAAGTTGGAATAAACAGGTCTTTTTCAGAATGGCAGGCAGTGACTAGTGGGGTACCGCAGGGATCGGTCCTTGGACCCCAGCTATTCACAATATATATAAATGATCTGGACAAGGGAACTAGATGTAATATCTCCAAATTTGCAGACGCAAATCTGGGTGGGCGTGTGTGTTGTGAGGAGGATGTCGAGAAACTCCAGGATGATTTGGACATGTTGGGTGATTGGGCAGAAACATGGCAGATGCAATATAACGTGGATAAATGTGAGGTTATCCACTTTGGTGTCAAAAACAGGAAGGCAGATTATTATCTAAATGGCAATAGATTGGGAGAAGGGGAAGTGCAACGAGACCTGGGTGTCCTTGTGCACCAGTTGCTGAAGGTAAGCATACAGGTGCAGCAGGTGGTTAAGAAGGCAAATGGTATGTTGGTCTTCGTAGTGAGAGGGTTTGAGTACAGGAACAAGGATGTCTTGCTGCAGTTGTACAGGGCCTTGGTGAGACCACATCTTGAGTATTGTGTGCAGTTTTGGTCACCTTATCTGAGGAAGGATGTTCTTGCCATGGAAGGAGTTCAGCGAAGATTCACCAGGCTGATACCTGGGATGGCAGGAATGACGTATGAGGAGAGATTGGGTCGATTGGACTTGTACTCGCTGGAGTTTAGAAGAATGAGAGGTGATCTCATTGAAACTTATAAAATTCTGACAGGACTGGACAGACTATATGCAGGAAGGATGTTCCCGATGGTCGGGGAGTCCAGAACCAGGGGACACAGTCTAAGGATAAAGGATAGGCCATTTAGGACAGAAATGAGGGGGAATTTCTTCACCCAGAGAGTGGTGAACCTGTGGAACTCTCTACCACAGAAGGCGGTGGAGGCTTCATTAAATATATTCAAGAAGGAGTTGGATATATTAAGGCTAAAGGGATCAAGGGTTATGGGGAGAAAGCAGGGACCGGGTACTGAATTTGGATGATCAGCCATGATCGCATTGAATGGCGGAGCAGGCTCGAGGGGCCAAATGGCCTACTCCTGCTCCTATCTTCTATGTCACAATGGTGGAGTGGGAAAAGCCGCAAGGAAATTCACCCATTATTTCCTTTTGTTTCATTTTACAATACAAACAAATATCAAAGTTAAGGTGTTCAAATATGTGAAAAGTATTTTCATACAAGCAGTTCCATTTAATAACACCTCAAGTTCAATCAGTAAATTTGAGAAATAGTGATTTGTGCCTGTACTTCCCAAACCCACGACCTCTACCACCTAGAAGGACAAGGGCAGCAGGCGTATGGGAACACCACCACCTCCAAGTTGCCCTCCAAGTCGCACACCATCCTGACTTAGAAGTATATCACTGTTCCTTCATCGTTGCTGGGTCAAAATCCTGGAACTCCCTCCCTAACAGCACTATGGAAGTACCTTCACCACACGGACTGCAGCGGTTCAAGAAGGTGGCTCACCACCACCTTCTCAGGGGCAATTAGGGATGGGCAATCCTTGCCAGCAACACCCACATCCCATAAACGAATAATTAAAAATCATGTAAGGGTTTTCCGGATACAAGACGAGGTAGAAAACAAGACTTTCCAAAAGAGGTTAACCAAAGATTAACTTAAAGATCCCTAAAAAGATGTCAGCCTTGGCTCAGTGGTTGCACTCTCACTTCTGACTTAGAAGGTTCAAATCCCACTCGAGCATGTAATATAGACTGAAACTTCAGTCCAGTACCGAGGGAGTGCTGCACTGCTGGAGGGGTCGTCTTTCAGATGAGATGTTAAACCGAAGCCCCATCTGCCCTCTCAGGAACAGGTGTAGGACATTCAGCCCCTCGAGCCTCTTCCACTATTGAATTAGATCATTTACCCACCTTTGTTCCATATCCCACAGCACTATTTGAATAAGAGCAGGGAAATTCTTCCTGAGGTCCTGGCCAATATTTATCTCTCAACCAACATCACTAAAACAGATTAGCTGGTCATTAGCTCATTGCTGTTTGTGGGACCTTGCTGTGCTCAAATTGACTGCCACATTTCCTCATTACAACAGTGACTACTCTTCAAAAATACTTCATTGGATGTAAAGTGGTTTGAGATGTCCTGAGATTATGAAATGTACTATATAAATTATGCTACTTCTTCGAAGGCTGGAAAGTGGGAGCAAGAAGTTACAAAGAGACATAGACAGACTAGGTGAATGGGCAAAATTATGGCAGATGGAGTTCAATGAGGGGAACTTCTTACTTTCTCCCCTCCCGTCACCACAACCCAACCCTTATCCCTTTTTCATTTCAGATACCCAAGAACTGGAACCTGTCCAGTCAGAGGAGGAAGAGGAAGAAGACAGTGAAGATAAACACACACCATTTCTCGATCTTAATCATCGCCACCAGCTCAGATACTGACACTGCGCACATTTTAGAGAATAGGATAGAGGAGGGATCTGCACGTGGTGAGACACTGGACACAAGTGTGCAGGAGCCAGAGCTGGAGGAAAGGGTAGCGCAGGTGCCAGCTTGCCGGAGTGTGAGGACGCACAATAGTTCTGCTGCAGACGACTCAGATGAGGACTTTGATGGGGCAGGCTACAGAAGAAGGTGAGTGTACACAACCAAATGCTTGGTGCACTGGGAAGCCTGCCAGAAAGCCTGTGCTCGATGTCAAGGAGCATGGAGGAGTCCAGCACCAACTTGGCACAGGGCTTTGTGCAGAGCTTGGAGCCCATCTTTTCCAACATGGAACGGGTGGTCACCTCCATCAGCACACCTGTGGAACCCACCATGAAGCAGCGTCTGATGGCCAAAATCACAGCTTCCATTGCAGCGTAAGCAGCTTCCATCAAAGGTTTGAGTGCTGCAGTGGAATCTCTGACTGCTGCTTTCATGGGTCTGGATACCACTGTTCAAAGGGGCTTCCAGAGCCTTACAGCAGTCCATCAATCTGTTCTCCAACAGATCAGTAGGATTGCTGAGGCGCTGTCCTGGGAAAGTGGCAGTGACTCTGTGGAGCACGAATCTGCTGATCTCTCTCGGGATGACAGCATTTGTGCTCCGCGGACTGGGGAAGGACCTCATAGGAGCACTAGGAGAAGCAAAGGCGTATGGAAGACAGGCACTAAGGGAATGCACAAGTGTGATTATTTTATGTAATGATGAAATTTATAAATTTGGATCGGAATGTACATTTTCTGGTGGTTTTTATTTTTGTGTTATCAGAAAGAGGACGATGTGATGGTCAGTGATAGAGGAAAGGTAAGGAGCGGGGACTGTTGGTGAATGGGAAGGTATGGTTGAGGTTACTGGTATCACTCATTAATTATTTCATCGTGTAGAGCCCGGGCAGAAAGGCGCTGTCTACGTTGTAGCCTCCCTTCCTCTTCCTGTTCCTTCACTTCCTGTTGCACTTCCTCCTCCTCCTCTTTCTCATGCTCCTGAGCTTCTCGTCTGATAGGTGGTGGCAAGGGCTGTTCCCTCATAGTGACAAGGTTGTGCAGCATGCAGAATACTACCACAAATCTTGAGACCCGCTCAGCTGAGTACTGCACGGCTAATCCAGAGCAGTCCAGGCAGCGGAAGTGTTGCTCGAGGATGCTGATGGTGTGTTCTATAACATTCCTTGTGGCAGCATGGCATTCATTGTAAGCCTGCTGTGCACATGTGCGTGGGTTCCGGACCAGAGTCATGAGCCATGTCATGAGGGAATAACCCTTGTTGCCCAAGCCTTTGACTTGCTATGGTGGTTCAAACACAGGTGGGTGGAACAGAGGCCTGCCGCAGAATGAATGAAGTGTGATTATTGCCAGGATAACAAGCATTCACCTGCATGGTGAGCTGCCTGTGGTCACACACCAGCTGCACATTGAGGGAGTGGAATCCCTCTCAATTCAGGAAAATGGGCGAGTTCACATGAGGCATTGCAAGGCAATCTGCGTGCCGTCAATTGCACCCTGCTCCATGGGGTAGCCTGCAATCCGAGCAAACCCTTGTTCTCACTCCACCTACTTGTCTCTGGCAACGGTAGCATGGTTATGTCACTGGACTAGTAATCCAGAGGCCTAGACTAATGATCCGGAGACATGAGATAAAAACCCACCACGGCAGCTGGGGAATTTAAAAAAGCTAGTATCAGTAATGGTGACCATGAAACTACCGGATTGTCGTAAAAACTCATCTGGTTCACGAATGTCCTTTAGGGAAGGAAATCTGCCGCCCTTACCCGGTCTGGCCTATATGTGACTCCAGACCCACAGCAATGTGGTTGACTTTTAACTGTCCTCTGAAATGGCCTAGCAAGCCACTCAATTGTATAAGGCGGCTCATCACCACCTTCTCTAGGACAATTAGGAACGGCTGATAAATGCCGGCCTTGCTGGCAACGCCCACATCCCCTGAACGAATACATTTTTTTTTTAAATGAGATGAAGCCGTCTCTCTGTGTATAGAGTGTAGTGTATGTAACTGTTCTACCTTTAAGAGAACTATTGTATGTAACCGTCCACCTTTAAGAGAACTATTTTAGGTGTGGCACTACTTTATCTTGGCTGCTGTATACTGTAATACCGACGGTGACCACACCGGTATATAAGTGCTGTGTCAGGATTTATTGGGCAGATTCGCCCTGACCTTCGAATAGTAAAGTCCTGTTAAAGTTACTCTTGTAGTTTGTTTATTAATTCGCCATAATACCTACAGACTTTACAGTGGCGACGAGTTCGATCTTACCCTGCGGCAACAATACTTCCGAAGCAGTTAACGAGCGTCGAGAAGAGGCACCCGCCCTCGTCGTTCTGCTGAGAGAAAACTCGAGTCTGCAGAGCAAGGAAGAAGGAAGAATTCAGACACGAAGCCTTCCATCAGCAACAGGCACTGATTGTCCCTTCTGCCACGGTGGTGAGTGAGCCGATCAGCACGAGAAGCAAGTCGGCCACGGTGACTGTGAGTAAAGGGAAAATAAAAAAAATAAACGGAGGATAAGGGCGGTGAACTCGACCACGGTCGGGGGAAAGGAGCCGGACAGAAGTCGGGCCCAGAGGCGCTGAGACTGGGGCAGCGTGGAGCACGGAAGCCGCGGTACAAGCGGGCTGGGAGACGCAACGGCGTCGTGAGACAGCTAGACCGCGACCGGCGAAAAAGGCCAGGCAGCTACCAAGGCCACGAGGCGCTGCGACCGGGATCGTAAGGCGCGGGAAGATATAAAAATAAATAAACCGCGGTGAACTCAGCCGCAGCCGGGGAGGAAAGCACCGGACTGCGAGAGGGCTGGGAGGCGCGATTGGAGTGAAAAAGGCCGGGCAGCGACCGAGGCCACGAAGCGCTGCGACCGGGATTGTAAGGCGCGGGAAGATATAAAAATAAATAAATCGCGGAGAACTCAGCCGCAGCCGGGGAGGAAAGCACCGGACTGCGAGAGGGCTGGGAGGCGCGATTGGAAGCCGCTGAGGGAGAGACAGGGCCCGAGCGAGCGGGAGAGACAGAGCCCGAGCGAGGGAGACTGAGCGAGATCCAGCCCAGCGGCTGAAACTGTTCGCCGTCAACGGGTTGTACCCAGCGCCGGTTGCCCTGCCGAGAAAAGGGAACAAGGAACGCACTGAAGCCGACGCGCAGGCTGCGAACCCCGAAAGCCAGCGGTCGTCGCCCGAGGGAAAAGCTTACCCCTCCCGCCAGGGGAAGAAACGCGGGAAGCCGCCAGTAGGCGGGGAAGAAGACAGAAGCGGGAAACCGCCATTTTGAAAGTGGGCGGGGAAAGAAGACAAGCGCGGGAAACCGCCATTTTGAAAAAAAAGTTAAAGAAATATTTCGTTGTTGTTTCTCAGGAAGAGTGTGAAGATGCCTAAGCGTAGTAACATCAACGGTTTCGATTCCGATGTGGAAGATTGGGCCACGTATGTAGAACGCATCGAGATATATTGTAAGGTCAATAAGATAGCAAATTATGACAAAGCTCTAACCTTACTAAACTCAATGGGTGCGAAGACATATGGGTTATTGAAGCATCTTCTATCACCAGCTAAACCGGCAGATCAGTCTTTCGCTAATATTGTTGCTGTCCTGAAGGATCATTTTAACCCCGCACCGCTGATGTTAGCGGAACGATCTAAATTTTACGTGAGAACGCAACGAAAAGAGGAAAGCAACGCGGAGTACCTGGTTGAACTGCGTAGGCTAGCAAAATACTGTCAGTTTGGGGTAAATCTGACAGAGGCACTGAGAGACAAGTTCGTGTGCGGGATGTCGAAGGAAGGAACACAAAAACGACTGCTCGAAGAGAACGATCTTACACTTGATAAGGCTGTCCTTATTGCAGCATCGCACGAAGCCGCAGCGAGAGGCACGGCGGAAATGCAGCGGAAGACAGCGGTACTCAGTGTGGATCAAATGACTTCGGGTACAACGAAATGTTATCGTTGTGGGAAGACAACACACGACCAGAACCAATGCTGGTTTAAAAACCAGGAATGTAGAAAATGTGGCAAGCTTGGTCACATAGCTAAGGTATGCCGGTCAGGAAAGAAGACCAGCAATAATAAGTCACCGCAGAAGAAGTACAGAAAGGTACATAAGGTGACTGGGAAGAGTCCAGATGAACAGAATTCGGACTCAGACTCCAACAGCAAGGAACTGGGTAGTCTGAGGATTCACAATGTGAGTAAAGAAGCTGACCGACAAACTATCTGGGTCACACTACAGATTGCAAAAGTCCAAGTGAAGATGGAAGTGGACACCGGATCGGCGTTGACGGTCATGAATAAGCAAGATTACAAAAAGTTATTCAAACATATTCCCCTACGGGATACGGAGATAGTATTGCAGACATACACGGGGCACAAAGTATACCCCATCGGAAAGATAAAAGTCAAGGTGAGATACAAGGACAAAGATCACCAAGGGATGGACATGTATGTGCTGCCCAAGGGAGGTCCACCACTTCTGGGACGGGAGTGGATCAGGAAAATAAAGATAGACTGGCATTCACTAAACACAATGAGGGTAGATTCCGGAAAGGAAGATGTCAAGCCTGAACGGTTGTCCAGAATATTGGACGAAGCTAAAGAGGTATTCCAGCAAGGATTGGGAACACTGAGAGGAATTAAAGCAAAAATCAAGATTGCAGAACATGCAAGCCCAAAATTTTTCAAAGCCAGATCGGTACCTTACGCGATACGACCTGCTGTGGAGGCAGAACTGGAAGAGCTTGAACGTTCAGGGGTACTGTCTAAGGTGGACTGGAGTGAGTGGGCCACGCCCATTGTTCCCGTCATGAAATCTTCATCAAGTAACAAGCCAGGGGGACCGGGAAAGGTCCGCATCTGCGGAGACTTCAAGATCACAGTTAATCCGGTGCTTCACACGGTACAATACCCGCTTCTGTGGATTGAGGATATCTTTGCTTCATTGTCTGGCGGGAAACACTTCACCAAGATAGACCTGGCACAAGCATACTTACAAATGGAAGTCGAGGAAGAGTCGCGCCAGTATCTCACAATCAACACGCACAGAGGCTTGTATCGTTATAATAGACTGGTTTTTGGAGTAGCTTCGGCTCCAGCAATTTGGCAGAGGGCCATGGAGCAGGTCTTACAGAGTATTCCAAGCACTCAGTGTTACTTGGACGATATCCTGATTACGGGAGAAGACGAGGAGGAACACCTCACAAATTTGAAACTGGTGCTCACCAGGTTGAAGGAATATGGCCTTCGAGTTAATCGCCAGAAATGTGAGTTCTTCCAGAAACGGATCTCGTACTGCGGTCATGTCATTGACCAAGAGGGGCTGCACAAGTCACCTGACAAGATAGAAGCTGTCGTGAAGGCCCCCGCTCCGGAAAATGTATCACAGTTGAGATCGTTTCTGGGGTTGATTAATTATTACCACAAGTTTCTGCCAAATCTATCCACGGTGCTGCATCCGCTGAATGCTCTGTTGCGGAAAGAAGTACCATGGAAGTGGAGCGAGGACTGTAAGAAGGCCTTTCGCAGAAGCAAGGCGTTGATTACCTCTGAGGAAGTGTTGGCTCATTTCAACCCAACGTTACCTCTTCGTCTAGCTTGTGATGCTTCCCCTTATGGAATTGGAGCAGTACTTTCACACAAGTTACCAAATGGCTCGGAAAGGCCAGTCGCATTTGCGTCCCGATCATTGACCTCCGCTGAGCGAAATTATGCTCAGATAGATAGGGAGGCCCTCAGCCTTGTGTGGGGAGTAAAGAAATTCAATCATTACCTGCAGGGCAAGAAGTTCACATTACTGACAGACCACCAGCCATTGGTGTCCATATTCAACCCTAACAAGGCCGTTTCCACTATGACAGCGCAAAGGCTACAGAGGTGGTCCGTGTTACTTGGGGCACACCAATATGACATCGAATACAAAAGGTCCAAACAGCATGGAAATGCTGATGGGTTATCGCGCCTACCGTTGCCAGTAGTAGAAGAGGCGGCTACAGTGGACCCGGTAGAGATGTTCCACTCATCCATAGTGGAATGTCTACCAGTAACAAATTCGATGATCGAAAATGAAACAAGAAATGACCCGACTCTCTCACGAGTCTACGATTTAACAGTGGAGGGATGGCCAGCACATGGCGAACCAACGCTGCCCGCATTTTCGCAAAGAAAAGAACAGCTGTCAGTGTGCCGAGGATCCTTGATGTGTGGATCTAGAGTGGTGATTCCACCCAAACTTCAGCATAAGGTGCTAAAGGAGCTTCACGAGGGGCATCTGGGTGGAGTGAAAATGAAGAACCTAGCAAGAGCGTTTGTGTGGTGGCCAGGTATTGATGGAGACATCGAAGAAATAACCAAGAGCTGTCTAGGATGCCAGAAGGTCCAAAACGTGCCACCACAAGCTCCTCTGCATCCATGGGAGTGGCCCTCATCTCCTTGGCAAAGGGTACACGTCGACTTTGCTGGTCCATTTATGGACTCAATGTTTCTAATCGCGGTGGATGCACACTCCAAGTGGCCGGAGGTAATAAAGATGTCCTCCACCACCACGGAAAAAACCATCACAGTATTAAGGACCATATTTGCCAGGAATGGGCTGCCAGAACAGATCTGTTCTGATAATGGACCGCAATTTGTGTCCGAAGAATTCAGGAAGTTCTTAAAAAGGAATGGGGTCAAGCACTACACGTCAGCCCCATACCATCCCGCCACCAATGGATTAGCTGAAAGGTTTGTCCAGACCTTCAAGAAGGCCATAAAGGCCATGGGTAATGAAGACATCAACCTACAACATAAGGTAGATAACTTCTTGTTGGCGTACAGGAATGCAACACATGCGGTCACAAACCAAACTCCCGCCATAATGTTTTTCAATAGAAGACTAAGGTGCCGGCTGGATTTGATTAAGCCAAACGTCAGAAGGGACGTAGAGAACCGGCAATTTCAGGGCATGAATGAAAGGCCAACTAGATCCTTTCAGATAGGTCAACAAGTTTTGGCCCGGGACTACCATACCGAGAAATGGCAGCCTGGAACTATTGGGAAAAGGCTAGGGCCGCTGATGTATACCGTGGACATTGGTGACAGCATAATAAGGCGCCATGTTGACCAGATCATAGGGTCATCCCCAAAGGACCAACCTACTCCACAACCTTACACGGCTAATGTTGAAGCAGAGATACCCAGAGCACCTACCTCCGATCTGGTAATACTGGAATCAGATGAACCTGACACTGTCCTTCAAGCTGAATCGACCTTGCCAGAAGAACCTACTACCCCGCCGAAAACTACTACACCACCGAGGCGTTATCCGGACAGAGTCAGGAAGCCTCCAGAGAGACTGAATCTGTGAACTGTTTTGCATAAGTTGTATATATGTTATGATGTTATGTTAATGGGGAATAAGTATGTTATAAGCTAAAAAGGGAGGATTGTAGTGTATGTAACTGTTCTACCTTTAAGAGAACTATTGTATGTAACCGTCCACCTTTAAGAGAACTATTTTAGGTGTGGCACTACTTTATCTTGGCTGCTGTATACTGTAATACCGACGGTGACCACACCGGTATATAAGTGCTGTGTCAGGATTTATTGGGCAGATTCGCCCTGACCTTCGAATAGTAAAGTCCTGTTAAAGTTACTCTTGTAGTCTGTGTATTAATTCGCCATAATACCTACAGACTTTACATAGAGAGCCTCAGTGACCTCCCTTAAGCAGCAGTGTACATCAGACTACAAGATGTTGCTTATATCTCCAGCAGCAGCAGCCTGGAAGGAGCCAGATGCATAAAAGTTAAGAGCCACGGTCATATTGACAGCCACAGGCAATGCGGTCCTTGCACTGCTTTGAGGTTGCAGTTGTGACTGCAGCAGTTGGCAGATTTCACTCTCAACTTCTTTAGTGAAGCAAAGACATCTCAAGCATTGGAAGTTAAAGGGAGGTTGCTCCCTAAAGACCCTCTGTGGATATGGTGTCCTGCTGAGAGCCCTTCTTAACCCTCCTCTTCCTGTTGCTTGTCCTGCTCGGCGTGGTCTCTCTTTATTCTCCCAGTCATGCTCAATTCCAAGAGGAAGGCCTACCAGGCCACCCATGTCTGGAAGCAACTTGTTTCAGCACAAGCTTTTAAATCAACGAAAAAGTACTTCAGCACCAGCCAGCCTATTGAAACTTTAGGCAAGTACAGGAAAGCTCCAAAGATGCGTACAATTGCACCAACAGTCAGAAGAAATAATCCAACACAAAAGCAAAATACTGCAGATGCTGGAAATCTGAAATAAAAACAGAAAATGCTGGAAATACTCAGCAGATCAGGCAGTATCTGTAGAGAGAGAAACAGAGTTACAATTTCAGGTCGATGACCTTTCATCAGAACTGGAAAAAGTTAGAGATGTAACAGATTTTAAGCAAGTGCAGGGGCTGGGAAAGGGGGGAGGCGATGGAGATGGAGAAATTAGGAGAATGGAATAGAGTCCTTTCAGGAAGCAGGGTGGCAGGAAGTGTAGTCCAGGTAGCTGTGGGAGTCAGTGGGCTATCGACAAACATCCACTATAAACCCATTAACTCCCACAGCTACCTGGACTACACTTCCTCCCACCCCACTTCCTGTAAGGACTCTATGCCATTCTCCCAGTTACTCCATCTCCATCGCATCAGTTCTGATGATGCCACCTTTGATACAAGTGCTTCCGATATGTCTTCCTTTTTCCTCAACCGAGGATTCCCCTCTACCGTGGTTGACACAGCCCTCGACCGTGTCCGTTCCATTTCCCGCACTTCTGCCCTCACCCCTTCCCCTCCCTCCCAGAACCACGATAGGGTTCCCCTTGTCCTTACCTTTCACCCCACCAGCCTCCACATTCAACGAATCATCCTCCGCCATTTCTGCCACCTCCAGCATGATCCCACCACCAAACACATCTTCCCCTCCCCTCCCCTTTCAGCATTCTTCCGCGACACCCTGGTCCACTCCTCAATCACCCCCAACACCCCCCCCCTTCCCACGGCACCTTCCCGTGCAAGCGCAGGAGATGCATCATCTGCTCTTTTACCTCCTCCCCACTGTCCAGGGCCCCAAACACTCCTTCCAGGTGAAACAGCGATTTACTTGTACTTCTTGCAATTTAATATACTGTACTCGCTGCTCACGATGCGGTCTCCTCTACACTGGGGAGACCAAATGCAGATTGGGTGACCACTTTGCAGAACACCTCCGTTCAGTCCGTAAGCATGACCCCGAGCTTCTGGTTGCCTGTCACTTTAATTCTCTGCTCCAGTCCCACTCTGACCTCTCCGTTCTCAGCCTCTTACACTGTTCCAACGGAGCTCAACGTGAGCTCAAGGAACAGCACCTCATCTTTCGATTAGGCACTTTACAGCTTTCTGGACTCAACATCGAGTTCAACAATTTCAGATCGTAACCTCAGCCCCAATTTTTTCAGATGGCAGCTGTTGATGATTCTGCCATTCCCATTCACACCTCTTCTAGACTCATCTTTTGTTTCTTTACTTGTCCCATTACTATCTCCTTTTGCTATGTACGATCATACCTTTTGTCATTCAATCTCTCCTGCCTTCCACCCTATCACAGACCTTTTGTTCTTTCCTCCCCTCCCCCCTTTCCCTGCACTTGCTTAAAATCTGTTAAATATCTAACTTTTTCCAGTTCTGACGAAAGGTCATCAAAATAATCCAACAACTAACCTGTAAGTAGTTCATGATTCCTTTAAATAGCACTGGTGGGGGATCCTCCATGCCGTTTAACATTGTGTTCAGCTGTGCGAGCTTAAGACAGGGTGTAGGCTGGAGCGTGGTGCTCCAAAATGGCAGTGCTGGGGTCAAATCAGCGTTACACGCTGAATGACATCATAATCTTCCTGCTCTGCATGCTGTTGGCAGTTGTTAAGTGCGCGCCCGCAAACCTCTTTTTATCAAGATGGCCACCGCCGCACTTCCCATCAGAAGTGTGCGTATGTATCCATTTTCGAGCGTTAGGAGGCCTCGTAGCACCTAAAGAACAGCGCTACAGAGCCCTATTTCTCCCCCATTATTTTTACCTATCACCACCCTGAGTGAACCAGCTTGAGGCGTCAGATTTGCTTGAAAAAGTATAAAGTTATGGATTCACGCATCACTCCGGGGCTTGAGCACATGATATAGGCTGTCACTTCATTGCAGTATAGAGAGACTGTTGTATTCTGGGAGGTGTTATCTTGTGATGAGGTATTAATATTGTCTGCCAAATCTGGTTCAGTAGGGTTGCAGCAGCCCAATTTTCGATTCCTCTTCACCGGCGAGCTGCCTGGATTGATGATAATGAGGCCCAAATCCAAATATCTCATGCGCCTCAGGCCTATCCATTCAGGAGCGGGAATTAATCCCTGTGCCCCCTGTACGCCCATTTTTGGACGCGCTCGAATTTTTAGTCTCTTGTTAAAAAAAAAAACAGGCATGTGTTGGAAAATTCTTTCTCCCAAACTCCTTCAGGCACTCTGCGAGTCATGCCAAAAGAGGAAGTAAAAGATAGAAGTGGATTGTCATGATACTGTGCATCCGCCCCGCGCCCCCTTCACCTAACCCTTCAGTCTCCTGGGCCCCATGCTCTGAAACTCCCTCCCTAAAACCCTCTGCCTCTCCCCTCCCTTTCCTCCATAAAACTCACCTCTTTGACCTAGCTTTTGGTGACGTCTTCTAATATTTCCTTTTGCGGCTCGGTGTCCAATTGTATTTTCCGATTACGTCTCTGCAAAGCTTCTTGCGATGTGTCTCTATATTAAAGGCTCGAGATAAATGCAAATTATTATTGTTGTTGTTGAGAGAATAAACTGAAGGTACTAATGGGCAAGCTTGACGAATATTTCAGACTTCATAGAATAATACAGCACATAAGGAGGCCATTCAGCCCATTGTGCCTGTGCCAGCTCTTTGAAAGAGCTATCCAATTAGTCCCACTCCCCTACTCTTGCACCATAGCCCTGCAAATTTCTCCTTTTCAACTATATATCCAATTATCTTTTGAAAGTTATTACACTTAAAGAATATTGCATATGAAAGTTGTTTAATACCAGGTTTTAAGTGTTAATCGATATTAAATAAGTTTGTGAAAAAGGTTAAGTCTTGTGAATATGGATTCCATGCAGACAGGCTCATTAAAGTAGAATAGTATTTGGTATCGTAGATGAAGAAGTCAGAGCCAGATTAGAAGAGTCTTCATCTATAGAAAGCATTTGATATTTGCAGAGCAATAGCAGACAGTAAGACACAGCTAGACCACTTATATAATACCAGTATTAATGTGAGTTAAAAGTAATGAGTGGAACAGAGATGTCCGTTGGTATAATGAAAAAGAAACCAAATCGGGTTGGTCAGCAACAGAACATGGATTGTATTGCAGCAAATCACAGGAGGAAAACTGTCCGGCATATGGCCAAATGTGTATGTGGTGTAAAAAACCAAAAACTTTTTATTGCAATCGGCAAAACCAGAGCAAATCCATCCTCATCAGAAAAGCAAAGGATAGAAAAGAAAATTCACAGAATGGAAGAGCAGTCTGAGTGATGAGAATGAATTTTGTATTGATGCAATTCAGACAGGAGACAACAGAACTTTTGATTTTAAGCTGGAAACGGGAGCCCAATGTAAAGTTGCATAGTCAGGTTACCAAAAGCTAAGTACAAAATTGGGCAAGTCTAATGTAAAGTACTCTGGCACAAAATCAAGTCAACAGGAAAATCTAATATGATGTGTGAATATAGATAAATTCCAAAATCTAACCTTTCAAATTCTGAAACATTGTTTATAGCCTGTGTTTGGACTACAAGCATGCCAAGACTTAGAATTGATGAAAATAATTGATGCAATCACGAACAATAGGTGTATAAAAATGACAGAGACGTATTCTGATGTATTTTAAAGGCTTGGGATGAACTGCAGGAAAGCAGAGCATTCGGCTAAAGCCTGATGTTCAACCAATCATACAATCGGCAATTAAAGTGCCAGTTGCACTTCATGATACAATTTGTGATAATCTGGATAGAATGGATAAACTTGGTGTAAAAAAGAAAGTCAAAGAAGCAAGCCTGGATGTGGGGACTGTAGTGAAGTCAAACAGTGAACAAGTGAAAATAAAGGTGTAAATAAAGCCATCGAAGGGGAACAATATTAAATGCACATCATAAAGAAAGTTATCAAATGCTAAAATCTTTAGCACACTTGATACAAACTGTAGCTACTGAAACGTACAATTGGATGAAGCTGTGCACATTTAATGGACCTTTTGGAAGATCTGTATGTACCAGAATGCCTTTGGGATCACCTGAGTTTCAAAAAATTTCCAACTCTTTGGCCGCGATTTTGTTATTGGATGCAGGTTGGGAGCGGGTCAGGTGGCTTCCGGGTTCCAGTCCCGCCCCCAACTGCATCCGGCCCACGGATGTGATTTTACGTTGATTGACCTTGTTAAGCCCGCCCTGCGGGCTTGCTGGCCAATTAAGAGGAAGCCAGTCAGATGATGTCATTTGATGACGCGTCATCTGCCGGTTTTCTTAAAGGGACCACGCACAATTTTTTTTGACAGCTCATTTCTCAGTGTTTGACAGCATTGAGGTGCTGCAAACACTGACAATGACTGTACAAAGGTGAGCACTTGCACCCAGGCTCTCCAATGACTCCTTCCATAGGCTAGAATAGATGGCAGCTGCAGGTGAGGTGACAGAAGCGATCCGTCACTGGTGAGAGAGGTTCTCCCAATGAGATGGGAATAAACATCGATTTCAAAACTTGTTACCTACAGAAAAGTGTAAATGCATTAAAAATGATTTCCCCAACATTTTCTTACCTCTGAAACTCCCCAGTGCACCATTGGATCCTTCACACCACTTCTGCAGCTGTCATCAATGCAGAAACATTACAGCAGACTCACAACACGCCACCTGGCGTGGTATTCGGAAGTTGGGAAACCCGAGGCAGAAGCGGCAAAATTGAAAAAGAGCCTGTCAACTACTATCACGTACCTGTTAATAGGCAGGTAAGTGGCTTTAATCCTCTTCCCGCCGCTAGGTGTTGGGTCCATGCGCAAATCGGGGACCCTACACTTGGGAAAATTGTTTGGAGGCGGGTTGACGGCGAGTTCGGAACCTGCCGTCAATCAAAACAATGTTAACCCTTGACCCACCTCCAAACCCGCCCTCTCAGTGCCGATAAAATCGCGGCCTTTAAGTCACAGATGCTAGATGACCTTAAAGGAGTGGAAGTAATATACAATATCCTGAGAGAATGACCGGAAACATGACCAAAGGTTAGGAAAAGTCGTACAATGAGTAAGAGAACACAATGTGAAGCTGAATATGAATAAGTGCAAATTCAAAATACAAGAAGTCAGTTACACATTCACTCGCAGCAGGACTCGAAGCTGATGGAAAAAGAGTGGAAGCAATTAAACATGAAGATAACAAGCAGCAAAAAAGAGATGCAATAGTATCTTGGCAAGTAAGCTAGCACAAAATTGCCAAGAAAGCTACTTGGAAAAGGCATAGTGTGGCATTAGTCTGATGAGTGTGATGGGAATCTTCAAGAGCTGCAACATGTAGCAATAGAACACAAGTGCTGAAATACTATAATGCGATCAAGCCGATGTGGATTAGCGTCAACACCTCCAGTTGAGACATATACAAAGTATTACTACAGGGACAACTCAAAGCATCCGCCTCATGAGCATTTAAACCAAATACAGAAAGAACTTTAAGCTATGGTATTTGGGTGCAAATATGTATATTGTAGAAATTTTGTGATGGAGAGTGGTTGTAAATCATTTGGGACAATTATGATAAAGCCACTTCATGAAAACTCATCAAGACTTTAGAGCATGTTGCATCTACAGTTTGACAGTAGATTGATTACACGAGAGGTACAGAGCTGTACTAGATGCTGCATTGAGTCAGAACTATCTAACTAAAACAAAAGGGATAGACAGCAAAGATGACCAAATAACCGTATGCATGGTATAATGTCACAAGCAAGGCTTTGTAAAATGATAACAGAAATTGAGAATTTAAATTACTGATCTTGGAAAGATTTCCAGACACAAAATCCAACAGTATTAGTATTTCTGATGAAATGATTATTGAGGAGAGGTTTATCTTTAAAAGTCACAAAACTTCTTGGGGTGGAAATTCGGTATTGCCCCGTTTGGGGCGCAATTATCGGCCGGGCGCAAAGTTTAGCCTCCGACTGCAAACTCGGCTTTTATCACTCCTGGAGGTGATTGGAGCACTAAATCAGGCGCTGCACACCTGTCTTAAGATGCAAAGGCCGAGGAGCAAGGCGCTAATTCAGAGCGCAGGCGCAGCGCAGGTGCTGTCAGTTATTGATAGAACAGACACACTGGTGCCGGACAGTTCCTAAAGGGGAGGGTCGATCTTGCTCTCCAGCCACACCCTGCTCATTGGAGCCTTGAATCTCGGCCTGGAGAGACCTGTGACTACATTTTCCAGCCAAGGACTATGGCGAGGGTGAGAGAACGAGCTCAGCGCTTCAGCGAGTGGGCCTTGGAGGCTTTGGTTGGCGCGGTGGAGCGCAGAAGATCTATACTCTACCCTGAAGGGTGGCAGGAGGCCTTTACCGCACGACTACAGAAGAGTGTGGAGGGAGGTGGCTCAGCACGTCCCCTCCAGGAGCATGGTGCCCAGGACCCTTACTCAATGCCGCAAAAAGTTCAATGACCTCAGTCAGGTCGTCGAGGTGAGTGGCCTTTTTTCAATACCTCTCCATCCCTCCATTTCAACCTCACTCTATGGCCAGAGGGTCTTAAAACCCCAATGCCCAACACTCATCCAACATCTATGGCCCTCTCATAAAACATACACACGCACATTCCACACCTTGCATACAGTAAGGGCTATTCAACTATGGGAGGCACATCAGGCAAAACGATGGCTGCATACATTAAGGGCTATTCAATTATGGGAGGCACATCAGGCAAGAACATGGCTGTATATTGTAAGGGCTATTCAACTATGGGAGGCACATCAGACAAGACCATGGCTGTATATTTACTCAGACGACGTCCTTTTTCTTGCAGGCCAAGCTATCTCATAACAGCAGCAACGGACGGGTGGAGGGTGGCCTCAGCTGCAACCCCTCAGCGATCTTGAGGCGCGCGTCCACAGGATTGTGGCAAGCCAGGTGATCGGTCCCGTCGCCCCTGGAGAGGGCGACCCCGTTCGGGACAGCAATGGTAAGGTCATCAGCTTTCTCTCCTCTCATTCCACTTGCCTCTCACAACACCAGCCTTTGACATTTTCAATCCAACTTACTAAATCGTTCCACTCCTTCCTTACTGCCTCCCTGCTTTCAGATGGTGATTCACCACCTGAGGAAACGGGCCCTTAAGCTGCCAGTGGGAGCAAAGCCTCAGGCAAGGAGGAAGAGGAAGCCGGAGTATCAGCCACACCCTCTCCCGAGGAAGCCCATGCCCAGACTAGGGCCACGTCTTCCCTGGAGGGGAGCAGGGGGGAAGGGTCTGATAAGGGTGAAGCTCCTGGACCCAGCGGGCTGCAGCAATGCGATGTGGCTGGAGAAGCTCGGGGGCCTTCTCCCCAGAGGGAGAGTAGGCCAGCGAGTCCTGCTGCACTGGACGCAGAGGAGGAGCGGCTCATCGCTGAAATGAACAACCAGGCGGTGGACTTGCACACTCAGCTCATGGGTGCAATGGGAAGGGTGCCCGAAAGCATTGATGGACTGGCAAGGAGTATGGAGCACTCCGCTGTAGCACAGGCTGACGCAACGTAACTGCTTAGCGCTGCAATTCAGTCACTGACTGCCATGATCCAATCTCAGACTGGTCTCATGCAGTCTCAGATTGAGGCCACGCAAGCACTGACTGCTGCCATTGTCGCTGGTTCGGACACATTTCCCCGGGGCTCTCACCGCGCCACAGAAGGCCAGCAATCTGTGCTCCAGCAGATTGCTCCGAATGGTGAGGTGCTGCCCCGTGGGAGTGCCAGTGTGTCGGTTGAGCAGGGAGGTGCTGTCCTTTCTCAAGATGACCGCATTCCTGCTGCCACCACTGTCACTTCCCCATTGCACTTCCACCACCTGTAGGCCAGACTGCTGCCGCCCATGCAGAGTTGGTGCAGTCTGTAGCCGGGCGCTCCAGACCCAGAGCTGACCGAGGCCGCCCTTCAAGGACATCTGTAGTCTCAGGTTCTGACAATCAGCAGCCTTCCACCAGCCTTGCTGCAGCCACTGGGGCCCCATTATGGAGGAGCAGTAGGGTGGGTAGGGGGGAGGGGCGCAAGGGAAGGAGATCGCCTCAAAGGGCAAACATAAAAAAACATAGAAACATAGAAGATAGGAGCAGGAGTAGGCCATTCGGCCCCTCGAGCCTGCTCAACCATTCAACGAGATCATGGCTGATCATCCAAATTAGGAGGTGTGACGAAATTTTGGGAATTTTATTATTAAAGTCCGAAGTTCGTGTTCAAACTTTTGTTTAGTGTTTTGGCCATTATCGCCAGGTTGTGAGAACCAGTTATGTTAATTAATGATTTTTTGTGTTTGTTTCTATTAGTTTGTCATGAAGAAATGACACACGCAGAGTTTGTAAAATAAAAAAGTTTTTGTATTCAAAATGTACAGGTTTGGCCTTTGGAATCATTGCAGCCTTGGTCGGCTTTGGGGTTGCGGGTTGCTTTCATTCATGTTGTTCTCCATGCCAGAAGCCATTTCCTCAGTAGGAGCCTAGAAGCGGCTTGTTATCAGTCGTTGACGGACGGCCCTTGCAGTTTCAACATTGTGGGCCTCCCTCCTGCCTTGGTGCTGCTGCTGATCATCCTCCTCCTCTTCCTCCTCCTCCGGTGGTGCACCAAGGCCTGGTGGCATTGGCTGGATCCTGAGGTTTGCCAGGTTATGAAGAATGCAGCACACAACTATGAAGAGGGAGACTCGCTCAGGCGAGTACTGCAGGGCTCTTCCTGAGTGGTCCAGACAGCGGAACCATTGCTTGAGCACGCCGATCGTCTGCTCAATGATGTTCCTGGTGGCGAGATGGCTCTCATTCTACTGCAGCTCAGCAGGGGAGTTGGGGTTATGGGGCGGTGTCATCAGCCAGATGCAGAGTGGATAACCCTTGTCCCCAAGGAGCCAATCACTTGGCTGATGCGCTGCCTGGAAAAGCTCTGGCACACCATTCTGGCGCAGGATGAACGCATCGTGGCTGCTGCCAGGATAGCGGGCATTGACAGCGAGTATCAGCTGTCTGTGGTCACAGACCAACTGGACGTTTAAGAAGTGGAACCCTTTGCGGTTTCGGAAAACCTCTGCATTCTCATGCGGTGCCCGCAATGCCACATGCGTGCAGTCAATGGCGCCCTGCACCATGGGGAAGCCTACTATCCTCGCAAAGCCCAATGCACGTTCATGCTGTTTGGCCCGGGTCATCGGGAAAGAGATGTACTGGCGTCTCCTTTTATAGAGGGCATTTGTGACCTGCTGGATACAGCAATGGACCGCGAATTAGGAGATATTTGTGATGCCCCCAGTAGCTGCTTAAAAGAAGCTGGTGGCATAAAAATTCAGAGCCACTGTGACCTTCACTGCCACCGACAGAGACATCCTGGTCCTCAGTTGAGGCTGCAGATCTGGCTGCAGCAGGTGGCAGAGCTCAGTGACCACCTCCTTGCTGAAGCGCAGCCTTCGCAAACACTGCTCCTCAGACAAATTAATGGAGGAGAATTGTTCCCGGAATATCCCAGGAGGGTAAGGTCTCCTATGCAGAGGCCTGTTGGCCCTCCTCCGTCTGGTCATGATTGCCACTCTCTCTCTGTGTCTCTGTTGCTTCCGATTCTGCAGGCGCAGGATGACACCCCGAATCAGTGCAGCCCCCATAGTCTCTTGACAATCGAAGTAATGAAGGTCAAATCCAAAAGTACCTGCAAAGTGATGCTCAGTAGCCAAAACTACTTCACACAGCATTGACTCTATGCAGAAGTCTCTCTCTCTCTCTCTCTATCTCTCTCTCTCAGAATCTCCCTCTCTCTGTCCGAATGAGTGGTGCAAAAATGTCTACCACAGAAAAAGGCAGGAAGAGGGCGCCTTTAAATAGCGCCCCCCGAGCCCCTCACCGACTGGGAAATGTTCCAGTCTCCCTGTCGTTGCTTGCGGCAGGTGGAAAGGAGGGGGCACCACTCAATATCTGGTCCGGGACGCCACCAGGGCGTTGCACACTCGACTGACGTCACGATTTCGCGAGTGGCGCAAACATTGCCGCACCCGGGCGCTCGTTGCTTTGCGCCCCAAACGGGAGGCGCAAACCAACAGAATATTTTCCCCCTTGTGCCTGCCAGCCTGAGAAAAGTTAAATTGGGAAAATCATATAACAGCCACCAAGGAATTGAAAAATCTAAAAGGTTAGCCAGATCGCTCTGGTATGTCGGCACAAATTGCAGATGTGGTCAGTCAATGTCCAACATGCAACTCCTACAGAAATAAAGTGTGCAGACTAGCAGGAAGTTGGGATTGATATATTTGACTTCCATTCCAATCAATATTTAATAACTGGACTATTTATCAATTTGCTATTTCAGTTTTCTAGAATCAGTATCATAGATTAAGTAATTTCAGATAATAGTCTTCAGTTTGCAAGTACTGTATAGAGTTCAGAAATTTAGCAAAGCCTTGGAATTCAAACAGATGCCTCATTATCAAAGTATCCACAATCTAATGGGAAAGCTGAGAAAACCCTTCAAATTGCAAAACAATAAATTGTTAAAGCAAGTAAAAGGTCAAAACCCTGCTTAATTATCAACATGCTGGATGGGCCTTAGAGTGCAAACAACACTTCATTCCACAGAACGACTGCTCAGACTAAAAATCATTAAAGGAGTTTCACAACAGCTCAAGCAAGAGTAAGCAGAATATGCACCATAACCAAAGATCTCATCCTTTAAAACACTGCCACCAGAAAATGCAGTGAGAGTCCATGGCCTAGAAATTGGGTTTTGGCTTAGCCAGGGCTTTAGCGCCGGAAATTAGTGCCGGCGCTAAGTCCCCTGCGCGCGCCAAAAATTCAGTGGCGCCGCGCCCAAACGGCTGCCGGCGCTACTGAAGGGTCTTAGCGCCTGGAAAAGGGCGCTAACTGCCGTTTCGCGCCGCAATTCCGGCGCTGCGGCACCCGATGCGGTGCGGCAGGCTGGGGAAGCGCAGGCCTCCTCCTTCCGTTAAGGAGGAGCTGCCTGCACCCGGCCGCGGCCCGCGCAAATCTGCTTAAAAATGAGCCCGGCACCTCGAACAAGTGCCGGGCTTGCATCTGTTCCGGGGGGGGGGGGGGAGAGAAGTCCGGGGAGGGAGCTGCGGGCAGGCGGCCGGCGGGAAAGCGGCCGGCCGCCGCGGGGCCTTTAATGCGCCGGCGCTAACTGCAGTAAGGCACCTCTGACAAAACGCTGGTTGCGGCTGCCACGGGCGAGGCGGCCGCAACTCAATTTCGGAGTTCGGGCGGGTTACCACGGCAACCGGGACGCTGCGCACACCGATGACGTCATCGGTGCCGGCGCAGCGCTACCGGAGCAACGCCGATTTAGGGCCCCAGGGAATTTCACTACTGGCCATAACTCCGGCGCAAGGCCCTCTAGCGCCTCAAATGAGGCGCTAAGGCTACTGAATTTTCAGCCGCATGTGTATTAGCAAAATAAATGGAAATCAGTGACTGTTCTGCATAAGAGTGGCGAGCCAAGATCACATATCGTAAGAGCAGGTGATCAACAGTTAGGGAGGAACAGGTCAGATCTCATCAAATGTCTGAAAGCTGGAGTCAGTACGAGAAGAGTCGATTGAAGAAAATAAAACATTGGAACAACAAGCTAAATCGAGATTAGTGAGTGAACCAGAACGAAGATACCTGAGCAGAATTCAAAAGCCACCTGATTAGATTTATAAAGGCCAATTTTAGGAATGCACGCTCCCAACAGGGATAAATATTGGACGGGTACTAGAACAGGTGAGCAATCCACTCTACAGGTTAGCGCCCAGGCGATGCAGGTGAAATTGAACCCCAATGGCCCTGAAATTCCACATAGGTTCTCCAGGTCTCCTACCGTAACTTCAAAAGTTTTTGTGAGGTTCCATTGGTCTCCCACTGAAGTTACAGCGGGAGACCGGAGAACCCCCACAAAATTTCAGAGCCCATGTGCTCCAAGACAGCAGTTAGCATTTTATAATGAAGTGTGAGACCCAACACAGACAATCTCCTGAGTGTTTATTGTTAAAATAGACAGATCATTACAGATCAGGTGCAAAGCACTCTTATAGTGTGAAAACGGATAGTCACTCATGCAGCGGTTGCCTGTAATATCTTAAAGTGACAGATCATCTCCATGATTCTGCCATGTTAGATTGGCTACTTTACCGATGGAATTATGAGTATTACGACCGAAGAAAAAGATTGAATGTTTTCAGAACAAGTGCTTTTAGAAAGAGCACTATTTGAACATGTAGGTTTTATAGTTTCTATTTATGCCTCAGGTGTAAGCCCTTATGGGGCAACTTTGGAATAGTATAGCTTTAACTGTGGCCGAATTCCAAGGTCAAAGCCTCGTATTCCTTTGGCACGTCACTGTACTGGATTTTTATTTCAACGCTATTCTATTTGTTTTAATAATGACACTTCTTCGTTTAGAATACCATTACCTGCTATGAAGGAAGAAGGTCCATCTCAAATTTCAGTAATGCATGTGTTACATAATTTGTTTTTTCATTAGTACATAATCTTCCTGAAGTGATAAATGACTAGTTCTTATTCCACACTTATGAAGGTAACTATAGATATAAAAAATCAGTTAACTGTGAACTCCATTCACTTTTTATTATCAGTACTTCACAGGGCCTGAGATTTTGTACAATAAGGCCGTCAAAAGCAGATAAAGTTTTTTAAAAAGTCAAAAGGAATCTTTAATGTCAGTTTACGAACCACTGTTTAAAGCAACGAGGGACAGAATAAGGAATGAGCATGTGCTACAGACACAGATATATCTTTCTGATCCCAATGCCTTGTGTGTGATAATTTTTGGTGCATTAATATGAAGAAAAAGTTTTGCTTCCTCCAGGCCAGGGCGCTGGGCTGAGGAAGCTCCCACCTGAAACAAGCAAGTGCTTCATTAGATGATTTAAATGATACAGAAGCAGCACTCTGATGTCTCCAGTGTCTTTTTCTGCTCTTAGAGGGGGACTAAGAAAGGGATGCCATGCAGGTTGAGATGCATGTTCTCACCTGCCGGTACCGACACAGCCAAATCTACAGAATGAGGTGACCAGGTCCCACTTTGGCAGGCAATTAGAGCATATGGATGTTCCAATTCTCAAGGTGGATAGTACCAGCAGCTATAACGGCACAGGTTTTTTTTTTAAATGTCCAAAGACTCTGGGCAATGCTGATATTTATAGATTATCCCAAGTTACCCTGAGAAGATGTTGTTGGTGGGCATTCTTCCTGAATTGCTGTAGTTCTTGTGGTCATAGTGCCCCCTCAATGATGTTAGATAGGGAATTCCTGATTTTGAGTTAGCGCTGATGAATGAATGCTGACACATGTCCAAGTCAGAATATGTCAGCTGTGGCTCAGTAGTGTCCGCGCCTTAATAATACACGGACTGCAGGAGAACAATAAAACAGGTATTTACTGAACAGAGGGTAACTTAAGACGGAAGTACAGACGCCTGCTATGGCTTTATATACAGGGGTGGTCACTGCCGGTACTGCAGTATAGAATCAGTTCTTCTCTTAAAGGTACATACACAACAATTCCTCCCCTTTTAGATAAACAGTACATAACATTCATTTAACAACTAAATAATAACTAATTACAATTACAATTTTCTCTGTACTATATACATCAACTGAAATAATCATTTATAAGTTCAGTCTTTGAGGAGGCTTCCTGATCCTGACTGGATAGCGCGTTTCTCGAGTATCCTGTTCTTGCGGCGGAGTTGATTCTGGCTCATTGTCATTGGTTGGTTCATCAGCTTCCAATACCATTGCTTCTGAGGTAGACGCAATCTGTACTTCGGGTTGATTACCAGGTGCACCTGCTCGTGGTATGGGTTTGGCTTGTTCCTGTGACTCTAGAATCTGGTCAGCATGGCGTCTCACGATGCTCTCTCCAACATCCATTGTGTACATTAGTGGTCCCTGCTGTGTGCATATCGTTCCTGGCTGCCATTTTTCTGTTCGGTAGTCGCGGGCCAAGACGGGTTGCCTATCTTGAAGCTCCTGGTTGGCTTCTCATTTATGTGCTGGAATTGCTTATCCTCAACATCTCGTCTTATGTTTGGTTTGAGCAAATCCAGGCGACATCTTAGCCTTCGGTTGAAGAACATTATGGCTGGAGCTTGGTTGGTGACTGCATGTGTCGCATTCCGGTAAGCAAACAAGAAATTATCCACCTTGTGTTGTAGTGGTATGTCGTCATTATACATTGCCTTTATTGCCTTTTTAAAGGTCTGAACAAACCTCTCAGCCAATCCATTTGTGGCTGGATGATATGGGGCAGATGTGTAATGTTTCACCCCATTATTCCTCAGAAACCTCCGGAAATCCTCGGACACAAACTGTGGCCCATTGTCGGAGCAAATCTGTGCTGGCAAGCCATTCCTGGCGAAGATGGTCCATAGGACTGCAATAGTTTTCTCCGTGGTGGTGGAGGACATTTTGATGACCTCTGGCCATTTCAAATGGGCGTCCACGGCGATTAGGAACATTGAGTCCACAAATGGACCAGCAAAATCAATGTGTACCCGTTGCCATGGAGATGAGGGCCACTCCCATGGATGTAGCGGGGCCTGTGGTGCAGCGTTTTGGACCTTCTGGCATCCTGTGCATCTCTTGGTCATTTCCTCAATTTCTTTATCGATTCCCGGCCACCACACAAATGCCCTGGCTAGGCTCTTCATTTTTACCCCTCCCAGATGACCCTCATGAAGCTCATTGAGCAATCTATCTCTCAACTTGGGTGGAATTACCACTCGGGATCCACACATCAAGGTCCCCCGGCACACTGACAGATGTTCTCTCCTTGGCGAGAATGCTGGCAACAGTGAGTCACCATGTGCTGGCCATCCCTTCACCGTCAAATCATAGACCCGAGAGAGTGTCGGGTCATTTCGGGTTTCCTTCTCTATACTTGAGTTTGTAACAGGGAGACATTCGACTATGGTCGCATGGAATATCTCAACAGGGTCCACTGCAGGTACTTCCTCTACCGTAGGCAACGGTAGGCGCGACAGCCCATCAGCGTTTCCATGCTGTTTCGTACCCTTGTACTCTATGTCATACTGATGTGACTCTAGAAAAAGTGACCATCTTTGCAGCCGTTGCGCCGTCATCACCGGAACGCCCTTCTTCGGGTTAAAAATGGAGACCAGGGGCTGATGATCAGTCAGTAGGGTGAATTTCTGCCCATGCAGATAGTGATTGAACTTTTTCACCCCCCACACCAGGCTGAGGGCCTCCCTGTCGATCTGGGCGTAGTTACGCTCGGCTGAGGTTAACGAGCGCGACGCAAAGGCTATTGGCCTCTCTGAACCGTCAAGGAATTTGTGTGACAGCACCGCTCCGATACCGTAGGGAGACGCATCACATGCTAACCGAATCGGTACTGTTGGATTGTAGTGGGCCAATACTTCTTTTGAAGTGATTAGGCATTTACATTTCTGAAAGGCACGCTTACACTCATCACTCCATTTCCATGTTACTCCAGTTTGCAGCAGGGCGTTCAGTGGGTGCAGAATTGTAGATAAATTTAGCAAGAACTTATGGTAGTAGTTCATCAACCCCAGGAACGACCTCAGTTGCGACACATTTTCCGCTGCTGGAGCCTCAATTTTGTCCGGCGACTTATGCAACCCTTCCTCATAAATCATGTGGCCACAATACGAGATTTGTCTCCTGAAGAACTCACATTTGGGGCGGTTGGCTCGTAGCCCATATTCCTGTAATCTAGTGAGCACCTGCTCCAGGTTGGCAAGGTGTTCACTGTCATTTTCGCCCGTAACCAGGATGTCGTCCAAATAACACTGGGTCCCCGGGATCCCTTGCAGGTCTTGTTCCAACGCCCTCTGCCAAATAGCCGGGGCTGATGCTACCCCGAATACCAGTCGATTGTACTGGTAAAGGCCTTTGTGAGTGTTTATCGTGAGGTATTTCCTAGATGCTTCTTCCACCTCCATTTGTAGATACGCTTGGGCCAGATCAATCTTTGTAAAGCGTTTCCCTCCAGATAGTGAGGCGAAAATATCTTCTATCCGTGGAAGTGGATATTGTACTGTGTGCAGGACTGGGTTCACAGTTACCTTGAAGTCCCCACAGATGCAAACCTTCTTCGGCTCCCCAGGCGTGCTGCTCAATGATTACTTCATTACAAGAACAATGGGTGTGGCCCACTCGCTCCAGTCCACCTTGGACAGCACACCCGAATGCTCCAGACTCTCCAGCTCTGCTTCAACGGCTGGGCAGATCGCGTAAGGTACTGGTCTGGCCTTAAAAAAATTTGGGTTTGCGTTATCTTCGATTTTTATCGTTGCCATTACTCCTTTTAGAGTCCCAAGTCCTTGTTGGAACACCTCTTTCGCGTCAGTTAGAATTTTTGACAGTCGTCCAGGTGTGACGTCATCATCCTTTTTGTCAGTCACAGTTAGCGCCTGAATGGAATGCCAATCCAATTGTATTTTTCGGATCCATTCACGTCCCAATAATGGTGGTCCTCCATCTTGTAGTATATATAGATACAGTTTCTGTGTTTCCTTGCCGTTGTATTCAACTGGCACCCTTATTTTTCCTCTGGGGTAGACTTTTTGCCCCGTGTATGTCTTCAATACAATGGACGTGTCCTTCAAGGGTATGTGTGAGAATAGCCGCTCATAGTCTCGTCGATTCATGACAGTTAGGGCTGATCCTTTGTCCAATTCCATCTTTACTGGGGACGCTGCTATCATGAGGGTGACCCAAATGGTTCGGTGATCATCCTTTGCGATCACGTTGTGTAACTTTAGACAACTTAGTCTCCTGCTCCCGGAGTCCTTATCACTCTCCTGATCTTCCGAACTACTGTCTGTCAATTTCTTTACTTTCTTGTACTTTTCCTTAGTAGTTCTTGTAGTGTTGGTTTTCTTTCCTGACCCGCAGACTCTTGCTATGTGTCCCATTTTCCCACATTGCCTGCATACTTTGTCCTTAAACCAGCAGTCCTTCTGATCATGGGTTGTTCTGCCGCAGCGATAGCACTTTTCTGCTCCATACGCCATTTCGTTAGCGCTGTATTCTTGTGGTTTCTGTTGTATTTCCACAGCTCCTCGTGTTGCTGCTTCATAGGATACTGCCACACTGAAAGACTGTTCTAGCGTCAGGTCCTTTTCTGAAAGTAGTCATTTCTGGGTTCCTTCACTCTGGAGCCCGCAGACAAACTTATCCCGTAAGGTGTCTGCCAGGCTGCTCCGAACTGGCAGTGCTTCGATAACTTGCGTAGTTCCGTAAGATAGTCAGCATTGCTCTCATCTTTGTGCTGGTTTCTTTTATGGAACTTGAATCTTTCTGCTATCAGCAGCGGTGTAGGATTTAAGTGTTCCTGTAAGATATTAACAATCTCTTCAAAATTTTTCTCCATTGGTTTAGCTGGGGTAATTAAATTCCGCAATAGGCCGTACGTTCTCGCGCCCATCAAATTTAATAATACCGACGCCTTCTTTCCATCGGCCACCTCATTTGCCTTGCAGTACACTTCAATTCTTTCCACATACGTGGTCCAGTCTTCCACCTCGTTGTCGAAAGCAGTGATACTGCCACTTTTCGGCATCTTGGGTGATTTAAAATGGCGCCTCCTGCGCATTTCCTTCTTCACCAATGGATTAAAATGGCGCCTCCCGCGCTTTTCCTTCTTCCCCAATGGAATAAAATGGCACCTCCCGCACTTTTCCTTCTTCCCCTTGCTGCCACGCTGCTCCTAGCGTTCTGCAGGGTAATGGCGGCGACCCGCGGCTTCGGCGCGTCTCACTTTTCCTTCCCCTTGTTTTATTTTCGCTACGCTGCCCGGCTCTTGAGCACCGACCGCGCCCTGTGCGCTCCACCCTCCCTCTCTCTCTTTTCCTCCCGACGACGCTGCACGGTCCCTTTGCAGAGCCGCTCGATCGAGCTCGAGCCCACCGCAGTCTGGAAGGGTCAGCGCACTACCTGCTACCAGCATGATTTGCTAGAACACCTTGACTGGGGAGCCAAGCCCAGCTCTCCACAGCCTCTCCTGCAACTCTCCGAACTCCGAGGGATCCTTGGGTGGTTGCCCGCGGTCGACGCCCTTTGCTCTGACTTCGACCTCCAAGAAGCTTCTTCTCAGGGAAAGATCCCCGTGAGGTGATGCAGTACTGCAGGTGAGTTCGAACCTATTCGTCGCCAATGTAGTGTCCGCGCCTTAATAATACACGGACTGCAGGAGAACAATAAAACAGGTATTTACTGAGCAGAGGGTACTCTTTTTGTTTGGATCCAAAAAAAAAACCAATTGGTCTGTAAATAAACAAAAGTTCAACTAAAACTTAACAAATCAAATTAAAATTTGGTTTTCCGAGTTGATAATGCACTCCAGTCCCCGCGGCGCCCACCAGTCGCGGAAATACTCAAGCGCGCCGGCAGACACCGCGTGCTCCATTTCCAGGGCCACCCGGGCGCGAACATGGCCGCGGAAGAGAGGCAGGCAATCCGGCTGGACGACCCCCTCGACCGCCCGCTGCCTGGACCAATTGATGGCTCTTTTAGCCAGGCCTAGGAGCAGGCCCACAAGGAGGTCCTCCAACCTGTCCGCTCCCCTCCGCACCGGGTGACCATAGATCAAGAGCGTGGGACTGAAGTGCAACCAAAAATCGAGGAGCAGCCCCTTCAAGTAGTGAAAGAGGGGCTGCAACCTCTCACACTCCATATAAACGTGAAACACGGACTCCTCCAGGCCGCAAAAAATGCAGGTGGCCTGGGAGTCCGTGAACCTACTTAAAACCTTATTGCATGGGACCGCTCCATGCAACACCCTCCAGGCCAAGTCCCCGATGGAACACGGGAGGACTCCCGCATAGAGAGCCCTCCATTGGGGACCTCCGCCACCGCCAGTCGGCAAGACGCCACGCCAAGGCGTGTCCGGACGGTAGACGAAGATGGCAAAGTGGAGAGTGTGCAGGAGCAGCCCGTACAGGAAACCCCTCCGCGTGGAATGAAAAGGCACGGAGGGTATTTCCTCGAGACGGCTCAAGTTGTGAGGCGCCGGTTCCCGAGGGGAGTTTCGGGGCTGGGCGCCGATGAGGAATTCCGTCCGAACGGGGGTAAGCTCGGACGGGATCGCCCCACGTGCTTGAGCCGCCTCGATACACCTAGTGGAGTCGGGGCCCAGTGCCGCTTTCACCGATTCGATGGCTTCGACTGCGAGCTGGTCATTGGCCCAGGACAGGCGCCACGCCAGCTCCTCCGGCGCCATCCAGCCCGCTCCTCCGCCATCGAGCAGGTCCCCGACTCTGGTCACCTTGCCAAGCACAGCCCTGCCCTCCGCCAGCCGCCCGAACCCGCGTTCATGGAGGTGCGGATTCCTGAGCAGCAGCTCCCAAAGGAGAGCCGCCGCTCCTGACGGGGGAGAGCTCCGCCTGGAAGCGACGTAGTTCCAAACCCATAGCAGTTCCTGGTAGAAGACAGGCAGCTCCCACAGGCCGGCACGCCTGCCGCCCACTTTCGCAAACAGGAGCTGCGTGTCGTAATTGAGGCCGTGCAGCTGGCGGAAGAAAAACGTCGCCAGCGCACACCATCTCGGAGGATTCTCGACGTACAGGTATCTCTGCAGCGTCTGAAGACGGTAAGTCGCAGCCTGGGTGCGAAGGCACACCAGCACCTGACCGCCCTCCCTAAGCGGGAGACACAGAACCGCGGCAGAGACCCAGTGCTTCCTTTTGTCCCAGAAGAAGTCGATGAGCTTCTTCTGCATCTTGGCGACAAATGCAGGGGGAGGGATCAAAGTGACCAACCGGTACCACAACATGGCGGCCACCAGCTGGTTTATGACCAGCACTCGACCCCTGTAGGACAACACTCGGAGCAGTCCTGTCCAGCGTCCTAGGCGAGCGGTGACTTTGGCCTCCAGCTCTTGCCAGTTCGCCGGCCAGGCGTCCTCGGCAGGGCTAAGGTAGACTCCCAAATAGAGGAGGTGTGTGGTGCTCCAGGCGAAAGGCCTGAACTCCTCCGGCAGGGAGTCCACCCGTCACTGCCCCACCAGGAGTCCGGAACATTTCTCCCAGTTGATCCTGGCGGAGGATGCGTCCGAGTAAATCTGCTGGCATTCCCGCATCCTCCGCAAGTCAGCGGGATCCGTGACCATGAGGAGCACGTCATCGGCGTAAGCCGAGAGGACCACCTCCATGCCCGGCCCTTGCAGAGCCAGTCCCGTCAACCTCTTCCGCAAGAGGCGCAGGAAAGGCTCCACGCAAATGGCGTATAACTGACCGGACATGGGGCATCCCTGACGCATCCCCCTCCCAAAGCGAAGGGGCGCCGTCAAGGACCCGTTAACTTTAATCAGACACTCCGCGGCGGCATACAGAAGTCGGATCCGGGCGACGAAATGCATCCCGAACCCGAATGCGTGCAGAGTCCCGAAGAGATACTCGTGATCCACCCTGTCGAACGCCTTCTCCTGATCCAGGGAAAGGAAGGCGACCGACAGACCAGCCCTCTGGGAGTGGTGGACCAGGTCCCGGACCAGATGGATGTTATCGTGGATGGTCCGGCCCGGGACCGTGTAGGACTGGTCGGGGTGGATCATGTGGGCCAGCACGGTGCCAAGGCGAGCAGACATGGCCCTGGCAAAGATTTTATAGTCCGTGCTGAGGAGGGAGACCGGGCGCCAGTTCTTAAGGAGGCGGAGATTGCCCTTCTTAGCCAGCAGGACAATGACCGCCCTGCGCCAAGAGAGGGGCATCTCCCCGGTTGCCAAACTTTCCCCCAGGACCCGCGTGTAGTCGCCCCCCAAGACGTCCCAGAACGCCCTGTGGAACTCCACGGTCAGCCCGTCCAGCCCCGGGGACTTTCCCCTAGAGAGCTGGCGGAGGGAGCCGGTCAGCTCCGCCAGGCTAAGCGGAACATCCAATTTTTCAGCGCCCTCCGGGCTGACCTTCGGCAGGTCCTCCCACAAAACTCTGCGCGCATCCTCGCTGGACAGATCCGAAGAGAACAGAGCCCCGTAATAGGCGCGGGTCTCCGCGCTGATTCCCTCCGGATCCGAGACCAGTGATCCGTCGTCGGCCAGCAGCCCCAAGAGCTGCTTACGGACCCCCCGTCTTTTTTCCAGTGAGTAGAAGAAGGGGGAGCCGCGGTCCAGGTCCCGCAGGAGCTGGATCCGCGACCTCACGTACGCGCCTCGGGACCCAACGAGCTGCAGGTCCTTCAGCGCGCCCTTCTTCTCTTCGTACACCTTCCGCAGGGCTGGGTCCTCGACGACCTGACCGAGACGGGACTCCAGGTCGAGCACCTCCTTCTCCAACTGCCCGACCCGGGCCTCCCGCCTCTTGGTCGACTCCTTCGCGTACTCCTGACAGAAGAGACGGATGTGAGCCTTGCCCACGTCCCACCATAGCCTCAAGGAGGGGAAGCCCCCCCGCTTCCTTCTCCAGTCAGCCCAGAACCGACGAAACGAATCCCGGAACCGCGCGTCCTCCAGCAGCAGTTTGTTAAAATGCCAGTACGCGGACCCCCCCGCGCGCGCAGCGGAGTGAGCTCCGCCCACACCAGGTGGTGGTCCGTGCACGGCACCGGCTGCATGGAAGCCGCCGGAACGCAGGAGACGTACGCCCGGGAAATGTAGAGGCGGTTGATTCTGGATCTTCCTCCCCCAGACCTCACGCGAGTGAAGGCACTGGAGTCAGGGTGGAGATTTCGCCAGACGTCCACCAAGTCGAAGGACCCGACCAGGTCCCTCAACTTCTCCATCACCGCCGGGCTTCGCGGGGGACCCGAACGGTCCCTCGCCTCGAGGGTGCAGTTAAAATGCCCCCCGAGGATGATGCACTCGCCCGCATCGACGGAGCCCAAAAGAGCGGACACTTCTTCGAAGAAGCGCACTTGCTGCGCACCGGTCTGAAGGGTGTACACGCTCACTAGATGGAGCGGCAAGCCCCCCAGGCGAACAGTGACCTGGAGCAGGCGGCCCGGCACGTGCTCCTTGACCCCCAAGATCTCCGGCTGAAAATGCGGGGCCAGCAAGATAGCCACCCCGCTAGAATTGTTGGAGAGGTGACTCATGCTGACCCCTCCTTGCCACTCCAGGAGCCACGTGGCTTCATCTCCCGGAACGGTGTGGGTTTCTTGCAGGAAACACACCGCATACTTCCCGTCCCGAAGGACCGAGAAGTTGTTGAATCTGCGGCGCGCCTCCCTGCTGCCGTTGATGTTGAGGTTGGCTATGGTTATCTTCCTGTCAGAAGCATAGTGCAACCTCTACCTACACCTAACGGGGAGAGGGAGCACAGCCGCTGGTCAGCCGCCACTTCCTCAGCAGCCCATTGAGAAACGTTCTGAGCCGACGCAGCTCGAGCGGGTCCACGCCCTCGTCCGCGCCCATGATTTTAACGGCGGCGCGGACGGAAACGATGAGCAGCGCCAGCTCCGACCACCTGTCGAGGGCCAGCCGGATCTTATTTTGCCGACCCCAGCACGTGGCCATAAAGTCCCGGAGTTCCCTTACGGGAAGGAGGAGCGACTCGGTGAGGGGCACGAGGTCATCCAGCGCCTCGTGGACGGTGGAGTCCAAATCGTCCTCCGTGCCCATCACCGAGTACCCATCCTCCTCCAGGGGGGCGTCACCAGTGGCCGACCCGTCCATCGCGCAGTGCGCAGCGAACGGCTCGGCCGCACCAGCCGGCCCCGCCTCTGCCGGATCCCACCCCCAGGATCGGCGGCAGAGGATTCCTCCCTGGGCTCCTCTAGGGGCGCTGGGCCAGAAGACGGCGGCGGTTCGGAGTCCCCCCCCCCCGCCTCAGACGCCAGAACGGCCAGAGAAACCGGGGAGAGAACAATTCCCAGCTCCTCCAGTAGGTCCGGCACCAGAGACGCAGCTAGGGGGCCATCCTCCTCCCCGCCACCAGCCTCCAACCCAGCGGATGGGGTGTTTTCAATTAAAACCTCTACCGGGACGAGCAGCCCCTGGGAGATGTCCAGGTCGCATTGGGCGAACTCATTTTCCTCGAGCTCGCCCAACCCAGACCCCAGGCCGCCCGACCCGGCGAGGGGTAACGGCACCGATAAAATGTCAATAGCCGCGGGTTGTTCCGCGACCCCCCCCACGGGCAGGGTCCATCCCCATCCCCGGGAGTCATGTACCGGACAGACACGTCTGCCTCAGCCTCCCGAGGGACAGGCGACCCTTGTCAATCGCTGGTGATGACGACAGCGGGGGGGGGGGCGCAGTACCCGCGGCGGGCGACGACTCCCCCTGCTCGGAGGGACCTTCCTCCTCCCAGTCCTCCTCCTCTTCCAGGGGGTCGCGCCTTCTTTTTAGCACAGAGGGAGCGAGGGAGACCTCCATGTCTGCAGAGGCCTCCTCCTCTGCTCCCTCCAGCGGAGCAGGTTTGTCGGGTTCCTCGGGCCCGAGCCCGGCCGCAGGTATTGGCGTTACCGCTGCGGCAGTTGCGGCCACAGGCTTGGGCATGAGGCTCCTCCCACTCGTGTCTGCCCCGATTAACTCCGCGAGGAGCGCGGGTGTAAGGGGCGCAAGGGGCAAGGGCTGGCCATCCACGGGGGGACCCGCCCTAAGGTGTTTATTTTTCCACCGCTCCTTCTTTCCGGCCGGATGCGCTCCCTCCCCCCCGCCGGAGGCCTTGGTGGCATCTGCCCCCGACATCGACCGCGCATCAGACGTTCCCGACGCGCGGGCAGATCCGGGGGGAGGAGCGTCAGCGGCGCCAGCCTCGGCCGCACGAGATGATCCGGCGGCCTTGGAGGCGGGGCAGTTTTTCCGGATGTGCCCCACCTCCTTGCAGGCTTGGCACCACACACCGTCCGACGTCCAGAAGACGCGATAGGCGGTCCCCTCGTGGTGGACGACGAACGCCCTGTCGGTGTCCTCCTCCCGCGCCAGCTGGATAAACAGCTGGCGCCGGAAGGAGAAGACGTGGCGAAGGCTGGCTTCCCAGAAGCCGACTGGGATGGGCGTAATCCCCCACCTCACCTCCCCAAGTTGGCATAAATGGGGGAGGAGGAGCTCACCAGGAACATAGGGCGGGACGTTCGAGATGACGATCCTCTGCGCGGTGGCCTCGAGAGGATCCACCGGCAGGAAGGTCCCACCCACGGTGAGCCCCTTGGCGATGGCCAGGGACACCGCCCGCTCCGACCCCAGGAAGAACACAGCCTTCCCGTACATTTTTGAGGCCGCGACGATGGCTGAGGGGCCGACAACCCCAGCCATGGCTTTAACGCAGGCCTCAATGGTCATAGTGGGGTGAGTGTAGCTCTTCACCCCAAGCTTTTTTGTCATAAGTTTAAAAGGTGACGGGGCAGCAGAAGCAGCGGGAGCAGCTGTGGCTGTGGCTGCTACTCCCGCATAAGTCCAGGCTGGCCCCACCACCGGCAAAGATGCAGTCGCCATTATGGGGTGTTTCTATAAGGGCCACACTCACCCCAAGTCACAGGCCTGAAGGTGTTAATGGCCTCAGGTATTTTTTGGTCCTCTATTGAGCAGAGGGAGCTGTTTAAAATGAAGACACTCCTCTCCCCTTATTGATTGAAATTGGGAGAGGGGCCTTCTCCCCTCTGCTCAATAGGCAATTAATAAAAAGAGATGAAATTGAGGTGCCTCAGAGAAATAGGCAGAGAGAGACAAAGAGAGAGAGAGAGGGGGGTGGGAAGGAGGGAGGCTGCAAGGGCAGGGTTGCCACTCAGGATGGTGGGTGGGTGGGTGTTGGCAGGGGTGCACTCTCCGATGGGAATTTAAAGTCTTTGAAGGTGGTCTTCTGGCAGGGGGAGAAGATGTCTTCACCTGGGAAAGCTGGAGATGCCCCAGGCTCAGTCCCACACCAGGTCTTAACGATGTAATTGGACTTCACCTTGGCAGCTCCAGCTGTCCCAGGTCAGGCAATAGAAGGGGTGCTTATTAGTGGTGTGTGTGGCCCAGTTTTTAACAAGAGCCACACACACACACAGACACCCCTTGATGATCCGGCCTTGTTTCTTCTTTTCTCCCCCCACCTAAAATACAAAGTCTTTGGGAGAGTGCACCAAATAACACCCACCTGAAAGATGATGCTGTTCTTCCCTCCTTCCAAACAGTTGGTGGTTGTTGGTTGTTTCTCTCCCCTCTCTCCCTCTCCTGAAGTGGAGGCCAATTTGGGGAAGCAGTAATGGAAAGGCCTCTCCCCTGGTTGGTGTTGTTGCTGGCCTCCCTTCTCCTTCTCCTCCTCTGTCCTCTCTCTCCAGGTACCTCAGTTGCTGTGATGATGGTGGAGGTGGAGGTGGTGGTGGCCTATCGATATCCTCCTCTTCCTGGTCAGGAGACGACCACTTTCCACTCTCCTGATTTGGCTTCTCCTTCTCCTCCTGCTGACTGAGTCTGACACACTTAAGACGGAAGTACAGAAGCCTGCTATGGCTTTATATACAGGGGTGGTCACTGCCGGTACTGCAGTATAGAATCAGTTCTTCTCTTAAAGGTACATACACAACAGGTAGCACTCTTGCCTCTGAGTCAGAAGTTGTGGGTTCAAGTCCCACTCCAAGGACTTGAGTACAAAAATCTAGGCTGACACTCCAGTGCAGTGCTGAGGGAGTGCTGCACTGTCGGAGGTGCCATCTTTTGGATAAGACGTTAAACCGAGGCCTTGTCTGTTCTCTCAGGTGGACGTAAAAGATCCCATGGCACTATTTCGAAGAAGAGCTGGGGAGTTATCCCTGGAGTCCTGGAAAATATTTATCCCTCAATCAACATAACAAGAACAGATTATCTGGTTAGTAGAAACATAGAAGATAGGAGCAGGAGTAGGCCATTCAGCCCCTTGAGCCTGCTCCGCCATTCAATGAGATCATGGCTGATCATCCAAACTCAGTACCCTGTCCCTGCCTTCTCCCAATATCCCTTGATCCCTTTAGCCTTAAGAAATATATCTACCTCCTTCTTGAATATATTTAATGAATTGGCCTCAACTGCCTCCTGTGGTAGAGAATTCCACAGGTTCACCACTCTCTGGGTGAAGAAATTCCTCCTCATCTCTGTCCTAAATGGCTTACCCATTATGCTTAGACTGCGACCCCTGGTTCTGGACTCCCCAGCCATCGGGAACATCCTTCCTGCATCTAGTCTGTCTAGTCCTGTTAGAATTTTATAAGTTTCAATGAGATCCCCTCTCATTCTTCTAAACTCCAGCGAGTACAAGCCCAGTCGACCCAATCTCTCCTCATACGTCATTCCTGCCATCCCAGGTATCAGTCTGGTGAATCTTCGCTGTACTCCCTCCATGGCAAGAACATCCTTCCTCAGATAAGGCAACCAAAACTGCACACAATACTCAAGGTGTGGTCTCACCAAGGCCGTGTACAACTGCAGCAAGACATCCTTGTTCCTGTACTCGAACCCTCTCGCTACGAAGGCCAACATACCATTTGCATTCTTAACCACCTGCTGCACCTGCATGCTTACCTTCAGCGACTGGTGCACAAGGACACCCAGGTCTCGTTGCACTTCCCCTTCTCCCAATCTATTGCCGTTCAGATAATAATCTGCCTTCCTGTTTTTGCCACCAAAGTGGATGACCTCACATTTATCCACATTATACTGCCTCTGCCATGCAGCTGCCCAATCACCCAACCTCTCCAAATCATACAGGAGTTTCTCGGCATCCTCCTCACAGCACACACGCCCACCCAGCTTTGTGTCATCTGCAAACTTGGAGATATTACATCTAGTTCCCTCGTCTAGATCATTAATATATATTGTGAATAGCTGGGGTCCTAGGACCAATCCATGCGGTACCCCACTAGTCACTGCCTGCCACTCGGAAAAAGACCCGTTTATTCCAACTCTTTGCTTCCTTTCTGCCAACTAGTTCTCTATCCAAGTCAGTACCTTGCCACCAATCCCATGTGCCTTAACTTTACACGCTAATCTCTTATGTGGGATCTTATCGAAAGCCTTTTGAAAGTCCAAATACACCACATCCACTGGTTCTCCCTTATCTATTCTATCAGTTACATCTTCAAAAAATTCCAGTAGATTAGTCAAACACGATTTACCTTTTGTAAATCCATGTTGACTTTGTCCGATCCTGTCACTGTTTTCCAAGTGCTCTGCTATTACATCTTTTATAATGGACTCTAGCATTTTCCCCACTACCGATGTCAGGCTTACCGATCTATAATTCCCCGTTTTCTTTCTACCAGCTTTTCTGAATAGTGGAGTAACATTAGCTACCCTCCAATTCATGGAAACTGTTCCAGAGTCTGTCGAATTTTGGAAGATGACCAGCAATGCATCTACTATTTCTAGGGCTACTTCTTTAAGTACCCTAGGATGTAGATTATCAGGCCCTGGGGATTTATCAGCCTTCAATCCCATCAATTTCTCTAACACCATTTCCCTACAAATACTGATTTCTTTCAGTTCCTCCCTCATTAGACCCTATGTTCCCCGACATCTCTGGGAGGTTATTTGTGTCCTCCTTTGTGAAGACAGAACCAAAGTATGTATTTAATTGGTCTGCCATTTCTTTGTTCCCCATGATAAATTCCCCTGATTCTGACTGCAAGGGACCTACGCTTGACTTCACCAATCTTTTTCTTTTGACATATCTATAGAAGCTTTTACAGTCAGTTTTTATGTTCCCTGAAAGATTACTCTCATACTCTATTTTCCCCCTCTTAATTAATCCCTTTGCCCTCCTTTGCTGAATCCTAAACTGCCCCCAATCCTCAGGTTTACTGCTTTTTCTAGCCAATTTATATGTCCTCTCCTTGGATCTTATGCTATCCCTAATTTCCCTTGTTAGCCATGGTTGAGTCACCTTTTTTGTTTTATTTTTATGCCAAACAGGGATGAACAAATTCTGTAGTTCATCCATGCGATCTTTAAATGTTTGCCATTGCCTATCCACCGTCAACCCTTTGTGTAACATTCCCCAATCAATCCTACCCAACTCGCGCCTCATACCATCGTAGTTTCCTTTATTTAAATTCAGGACCCTAATCTCATTATCACATTGCTGTTTGTGGGAGCTTGCTGTGCGCAACTGGGTTGCCGTGTTTCCCACATTACAACAGTGACTACACTCCAAAAGTACTTCATTGGCTGTAAAGCACTTTGAGACGTCCGGTGGTCGTGAAAGGCACTATATAAATGCAAGTCTTTCTTTCAATGTGTGTCACTTGGTGGGAACGAGGAGATGATGGTATTGCAATGACATTGCTGCTCTTGTTATGGAGGCTTGACTAACCTTCATGCTAGATAATTTTTCATAGTATGTTATATATTACATGATACTACATGAAAGAAGGTGTACCAGGGTGATCATCAGTCAGCAAAGCCTAATTGGCTGCACCTGCCAAGATGCTACCAACCATATTGGCAGGCATTGTTACACCTCCCTATTAACAGAGCTGAGGCATCTGCTGCTAACATGAACCCCAGGGCTGGCATAGCCCATCACAGAGCTGTTCAGCTGCCACCTCAAGCCTGAACATGGGGCTTCCTTCCCCTTAATTTCTGTCTGTCAGTTTTTAATCTGTCAGTTTCTCAGGGCAGTGCCCTAGGCCCAACCATTTTCAGCTGCTTCATCAATGACATTCCCTCCAACATAAGGTCAGAAATGGGGATGTTCGCTGATGAATGCACAGTGTTCAGTGCCATTCAGAACTACTCAGATAATGAAGCAGTCCATGCCCGCATGCAACAAGACCTGGACAACGTTCAGGCTTGGGCTGATAAGTGGCAGGTAACATTCGCGCCACAGAAGTGCCAGGCAATGACTATCTCCAACAAGCGAGAGTCTAACCACCGCCCCTTGACATTCAATGGCATTACCATCGCCAAATCCCCCACCATCAACATCTTGGGGGTCACCATTGACCAGAAACTTAACTGATCCAGCCACATAAATACTGTGGCAACAAGAGCAGGTCTGTGGCGAGTGTCTCACCTCCTGACTCCCCAAAGTTTTTCTACCATCTACAAGGTACAAGTAAGGAGTGTAATGGAATACTCTCCACTTGCCTGGATGAGTGCAGCTCCAACAACACTCAAGAAGCTCAACACCATCCAGGACAAAGCAGCCCGCTTGATTAGCACCCCATCTACCACCTTAAATATTCACTCTCTCCACCACCAGCGTACCGTGGCTGCAGTGTGTACCATCTACAAGATGCACTACAGCAACTCACCAAGGCTTCTTCGACAGCACCTCCCAAATCCACGACCTCTTCCACCTAGAAGGACATGGGCAGCAGGTGCATGGGAACACCACCACCTCCAAGTTCCTCTCCAAGTCACACACCATCCTGACTTAGAAGTATATCGCCAATCCTTCATCGTCGCTGGGTCAAAATCCTGGAACTCCCTCCCTAACAGCACTGTGGGAGTACCTTCACCACACGGACTGCAGCGGTTCAAGATGGCGGCTCACCACCACCTTCTCAAGGGCAACTAGGGATGGGCAATAAATGCTGGCCTAGCCAGCGATGCCCACATCCCATAAACGAATAAAAAAAATCCCTGGCCCCTTCAACCTTGGCAAAGGTTGCTAATGGGTTGAAATGCTTATTAAGTTTTTCTGAAGGCTTTCAGATTCTGCTCCTCCCTTTATGACCCTCCCCTTTAATTGTCTCCATCCCTGTAAATTTGACACACAAAATTTTCCTATCCCACCATATATGTGCTCGATACACTTGCCCTAGTTTGCATCTGGATCAGTCAATAATGATGCAAATGAGTTGACCTAGGAAATTTATGGCTATTAGCACATCATCACTCAGATGGGATTAGCATCAATTCTTAACCTTTTAGATATAACTTGCACCAGCAGAGGAAAATCAGCCCTTCAATATCCAGTGTAGAGCATTGCAAAAGTCACAGGCAGTTTTAAAATTATAAATCTTTTTATCTATGTTACCACCTGAATATTAAACTTCCACAAGAGACATAGGGGGTGAAATTCAGTATCGCCCCATTTGGGGCGCAATTATCGGCCAGGCGCAAAGTTTAACGCCTGGCACTAATTATCGCCTCCGACTGCAAACTTGGCTTTTATCGCCCCTGGAGGTGATTGGAGCACTAAATCAGGCGCTACACACCTCTCTTAAGGCGCTGACAGCGAGGAGCGAGACGCTACCTCAGAGTGCTGGTGAAGCTCACGTGATGTCAGTCAGTAATGGAACACAGACACACTGGCGCCGGCCAGTTCTTAAAGGGGAGGGTCGATCTTGCTCTGTATCCACACCCTGCTCATTGCAGCCTTGAATCTCGGCCTGGAGAGACCTGTACATCAAATCTGCTGGAAAGAACAATGGAGAGGCCCAGGGAAAGAGCTCAGAGTGCAGCCCCCACAGTCTCTTCTAAATCGATGCAAGGAAGGTCAAATCAAAATGAACCTGCAAAGTGCTGCTCAGTACCCAAAACTCCTTCACACAGCGTTGAATCTCTCCAGAAGTCTCTCTCTCTCTCTCTCTCAGAATGTGTGGTGCAAAAATGTCGCCGTCAAAAAAAGGCAGGAAGCGGTCGCCTTTAAATAGCGCTCCCCCAGTCCCTTCCCGACTGCAAAACGTTCCCCTCAACCTGTCATTGCTAGTGGCAGGCGGAAAGGCAGGGGGCGCCACTCAATATTTGGTCCGGTGCGCTACCGGGACATTGCATGCTCGACTGACGTCACAATCTGCGGGTGTAGGAGATCGTGGCGGTAGTGTTCAGCACCGCTGCAAAATGTCTGGTCAATATCGCGAGAGGCACAAACATCGCCGCACCGGGGCACTAGTTACTTTGCGCCCCATTAGCACCCTCTTAGAAATTTTTCCCCCATAGGCTGTGAAATTCCTGTGGACCCACTCCATCCTTGGAAGTGCTGGGCTCCTGGCTACCCCTTGGTTGCAGCTCTGACCCCAGTCCATTACCTGGGGTCAGAGGCATTTAAATATTGTGGGCAAGTGCCAGAGCACCAACTTTATTTGGGGAGAAGGATAATCACTATGAAGCCTTGCCGTGCACCCCAGGGAGTACTTTTAAAATCCCCAAAAAGTGGCTCGTTTTTAAGAATGCCGGTTTCCCTAATGTAATCAACCACAGTGTGGAAAATAACGTCTTAAATATTAAATCCTCTCCAAAGCCCTTAGCATTGTTGGGGACCAGTAATGCATAGGTGTCGCTTGTGCCCAGTATTGATATGGTGCAATTGATGGTAGTTGGACAGAGCGTGTAAATGTAATTCAGGCACTTTTAAAGTAAATCTGTCCTTACTTTTATATAATACTTTGATTTTATATTATTTATAGCTAAACTTACGGCAGTTTGTGAAGCAGAGATGTAGAGTTGGTTGCAGCATATGACTTTGTCTTTGGTGCAGGCTGTGAGATGCAAAACTGAGATGCTATGACAGGAGGGTGTAATTACAGCGTGATGAGTTTACATAGGAATTTAAAATTGGAAAAGGTTGACATAAAAGTGTGACAAAAATGTGACAACAGGAAATTAAGTTCTGAAGACAGGAAATGTGCACAGACGGAGGAATGTTATTAAATTATTATAGTGGTGTTAATTAAAGCAATGATATTTTTTCAGTTACATAGGAGATAAAAATGGTCATCATTACTGATACCATGCTAGTACTGTAATGGGAAATAGCAGGGCCAGTAGCCCAGATGGTAACATTGTACCTTATCATATGATTCCAGTTAACAACCCAACTCTCTGTTTTAATAAATCCCACCACAGTCCAGTTGTTATCATTTGTTCATAGTCTAGAGTATTCAGAATCTCAATTCTGCTCTTGTCCTACCAGTTAATTCAGTAAGAAAGTTCAGAATACTTACCAAAGTGAGGCAAAGTAACAATGTTGAATAATTCACATTTTTAGGAGAGGCATTTTTATTATTAAAAGTGCATAAGAAATTTAGCATACAGGCAAGCTGACAATAGTTTGTAAATATGTACAAATATATTGCTCATTCTTCTGATCGGATGTGGCCCAGTATAAAATGCTGTATTATGTTCTGTACCCTTAGCTGTAACCCTTTACACCACACAAAAGAAAGTGTTTTCTTTGAGGGCAAAAGGTTAATGCAGTGAACTAAACTGATTATCTGGAACCGACTAAACATAGTAAATCCTCCTGGATATGTGAAAAATTGCATATTACCAAAATCAGGTAATATTCAAAGGCTGCTGTATTCCAGGACAAGATGCTTTTTCTCTGGCTTCATGCCCACGTCAGCACACAAACTGCTGATGCTTCCTATTCCAGTCACGCCTCACATTCCTCGCCAATATATCCATCAGAGTCAGAATGTACCATTGTATCAGCACGGCAGTAGCTAGTTGGAAGCAGTGCTTAAATCTATTTATTTCATTTTATTTGTCTTGTACGTGCAAGTATTAATATATAGTAACAGATAAGGAAACCTTAAATATAAATACAGCAGGTTTAGCAGCCTTGACGGGCATGTATTGTTCAGAGAATGAAGATGCTGTGGCTCTCGCTCACAGTGGTGCATAATTTCTCACTTTGGCACTCTTTATGCAAAGCTGCATCCCCCTGAGAGAGCCACTTACACAGCTAATACCAACCCTTTTCACATTTCATCCATGTTTTCAGGCCATTGATGAGTAACCGCATTAAACATAATCACATTTCAATCCCCATTTTTTTTTCACCCCCAGACAAATAAAAGTGCAATTTACTCTGCTGCTAGGGTGTGTCATAAAATAATTGATCTTCACACAGGAAAAGAAAATCATTAGCTCGGAATTCCTTCCAGAAGCAAGAATCTGCCAGGTCAAAGCAAGGAGAATTATGGTCCTGAAATTAACTGGCTCTTCGTGTCCAGCATCTTGAAGCAAATGCAACAGCCCTGTAATCTTTCCCAACACAGTCCAAAAGCTGATTTATACCTTATTCTGGTGGCCAACATAAGCTGCATTGTAGAAAATATCAAATATCACCACAATGAACCTTCTTACATGACTCAGCATTTTAAAGCAGTACTAATGTTCTTACAGTGAATATTTATCACAAAATAATTTCTTCCTATTTACCGCTAGGAAAGATAGCATTCAGACATTCAGTTACAGTTCCATGAATAGTTCTGCTTCATCATCAGAATGTCGCAGAAAAAAACTGGGAACTGCTGCAAAAATGAATCAGAACTAGTAAGATATGCTTGGCTAATGTTATAATAAACTGTTCAAATATTACAGAAGCAGGAAAACTTGCTGACTTTTTTAAAATATGGTAACAATGGCACGTGAACTTTCCATGCTAATTATTTTAATACATATTTTGACATTCCCCTCAGATTTTCCCCTCTTTTCTGTTTAAGATGCTGGGGTACAGATCCATAGACGCAAGATGCCTTACAGTTCCTTGTCCAAGCGGCCATTCTGTGAACGTGTGAACTTACACAAGTGTCAGATGGTTATTTTATCAAGAAGGTACCATAGCTGAGTCCAATCCTTCCTCACCCGGGAGTTGGATAGTGATCAAGAGCAGGAGCTCTGGGTGCTTTTCCCCCATTCTAGTCCAGGAGAATGGAAACCAATTTTAGCACCCCTTGCCTGTTATCAGATAACTCAGCATAGACAAGAACCAAATCTGGAACCTTCCAAGTCTGTATTGTTCAATGTCCCAATGAGCAGCAGCACACTGAACAACTAAACTTTGTAGGTGGGCTTGCTTTGTTTTGGTAAACACATGTTTCAGCAGAGTGGCAGTATGAGGAAAATGTCAATTTGAACTGTGATCATTTGAAATGATTTGACAAAATAACCACAGAGTACTGTAACATCACATCAGCATCTGATCATCATCTTTACAATGCACTCAAATAATTTCTGATTACTGTACTGCTGCTGCACAGTTTAAGATACTGTATTACATCAGAATATTACTGCATTCATGAACTTGGTAGTAAGGCCTTCCTGAAACTGGCTAAAATGACTGCGTTTATATTATCAATGTTGCACCAGAATCCAATTAAATACATAAGGGCATGACAGATTGAGTTCATGTTAAAATAGTGTCCATTAGGGTTGTAAAAGAGTTTTAAAGCCTGCAGGTTCTGTCCTTTCCCCTGGGGTTCCCACATTAAGATTTGTCTTTGTCAGTCTTCTGACCCACTTTTTTGCCCTGAACTTGCATTCCCCACCTACAATTTTGATTCCCTGAAGGATTCAATTTTGTTTTACAGTAACAGCGAACGATTCAAAGCATCGCTTATCTGTGTGGATGAAGCCTCAGCTCCAGTGATCATAGTAAAGTTTGTGACATTTGATGGTAAAGTAAGGTTATTTGTTACCTTTAGACTTGACTATTTCAACGCACTCCTGGCCGGCCTCCCACGATTTACCCTACATAAACCTGAGGTGTTCCAAAACTCAGCTGCCTGTGTCCTATTCACCCATCCCCCCTGTGCTCGTTGACCTACACTGGCTCCTGGTTAAGCAACGCCTCGATTTTTAAATTCTCATCCGTGGTTTCTCGTCCCTCCACGGCCTTGCCCCTCCCTATCTCTGTAATCTCCTCCAGCCCCACAACCCTCCGAGATATCTGCGCTCCTCTAATTCTGGCTTATTGAGCACCCCTGATTTTATTCACTCCACACTTGGTGGCCGTGCTCTAAGCTCTGGAATTCCCTCCCTGAACCTCTTTGCCTCTCTACCTCTCTTTCCTCCTTTAAGACACTCCTTAAAACCTACCTCTTTCTGCCCTGATTTCTCCTTTTCTGGCTTAGTGTCAAATTTTGTTTTAACACTCCTGTGAAGCACCTTGGGATGCTTTACTACATTAAAGGCGCTATATAAATACAAATTGTTGTTGTATTTTGAAGGCCTTTCATATTTTATTGAAGATTAAAACAATGTGGATACAATGATTTTCAACGTGGCTGCTAAATTTTCCATAATGGTTGCACACTATGAGAAGTGCTGCAGATTTCATCAGTACATGATGGGTACACCCAGGATAACAATAAAGTGCTGCTGCATTTGTACTGCAACAGGCTTATATGTCATGAACTTTAATCAGCAAGGTGATGCCAGATAAACACATGAGGGAGAAAGGAATAGAAGGTTAAGCTGATAGGGTTAGATGAAGAGCGGTGAGAGGAGGCTTGTGTGAAGCATAAACACCGACATAGACCTGTTGAGCCAATTGGCCAGTTTCTGTGCTGTAAATTTTATGTCATTCTTTGTGAGGATAAATGTCAATTGTGACAAGAATGTAACGTGTGATTGCTACTGTAAGTAACCTGAATTAATGTAAAAATTGCTTCCAGATCCCAAAAAGGTGACCGCAGTACTAAACAATTCAGAAGGATGTAAAATCTGGCCACTCTGAGATGCTGAATTCTTGGCACCACATAAAATGGTCACTACCTCATCGGCATTGTCCATTGCAGTTTTTAGAATTTGACCATTATTAGTTAAAAAATAAACATAAAATAGTAATGACAGAACCTTTTTAAAAAAAAATCAATCAGGTCCAGGGGATTTATCAGCTTTCAGTCCTATTAATTTCTCCAGTACTATTTTTTTACTAATACTAATTTCCTTCAGTTCCTCATTCTCACTAAACCCTTGGTTCTCCACTATTTCCGGGAAGTTTTTTGCATCTTCTTCCGTGATCAACAACATCACTTCATATCTTGAACTTCTTGCTGCTTCATACCCCCAATATTTCTTAGTGTAAAACACACAATTGGTATGAAAATTAAACTGATGTTTCAGCAGCCTTGTTGTTACCAATAGCAATAGATGCCATAAAACGGAAGTGTCTTTCACTCTCCTTCATCTCAGTGTTCAGAGATGGGGTGTTATCATTCAGCAGCATTCAACAGTACCATTCTTTCTAAGCATCACAAACACTGATGTCCCTTTTATTTAGAAATTCAAATTTCAGACTGAAACAGAATTATTATAACTTACATAAGACACAGAAAGATGCTCCTTGGCTTGCCAGCAGAAATTCTACAATTTGTGCTCTCTCAATAATCAGAGTCAATTCTTTTATTTTGTTCTCAAGAAGTGGGTAAGATTGGCAAAGCCACATTTTTATTGTCCATCTCTAGTTGCCTTGAGAAGGTGGTAGTGAACCTTCTCCTTGAACTGCTGCAGTTCTTGTGGCGATGAGGCTCCCACAATATTAGGTAGGGAATGCCAGGATTTTAACTCCGCATCGATGAAGGAACAGCAATGTATATCACAGTCAGGATAGTCAGTGTGTAGCTTGGAGGGGAACTTGGAGGCGTTGGTGGTGTTCCCATACTGCTCTGGTCCTTCTTTGTGATAAGACGTCACAGGGGAGCGAGATGTTGTCAAAGTAATCTTGGTAAGTTGCTGCAGTGCATTTTGTATACAATACATTCTGCAGCCATAATGTGCCTATGGTTGAGGGGATTGGTTACGGAATCTAGTGGCAGGCTCACCAACCCAGCAAACTGCTTTGTCCTGGATGGTGTCATGCATCTTAAGTGTTGCTGCAGCTGCACCTCTGCAGGTGAGTGGAGAGTTTTCCATTACACTCCTGAGTAGAGTCTAGTAGATGGAGAAGATTTCTGGGATCAGGGGTTGAACCATTCATTGCAAAGTACCCAACCTCCACGCTGATCTTGAAGATATAAAGTCGGAAGGGATAGCGTGAAGGACTATCAGGTGATTCATCTGATTTTTACTCACTTTAGGCAGTTGGTGCTCCAGAACACACAGCAACCTAGCTTGCAGCCTCAAATCGGGAGCCAGGAGGACTCAATCAGAGGTAAGTATATAAAATATATAGGTATATTTTTAAGCATTACAGGCAGGCATGACAAAAATAGGATAACAAAAATAGCATGATGGAAAAAGTGACAGAAAGCATTCTAGGGAATACACTCTGTAGACATGACTTTTAATAGATAGGTATATTAGATAGATTAATATACATGTCCACCAAGTTATATGACACAGTTCCAGTGGGAGGACAGTATTGTACTACTGGCTATAACAAATACCCTTCGCTATATAGCAAATGTGAGATGAATAGTTTCACTGGTGTTTAACTAGGTTACTAGGCCAGGCAGCCCCATTATGAAGAGAAATTCACTGTCAGTGTACTGATCTCAGAGAGGCTTTAGTATCAGTAACTGAAGAGTCTCAGTCTGAGTATCAATGAAAGTGGGAGGAGGGAAAGTGAGTATAACGTACCAACCTTCACACTTTTGCTTGAAGCCCTGGACATGAATAATTATGTGTCTTTATTCAATTTTTAACATGTAAGAAAGTGAAACGCTAGAGTAAAAATTACTTATTCATACTACACGCTAATGAGTACCAGCAGTGCTTAAAAAGCAGAAGTCGAATACTTCGTTCACAGGAAGGGAGGTGTGGTATCAGCAAATGGAGTTTGCATTTACGACAACAGAGGAAATTGGAGGCTTAGATGTCCTTTATATTTCATATATTTCAAAGTCCAAATTCCTCTATTAAAGGGGAATGTCATTGCGAATAGAAATGCACATAAATATGCTTAAGCACTATGAGATGTACAAAGTGTACACTAACACCACATCTCAGTGGCAATCATGAAAAGCTCCTTACTACTAAGACATGCAGAAGTTTCTATTTTAGCCTCATTGCTAATTAGCTTTGCAAAGGCTGGTATAATGTAGTTTAAACACCATGGCGCCTACACAAAAGTCAGTGGCCATGGTAGGTAAACACTACTGAACAACAAATCAACAACAGCACTTCATATATTGAACTTCTTACTGCTTTCATACCCCAGTATTTCATACTGTAAAACACACAATTGGTAAGAAACTAATACTGATGTTTCAGCAGCCTAGATGTTACCAATGGCATTGGATGCTGTACAAGAGTCTTACACTCTCCTTCATCTCAGTGTTCAGAGATGGAATGTTATTATCATTCAGCAGTATTCTACAGCATCTTTTTTCTGAACATCATAAACACTGATGTCCCTTTTATTTGGAAATTTAAATTTCAGATTTGAAACTTATATTAGACCACAGGTAGGTACCAGGTTGCTCCTTGGCATGTCAGCAGAAATTCTACAATTTGTGCTCTCTTAATAATCAGGGTCATTTTTTAAATGTTGTTCTCAAGAAGTGGGTAAGATTGGCAAAGCCACATTTTCATCGCCCATCTCTAGTTGCCTTGAGAAGGTGGTGGTGGACCTTCTCCTTGAACTGCTGCAGTCCTTGTGGCGATGATGCTCCCACAGTGATATTAGGTAGGGAATTCCAGGATTTTAACTCTGCATCCATGAAGGAACAGCAATGCATATCAATCAGGATGGTGTGTGACCTGGAGAGGAACCTAGAGGTGATGGTGTTCCCATGATGTTCTTGTCCTTCTTTGTAATAAAAGGTCACAGGGGAGAGAAGTGAGATCAAAGTAATCTTGGTGAGTTGCTGCAGTGGTAAACAGTGTGCATAATCCAAAGTAATTGTTCTCTTGCCTGAGTGATGTACAGCACCACTTTTCAGGCACTACAGAGGTACCTTTCATCTTCTGGTTATTCTTCAGTGATAGATGGCTGCTCACAACCAACACTGTAGAACAAACACTTAAAGGAACAAACACATAGGGGGAAAAATTTGACCCCTTAGCGCCTCCCGTTAGTGCTAGTAGATGGCGCTAGATCAGTATTGCTGGGGCAAGGTGAATCCAGCGCTGCACACCAAATCCGCCCACCCCCGTAGCACGACTGGTAAGAGGTATCGCCGGGATGTCAACGCCAGATAGATCGTGGCATCAGTGAATGTGCAACACTCACTGACCGCCCGATTTGCAAAATTGATTCTCACCACTTACCTCACCACCTGAAGTAAGCATCGACGGGAGAGCTGGGGTTCAGCACCAAGAAGCCAGCTCCAGGGACAATATTTAAAGGGATCATCAGTAATCACTTGCAGCTATCAGGTTAGTGCAGTTTCAGTGTTTTTTTTGTTAGTTTCATCCACTGCAACAGTTTCATTCAATAATTTAAAGGTTCTTTTGTATCAGGAATCTTCTGGCAACTAAAAAGTAGCTACATTTATTCTTCAAAGATTCAAACTGCTACACTTGGTAACATTAATGGGGGCTGTACTGGTATGCCACCTCGCCCTCCAGGATATACGGCGGAGGGAGCGTAGCAGCCAATTACTCAAAAGACTGAGGTTAAGCGAGTAACTAACAGGCTTTTATTAACAAGAGAATGAAGGTGTGCCTCGAGTGGTCGACCAGTCCAGAATACAGAGGGACTGTGGAGCAGTCACCTTTATACCTGGACTCGTGGGAGGAGTCAGCCGAGGCATGTACAGACATGTACACAGTGGAATACAAATACCCACACAGACAGGTACAACAGTGGTTTACCACATTCACCCCTTGTTTAAAAATGAGTCCGGCGGGGTGAAGTGTATTAAAAGTTTGTGTATTGGAGTCTCTCCGGAGGTCTTGTCTGCCGCTGTGATCGATGTGGCGACGGCAGGGGTAGTGAAGCTTCCGGCGTCGAGTCCCGCGTAGGCTGGGGCACTGGTGTGTAGTCCTCGTGGGTGTCGAGCGGGTCACGGGGCCCAGGCGTGCTGTCTGCTGGGGTTGGATATTTGATCGTGGGGGGGGGGTGGTAGTGGGTAGTGGGTTACTGGGGCCCCCGAGGGTGCGAGGTCTCGTATGGAGACTGTGTCCTCCCGCCCGTCCGGGTACGCAATGTAAGCATACTGGGGGTTGGCGTGGAGGAGGTCGACCCTCTCGACCAGGGGGTCCATTTTATGGGTCCTCACGTGTCTTCTCAGTAGGACCGGCCCTGGGGACGTCAGCCATGGCGGTAGCGATGTCCCCGATGTGGACTTCCTTGGGAAGACAAACATTTTCTCATGAGGGGTGGCGTTAGTGGCAGTGCAGAGCAGTGACCGAATAGAGTGGAGCGCATCGGGGAGCACATCCTGCCAGCGGGAGGTCGGAAGGCCCCTAGGCTTTAAGGCTAGCAGGGCAGCCTTCCAAACTGTCGCATTCTCTCTTTCCACCTGTCCGTTCCCCCGGGGGTTGTAACTGATGGTCCTGCTTGTGGCAATACCCCTAGCGAGCAGGTACTGGCGGAGTTCGTCGCTCATAAACGATGAGCCCCGGTCGCTATGGATATAGCTGGGGAAACCGAACAGGGTGAAGAGGTCGTTCAGACATTTAATGACCGTGGCACTGGTCATGTCCGGGCAGGGGATGGCGAACGGGAAACGGGAGTACTCATCAATAATGTTGAGGAAGTACACATTGCGGTCGGAGGAGGGGAGAGGCCCTTTAAAGCCAACGCTCAGGCGCTTGAAGGGGCGAGTGGCTTTTATCAGGTGAGCCCTGTCTGGTCTATAAAAGTGCAGTTTGCACTCAGCGCAGACTTGGCAGTTCCTGGTCATGGTCCTGACCTCCTCAATGGAGTAAGGCAGGTTGCGGGCCTTGATGAAGTGGAAGAACCTGGTGACCCCCGGGTGGCAGAGGTCATTGTGGAGGGCCCGCAGTCTATCGATCTGCGCGCTGGTGCAGGTGCCACGCGATAGAGCATCCGGGGGTTCATTGAGCTTCCCGGGCCGGTACAAGATCTCGTAATTGTAGGTGGAAAGTTCGATTCTCCACCTCAAGATCTTGTCGTTTTTGATTTTGCCCCTCTGCTTGTTGTTAAACATAAAAGCAACTGAACGCTGGTCAGTGAGCAGGGTAAATCGTTTTCCGGCCAGGTAGTGCCTCCAATGACGCACAGCCTCCACAATAGCCTGGGCCTCCTTCTCAACAGCGGAGTGTCTGGTCTCCGGGCCCTGGAGGGTTCGTGAAAAGAAGGCCACGGGTCTCCCCGCCTGATTAAGGGTAGCGGCCAGGGCAAAGTCGGACGCGTCGCTTCCCACCTGGAAGGGGATGGATTCGTCCACTGCGTGCATGGTGGCTTTGGCAATGTCTTCCTTGATACGGTGGAAGGCTAAGCGGGCCTCTGCCGTCAAGGGAAAGGAGGTGGACTTGATCAGCGGACGGGCCTTGTCCGCATAGTAGGGGACCCACTGGGCGTAATAGGAGAAAAGCCCTAGGCACCTCTTCAGGGCCTTGAGGCAGTGGGGCAGTGGGAGTTCCATAAGGGGACGCATCCGGTCGGGGTCGGGACCGATGACTCCGTGTTCCACAACACAGCCAAGGATGGCGAGGCGGGTTGTGTGGAATATGCACTTCTCCTTGTTATACGTCAGGTTCAGGAGTTGGGCAGTGCAGAGGGATTTTTCGAGGTTTGCGTCATGGTCCTGCAAGTCATGGCCGCAGATGGTCACATTGTCCAGATATGGGAAAGTGGCCTGCAACGCATTTTGATCGACCATCCGGTCCATCTCCCTTTGGAAGACGGAGACCCCATTGGTGACGCCAAAGGGAACCCTAAGGAAGTGATAGAGGCGGCCGTTTGCCTCAAAGGCAGTATACTGGCAGTCCTCAGGGCGGATAGGGAGCTGGTGGTACGCTGATTTCAGGTCAATGGTCGAGAAGACGCGGTACTGCGCGATCTGGTTGACCATATCAGCTATGCGGGGGAGTGGGTAAGCGTCCAGCAGGGTGTAGCGATTTATTGTCTGGCTGTAGTCGATGACCAGGCGCTGCTTCTCGCCGGTCTTAACGACCACAACCTGGGCTCGCCAGGGGCTGGTGCTGCCCTCAATAATCCCCTCCTTCAGGAGCCGCTCCACTTCGGTTTTAATGAAAACCCTGTCCCCGGCACTGTATCGCCTGCTCTTTGTGGCGATGGGCTTACAGTCGGGGGTGAGGTTAGCAAACAGTGGGGGGGGGCGGGGGGTGACTCTGAGTGTGGAGAGGTTGCACCTGGTGCGCGGCGGGCAATTTGGAAGCTGCTGGCTGCGGACTGTGAGTGGGGGGAGGGGTCCACCATACGCCATCGTAACGCTTTTAAGGTGGCACTGAAAATCTAACCCCAGTAGAACGGCAGCGCAGAGGTGGGGCAGGACCAGAAGTTTAAAATTATCGTACACAGTCCCGTCTACTAAGAGTGTCACCACGCAGTAGCCGCCAATGTCCGCCGACTGGGACTCGGAGGCCATAGAAATCCGCTGGTGCGCAGGCAGGACTGGGAGAGAGCAACGCCGCACCGTGTCGGGGTGGATGAAGCTCTCCGTGCTCCCAGAGTCAAAAAGGCAGGTTGTTTCGTGACCATTTACCTTAATGTCCATTGTGGACCGGGCCAGTTGGTGCGGTCTCGCTTGGTCCAGCATAACGGAGGCCAGCGTAGGGGTTGGTGTGTCACTGCGGGTATCAGGTGAGGCGGTGTTGGGGGCCTGCTGCGTCCCGGCTGGCATCCAAGATGGCGGCGTCCATGATCCCCATGTGGCTGGAGGCGTCCAAAATGGCTGCTGTTCCGGTGGTTCGCACATGGCTGGGGAGGCCCAAGATGGCGGCCCGCACGGCCCACACGCGGCGCTGCTCGGGTTCGGGGTGGCTTTGGCCCTGCAGATGCTGGCGTAGTGTCCCTTCTTCCCGCAGCCCGAGCAGATCGCATTTTTCGCCGGGCAGCGTGCTCTGGGGTGTTTGGCCTGGCCACAGAAGTAGCATTTCTGGCCTTGGGACACTGCTGCGGTAGTTGGGTCGTTGCTGGGATGTGACTGGGGTGGCACGGCGCTATGAGACGGTCCTACCGTGTCCCAGGCTGTCGTTCCCCGCGGCGTCCACGGTGCAGAGGAGTAGGCATCCATGCCCCGGTAGGCTGCGTCCAATGATAGTGCGAGTTCAGAGGCCTTGTTGAGGTCGAGGTCACTCTGCTCCAACAGTCGCTGTCGGGTGTAATTGGACCTGTGGCTCGCTACAAAAGCGTCCCGGATAAGTCCCTCTGTGTACACGGCGGCCTTTACATCCTTACAACCACAGGCCCGGCCAAGCACAGACAGTGCCTGAAGGTATTCCTCGGTCGATTCCCCAGGTTGTTGTTTACGACCCCCCAGGAGGTGCCTGGCGTACACCTCGTTCACTGGGCGCGTGTACTGGTCCTTGAGGAGCTTGAGAGCAGCCGTGTACGAGGTCGCGTCCTGGATGACCGAGTACGCTCGGTGGTTCACTTTGGAGGTCAGGACATCCAGTTTGTCCTCATCCGATTTGACCGTTGCAGCGGAGGCGATCAGGAATTTTTCAAAGCACCTAAGCCAGTGAGCAAACTTGGTGGATGCGTCCGCCTCCCGGTGGTCTAAGTCCAGGCATGCTGGTGTGAGGATCTTCTCCATTATAAAAATCTTGTTAATAAAATTGATGCGCTATCAATTACTCAAAAGACTGAGGTTAAACGAGTAACTAACAGGCTTTTATTAACAAGAGAATGAAGGTGTGCCTCGAGTGGTCGACCAGTCCAGAATACAGAGGGACTGTGGAGCAGTCACCTTTATACCTGGACTCGTGGGAGGAGTCAGCCGAGGCATGTACAGACATGTACACAGTGGAATACAAACACCCACACAGGCAGGTATAACAGTGGTTTACCACAAGTTTCATCCACTGCAACAGTTTCATTCAATAATTTCAAGGTTCTTTTGTATCAGGAATCTTCTGGCAACTAAAAAGTAGCTACATTTATTCTTCAAAGATTCAAACTGCTACACTTGGTAACATTAATGGGGGCTGTACTGGTATGCCACCTCGCCCTCCAGGATATATGGCGGAGGGAGCGCAGGCAGCCAGAAATATGGGAACATGTGCGCAGAGAGATGAGGAGGGACATCAGTGCTCTCACCAGGAGGCCTTACCCTCCGAGGGTATTCCGAAAGCACTTCTCCTACCTTCAATTAAGTGAGGAGCAGTGTATTAGATGGCTCCACCTCACCTAGGGAGTGGCCACAGAACTCTGCCACCTCCTCCAAACAGACCTCCAGCCTCACACCAAGATGAATTAAACCCCAGATCCCCGTTGCTCACCACATCCCCATCATTCCATCCCTCTCGCAGGCAATGTCATAGCGCAAAGCTGAAATGAGACACACCACAAAAGAATGGTAAATGAAGTAATAAATTTATCAAAAAGTAGTGGACACCAAAATATTAACCCTTGTCCAATGCCTTAGTGCCTCCCGTTACTGTGCCTTTGCCTACTCTAGTGCTCCTACAAAGTGTTGGCCCAGTGGCTGCAGCACAACTGGTGGAAGGCTGCTGAGTGTCCGTGCGGGAGACTTCAGATGGCCTAGCAGGACGTCCTCAACCAGCTCTGGGCCTGGAAGGCACGGCTGTAGACTGCACCACCTCAGCATGGGTGGCAGCAGTCTGGGCTGGCTGGATGACAGGCAGTGACAAGGGCAATGGTGAAGTGGCAGTGGTGGGAGCAGTAATGCTGTCATCCTGATAAGAGGACAGCAGGTTCCTGCTCCACTGACCCACTGCCACTCCCCCAGGGCAGCACCTCAGCATCCCTAGCAATCTGCTGCAGCACAGATTGCTGGCCTGCTGTGACACTGTGGAAGCCCTGGTCAACGGTGGTAGACCCAGTCATGATGGTAGCAGTCAGAGCTTGCGTGGCATCAAGCTGAGACTGCATGAGAACAGTCTGAGTTTGTATGCCAAGCATAGACTCCATTGCAGAACTAAGACGTTGCGTTGCTTCCGCCTGTGCTGCAATGGAAGCTGCCAGATCGCCCATCACACGCCGCACCAGGTCTGGGTCGCCACGGTCTCTCTGGGAGTCTACCAACCTTTGCAAACTGAAAATGATGGGCTCCATGGTGTGCGCAGAGCCTGGTGCAATGTTGGAGGTGGACTCCTCCACGCTCCTTACCATTGCCAAGAGGCTCTCAGGCACCCTTGCCATTGCACCTATCATCTCCGTATGCATGCCCATCATCCTTCTTTTAAAGGCCTCCCCATCGAGGTCATCATCTGAGTCCTGTGCAGCAGAACTCGCCGTCTGGGAAGTTGGCCCCCGAGCTACCCTTTCCCCCGGCCTTTCTGCAGCCCACTCATCTCCGGTGCCTCACCCTGTGCAGATCCCGCTACTATACCAGCCTCTAAAGAACGCATAGTGCCAGTATCTGAGCTGGTGTCTGCGGGTGAGAGATGCAGTGATGTGGTGTGTTCTTCCTCCTCCTCTTCTCCCACCTCGCTCTCTACGGTGCCCTCAGGGACAGGCTGCTCAGGTGCTTGCTGATTATCTGAAAGCATAAAGGCACAAGAGTCGGGTTAAGGCTGAGGGGAGGGGGGCAGGAAGGGAGAAAGGCATGCATACAGCATGATTAGCTGGAAAGTGCAAAATGCTTGTGGGGTGAGGGGGAAGTGGGATGTGAGAAGGAGTAGGGATGAACATACCATTGTTGTCCCCAAGGGGGTCAACGTTGCCGGTGGCCACGGCACCCAATGATTTGCAGCACTTGATTCTCCAGCGCAGACAGTGGTTGGATATCGGCTTGTTCCCCGCCTGTGCGCTCCTGCTCCCTCCTGTTGTGCGCCACCTTGGCCTGCAAGAGAAAGGAAAGTGTTTGAGTGTGGAGCAATGTGTTTGGGTGATGTGCCTGCCGTAGTTGAATAGCTGTCATTGTGTGCAAGGTGTCAGATGTGGGTGTGAGTGTTGGTAGGTAGAGATTGTTGGTGGGTGAGTGCTGGGGGTGTGCTGCTTTGGCCAGTGTATGCAGATTGTGGTACAGATAGTGGTATGTAGCATTTGTTGAAGCATTCACTCATCCTGACCACCCAAGTGAGGTTGTTAAATTTCTTCCTGCACTGTATGTGGGTCCTGGGGACCACAGTGCTGCCCAAGATGTGCTGCGCTACCTCCCTCCACATGGTGCGGAAGACTTGTGGCGAGGGCCTTCTGCCACTTGCTGGGTAGAGCACCGCCCTCCGTCTCTCCACATCAAAAACCAATGCCTCCAATGCTTCATCGCAGAATCTGCGGGCTCTCTCCCTGGGGCATGGATCTGCCATGAGCACACCTGGTTCAGTCCTCTGGTTCCTTCTCCTTGTTCTTCTTCTGCTTGCTGAGGCAACTGCACAGCCAGCAATGCTGAGAATGAGGTGCTACAGCATCAATGAAACTCCCCTTTTAGTAGTGAGAAAAGCCTGTGGCAATGATGAGTTGCGATTAGACTGCACCCGGTATTGGTCCACCCTTTAAGTTTAATGCCAAAGAGCTTGGGTTTTAAGACTTGATTTAGGTCTCCAATCATTTTTTTGAGCAGTGAGCACAAATTTTTCATTCAGTTTAAAGCATTTGTGCCTGGTGCTAATTCTCTAACATTTCTACCGACACCGCCCATTCCTTGGCTATAACTAATTTCTAGCCCTTAATGTTTAACATAGTCACTCCAACTATGCACGCACACACACTCACGCTAGCATTCCATATAAAAAATAATTGCCCTCGGGAAGCAAGTTCCAGTGACAGAATTTCTCTAAATTAGTCTTAATTTTCCCTTTTTTTATTATTTATTTTTGACAGTGAAACTCAGCAGCAGCAAAGAACCCTTGTCTACAGCATAATGCCATTGTGGTCTGTGTGGCTCAGATTGACTGTGAAGTAAGATATTAAAAAAATTGGATTTAATAGGGCAAGACAAACCAGGATTCACTTGTAACACCAATATACAAAGTGGAGGGAATGGGTTAATTCATGCTCTTGAGTTGGACAATAGAAGTCTGTAAAATTGTATAAACCCAGATAAGTTTAAACAAGACTAAGGGTCAAATGCTGAGAGGTTAAAACTGTCAGAACAACCCCTGGAAAGATGGAGAGATGTATGGGTTCGGCCACGCGAGTCGACACCTATGCACTTAAGGGTCTGTTTAGTGTAAAGCACAACAGAGTTCTATTCTTCAAAAAATACTTAAGATTAACTAAAGTGTTTTTGCCTTGTAGAGATGACCCAAGAGAGAGACAGAGGGTCTGCAGATTGCCCGCTTTGGAAAGATCTACTATCTTAGAAAAACACTTAAAAAGACCGCACCATCTGACCACGGCCAAATGGATGGGTGTAAAGTAATTAAGATGAGGCCCAGGGTCACAAGGAGTGACGAGACCAACTGATAACGAAATGTGAGATTTGTAAGCGACTGGAAGGATGGAATGTCACGGTTTTATAATTACAATTTAGCTATAACTCTGTATATGCTAATAAGCTTATCCCCGCCTCTAGGGCAGGGCCTTAATTTTTGTATAACTGTGTGGACTTTGAGAGGCTTGTTAAAGTTCGGTTCAGACGTGATCTGAAGGCTGTCCTCAAGCCTGAGTAAACCGTTTTGACTTCAATTAGCGGTCTGTCTTTCTTTCAACCAGCCAGTGACGTCGACTTTGTATATCACTTAGTCCGCACTTTGGGGGCTTACATCAACTGAATCTGCAGGCTCAAAATGAAAACTTGCATGGCTGTTCATCCATTGCATGTTTCAGCACCGGCTACCTATCACCAGGCGAGGCGATAACTTCTGGAGGCGATGGGAGTGACAAAAGATTGCCAACTTCAGGAATTGTTTACTGAAGACCATGGGGAACTTAAAAGATAACCACCAGTCAGGCTAGTGACTACTCATCTTATGACATCCCAAAACAAACTCTTAGGCCGCAATTTTACCGGCACTGAGAGGGCAGGTTTGGAGGCGGGTCAAGGGTTAAAATTGTTTTGATTGACAGTGGGTTCCGATCCCACCGTCAACCGCCTCCAAACAATTTTCCCACGTGTCGGATCCCCGAATTGCACATGGACCCGACACCTAGTGGTGGGAAGAGGATTAAAGCCACTTACCTGCCTGTTAAGAGGTACTTGATAGTAGTTAACAGGCTCTTTTTCAATTTTGCTGCTTCTGCCTCAGGGTTCCCGATGTCTGGACACCACGCCAAGTAAGTGTGGCATGTTGTGAGTCTGCTGTAATGTATCTGCATTGATGACAGCTGCAGAAGTGGTGTGAAGGATCCAATGGTGCACTGGTGAGTTTCAGAGGTAAGAAAATGCTTGGAAAATCATTTTTAATGCATTTCCACTTTTCTGTAGGTAACAAGTTTTGAAATCGATGTCTAGTCCCACCTCATTGGGAGAACCTTTCTCACCAGTGACAGATCGCTTCTGTAACCTCACCTGCAGCTGCCACCTGTTCTAGCCTATGGAGGGAGTCATTGGAGAGCCTAGGTACAAGAGCTCACCTTTGTACAGTGATTGTCAGTGTTTGCAGCACCTCAATGCTGTCAAACACTGAGAAATGAGCTGTCCAAAAAAAATTGTGCATGGTCCCTTTCAGAAAACCGGCAGATGACGCTTCATCAAATGACGTCATCTGACCGGCTTCCTCTTACTTGGCCGGCAAGCCCGCAGGGTGGGCTTAACAAGGCCAATCAACCTAAAATCACGTCTGTGGGACGGATGCAGTTGGGGGCGGGACTGGAACCCGGAAACCACCTGACCCGCTCCCAACCCACATCCAATGACAAAATCGCAGTGTTTGACTTTTTAAAACTTACCGTTCCAAAAAATGATTTTGCCCATAAGTTGCATGATTTTAAAAACAAAATCAAATTACTTCTGGGCAACATCAGGGAGAAGTGAGCTGCTGGAGCCAGGACTGATATCAGTAGTCATGTGGGAGGGAGCGCTGGGAGCTAGGACTGAGGTCAGGGGTAAGGTGGGAGAGGGCAGCCAGTATCAGGACTAAAGTTGAGTGGGAGAGAACAGCAGGAGCTAGAACTGGTGTTTGTTTGGGAAAGGTTTTTTTGCCGAACAGATAAAGTTGAGCTGGCTTCTTGCTGTGATGAATTAGTTGAGTTGGTTTGCAGAATGTGAGACAGTAACATAGAACCGCTTCAAGAGGAAGTGATTCTGCATACTTTAGCTCTCAATGCTCTGGATCCACCACAGTTTACACTATAAAGAGGATTCCAAAGCACCAGCAGCAATACAAAAACTGTAGAGCAACAGTACTGTAATGTAAATGCAGTATTGGTATGTCTGCTCAATAGTTCACAGGTGCAAATACATAAAATGGCAGATAACAGAATTAAATCTGATTACATCAAGCAGGTTTTATAGGCAATCAATCTCTAGAGATAACTGTTATCTCCATTTACTTTCAGGGTGCCTAATCTGGCAAGTTCAGAACTTAAAGTAACACAAATACTGTACATCACATGCAAGTTTTCCTTCATGAAATCAGTTTTTTTTTGTCATGACAAATTTTAAATAACTAGCAGTAAAATTTAGTTGCCTTAGCTGAAGTTGCTGATAATTCATAAATCTAACAAAATTCAGTTAGTGTGAAGTTTGGGTGAGAACGACGAGAAAGCAGTTTAACATTCAGTCCTGAACCCTGGATCCCATTGAGATTCCCAAAACATGATCAGTGGGATTTTCCAGTCATTCCTTAGAGATTTTGCTGCGGTTTTCTCTGTACACCCAGTTTAGTACGAGTACATCAAGCAAAGTGATATAGGATAAAATAATGAAAATGGAGGCATTTTGAAAAATATTAATGAAGCACATCGTTTATCTCCACTTAATGCATTGTATTGATTTTAGGAGTCGTCACACCTCGGACTTTGCTTCCAGTTTGGGCATGAGTCAAGTTTCTCTGCTTTGGTCTTGTATTTTCATAAAACTAATGTGTTTAATTTAGATTAATTTGCAGAATAAATGTGAAGGAGAGGGTACAGATATCATAAATTGGTCAGTAGCAAAATACTGCAGATGCTGGAGATCTGAAATAACAACAGAAAATGCTGGAAACACTCAGCAGGCCAGGCAGCATCCATGGAGAGAGAAATAGAGTTAACGGGCTCAATTTTGTCAATGGGGAGCTTCTGGAGGTGGGACTACCCACTTTTTGGGTTGTACTCCCACCTCCATCGACTTGTGGCCAACCCACGCTATTTTCCCTTGATTGACCTTGTTAAGCCCGCCCAGCGGGCTCAGCAGGCCAATTAAGGGACACCTGGTTACTGGTGATGTCAGCGATTGACAGATGAAAAATCAGCGTTTGACAGCTCTGTGCAGCTGACAACCACGGACAATCTGTCTTCTAACTTGAGTCCTTCCACTCAGACTCAGTTAGAGAGCTCTCCAGACCAGAAAGCAGAGGCTGCAGCTTTTGACATTTCAGCGGCCATTCTGCTTTCTGTGCCGGTGAGCTGAGGGACCCCGAGAACTGAAGGAAGGAAGCCTGCAGGACAAAGTAAAGGTAAGTAAAACTTATTGGGCCAGAAATTCGGGTCCCCACGGGTGAGTATGCGCTGTGTACTCACGCGTAGGGCCAACGAAGGTGCTGGTTTCGTGCATGCACTGCGCATGTGCTGGAAACCGGAACTTCCGTTCCCTTGAAGGAAGGGGTTCACAGGTCAAATGTGTGCGCCGGAGAGGCGGCGCGTAGACCTTGAACTTCCGTTTTTTTTACAGGTTTCTCCGAGAGGCTAAGTCTCTAGCAGCTGCGCATTTAAAAAGCAGGCGCAAGGCCTGCTTTTAACAAGGTAAGTGGTGAATTAAGTAAAATTAAAACATTTTTTCCACAGGTTTATTATTTTTAAATACTTTAAAGAAAGGTAAGTTTATTTTTAGCCCCATTAAAAACTGTAATTAATTTTTTCAAAAATTTAAATTATTGTTTAAAATAGTTATTTTATGTAATTTATAGTTATTTTAAAAATGTGATTTAAAAAAAAAATTATTTGAAGTTTTAGTTAGGTTTTGGGGCCAATCTCTATTCATAGATTTGACAGGTCATCCTGTCAAATTTATGAATGGAGATTCCCTGCTACGATTGGCTCTCCATGGCCCACGTGTTCCCAAGGGGATGCTTCAAATTAACTGCACCCCTGGGATGTGTGAGCACTGTGCGCTAGCAGCTGGAGGAGGCCCAGGATCGGAATCCCATGCGGGCCCACAACACAATGGCAGGCGCGCTATGTCAGTGCAGGTCGGGGGCTTGCACCTGCGGGAAGCCTCCGACCCAAATTTCTGGGCCGTTAAAACACTTTACACTTACCTCATACACTTACCTCTGCACACATGCACCCATCACTCACCTGCACAACAGACATCTCGACCCCTCCAACCCCTGCAGTCCGACGGTCCGCCTCGCTAACTTGGCATGGTCCGGAGCTGTCGGACAGCCCACACTTCAGGGTTAAAAATAGGGATTAGGCAAAAAACTGCCTGTTAACTACCTGTTAACAGGCAGTTAATTGGCACTAATCCCCTTCCCGCCTTGCGGAGGCGGCTCCCAGCACAGGTCGGGTACCCGCCTCCTAGGACATTGGCATGGAGGCGGGTTGAGGGCGGGATGGGTTCCTGCCCCCCGATTCTGCAATTTTCCCACCACTCCTGCCTCCAAACCCGCCTCCTCGGGGCTTGGAAAATGGAGCCCAACGTTTCAGGTCTGGGACCCTTTGTCTGACGAAAGGTCATCGATCTGAAATGTTAACTCTGTTTCTCTCTCCACGGATGCTGCTTGGCCTGCTGAGTGTTTCCAGCATTTTTTGTTGTTATTTCATAAATTGGTCACTTGTTTGTGCAGTCCGTTGTACTCAAGAGCACTTATTAGCCTTCATGGCAACAGTAAAGTATAAAGCATTCTCCTCTTACACGGAAGAGACATTCTAACAGTTGAATGTGGAAGACTGGCGAAGGAGTCACTTTTTCAGACCCATTTCATGAACACCGACTGGGCCGGAATTTCCTGGATCGCACTTACACTGAAATTATCACAAAATTTCTGCCCGTTTTTACGCTGACGGCAACTTATGCAAAATTTCCTGAGAATCTCATCAACATATGCCTGGAGGTAAAAGCCATTGTAAAGCAAACGGATATCAACATAAACAATTGGGGCCTGAGGACAGCACGCAACATATGCCATCTTCCATCTTTAAGTCGGGCTTTAATTTATTGATGTTATAAAAATTAAATATGAATCCATCAAACCAGCATTTCTGCAGATTAAGCACTGGATGCTTAAGAAAATGCAATTGTGGAAGCTTTTCTCTTTTTAATCTAACAGATTTTGATGTAACAAAAAAGCATTTAAAGATACAGAAAATATAGTGTAGGTCTCAGCAAGTTTTTTTTAAATAGCTGAAGAAAATTGCTATAAAACACCAGAAATGGTGATTTTGGGTCCTGCTGCACCTAAAATTTTGGGAGTAAATTAATATCCATTCAGAACTGATGTAACTGCAGGAAACTTGCGTTCTCTGATCTTTTGCAGGGGGTGGAGCTATGTTAATGAACTAAGTGGAGTTTCAGCAGACAGAACTCAGGAGAAGCACAAATGAATGAAGACATTCGCCTGTAGAGATGTTTTGGCATAAATCGGTCACGTGTGTATAATGACCAGTAACATGTCATTCTAGAATGGTACACTAGATGGAGCTGTATGTTTAGCAGTGGGCTACCCACAAGGCAGTAGTCAAGATGGATACCTGTACACTAGTCCACTTGGCTGAATAAATGACTAGCACAAGCTAGATGTTCATAATGAAAATGTCTATTTATTTATGAACATAACATGGTACCAGGATTGGTGATATCTGCTGAATATTGTGAAACGCGACATGGAGAATTTGAAGCCACCGGAGGGTTTGAAACTCACGGGGAATGTCGACTGCAATTGGTGGACTTTCAAACAACAATTCAAACTCTACATTGCTGCCATCGGGTTCGGTATGATGCCAGATGCAAGGAAAATAGCATTACTGCTCACAGTTGCAAGCCCGCAGGCGATAGAGGTATTTAATACGTTTGTATTTGATCAAGAGGAGGACAGAGAAAAAATGGACGATGTGCTAAAGAAGTTTGATACACATTGTTCTCCCAAAAAGAACGAGACCTATGAGAGGTACGTGTTCCGTTCACGGACACAGCAGCAAAATGAGACTTTTGATAGCTTTGTGACCGATCTGAAACTGAAAGCACAGACATGTAATTTCTCTGAGCTGAAATCATCCATGATTCGTGACCAGATTGTGTTTGGTATTCATGATAAGAAAGACAGGGAACGTTTGTTGAGAGAAACCAAACTAACATTGGAGGATGCTGTGAAAATATGCCATGCCAGTGAGCTAGCTCAACAGCACGCAAAGACTTTCAGTGAAATTAATAATAATGCGACTGTAATGAGTGACTGTGCTGCTGTCAGTGCTGTGTCCTACAAGGGGAAGAAACAGAGGCAGAACAAAATGCAAAGCAATCGGAGGATGGAATTTTAAATTGTAAACGCTGTGGTTACCAGCACCAGCCAAGACAATGCCCAGCGTTTGGAAAAATGTGCACAAAATGTAATGGAAAGAATCACTTTGCCAAACAATGCTTTTCAAAAGTAAAAACAAAGAAAGGACAACAAGTCAATGTGATTGAGGACACTGATTTTTGTGAGACATTTTTTGTAGGAATGGTGCCATGTGACAATATCGAAAAGGATACAGAAAATGTGCAGCCCTCAGGAATGGACAATGCTGAACATAAAGTTAATGCAGTAAAAGAGGACAAATGGTTGATGCCACTGCAGGTAAATGGAGCATTAGTTACATTGAAACTAGACACTGGGGCAAAAGCAAACTTAATCAGTATGAGTGACATTAAAAATATGAAAGAAAAGCCCAAAATACAGAAAAAGTCAGTACTACTGAAGAACTATAATGGACAGAAAATAGATAGCTTAGGTGTTTGCACACTTAAAGTGACAGTCAAAGACAAAGTGCATCATCTCATGTTTTCTGTTGTGGCTGAAGGGCTTGATTCACTACTAGGTGACAAAGCTTGTGAGGACTTAGAACTGGTCAAGAGAGTCTACCGTATAAACTGTGCCATAAGCAGACCAGATGACTCAGTGGATTCTGTAGTGAGTAATTTCCAGGATGTGTTCAAAGGATTTGGAGGTCTACCATTCACTTACAAGATCCAGCTAAAGGAGGATGCTCAGCCAGTGGTACATGCTCCATGGAGAGATCCAGCACCCCTGCGTGACTGGCTCAAGAAAGAACTGGACAGAATGACCACACTGGGAGTCATCAGGAAAGTCGAAGAGCCAACAGACTGGGTTAACTCCATGGTATGTGTAAAGAAAAAGAACAATGGTCTAAGAGTATGCATGGATCCAAAGGACTTAAATGCAAACATAAAACGTGAACACTACCAGATTCCCAAGCGAGAAGAAATCACCAGTGAAATGTCAGGTGCCAGATACTTCACAAAGCTCGATGCCTCACAAGGATTTTGGCAACTAAAACTGGATGAAGAGAGCACCAAATACTGTACCTTCAACACACCATTTGGCAGGTATTGTTTCCTCAGAATGCCTTTTGGGATAATATCTGCATCTGAAATCTTTCATAGAGCAATGGAACACATAATTGAAGGTCTGGAAGGAGTTCGGGTCTATGTTGATGACATCATCATCTGGGGCTCCACACTGAAAGAACACAATGAGAGACTGACTAAAGTGCTACAGAGCATACGCCGGAATGGACTGAAGCTCAACAAAGCCAAGTATCAGTTTGGTGTCCAGGAAGTCACTTTCCTAGGAGATAATCTATCTGGTAAAGGAATAGAGCCAGATATGGAAAAAGTAAACGCCATACTCAACATGCCCCGACCCACTGACAAAAAAGGAGTGCTATGCATCATGGGGATGATAAACTTCATTGGAAGGTTCATTCCTAACTTGTCAGCCAAGACAGCCTGTCTGCGAGACCTGCTACATAAAACAAATGAGTTCGCATGGACAGAAAGACATGAACAAGAGTGGATGAACCTCAAAACAGTGCTGCCAACCACACCTGTACTCACCTTCTTTGACCCAACAAAGAGAATCAAAGTGTCAATGGATGCATCAAAAGATGGCCTAGGCGCAGTCTTGCTACAAGCAGAGGGTGAAGATTGGAAGCCTGTTGCCTATGCCTCCAGGTCTATGACTGATTCTGAGTGTCGATACGCCCAGATTGAAAAGGAATGTCTCGGCTTGGTAGTTGGACTAGAAAAGTTCCATGGCTACATATATGGACTTCCCACCTTCACAGTTGAGGCAGACCACTGCCCACTGGTTGCCATCATTAAAAAAAATCTCAATGAGATATCTCCAAGGATTCAACGACTCATGATGAAGCTGCAAAGATATGACTTTGAACTGATCTACACACCAGACAAACACACAGTGTTAGCAGATGCACTATCCCGAGCACCCACAATGAGTCATGTGAGCTCTACTAAGGAAGACATGGATGTTCATGTGAGTATGGTCACTGCTGCGCTGCCCATGTCAGACACAAAATCAAACCAAATAGCAGAAGAAACAGTAAAAGATACAGGCCTAGAAATTCACTTTGGGGCGCCCAGCTCGCCTGGGCGCCAGAATTAACGCTGCGCACGGAGCCACCTGCGCCAGCAGGAAATTCACTTTCAGCGCCCCAAGTGGAAGCCGGCCGCTAAACAAGGGTTTCGGCGCCCCGCTTGGGGCGTTGAAACTGAATATCGGTGTCTAAAGTGCCGCAGCGCCACCCGCTGCAGCACGGCAGCCTGCGGTACTGCAGGCCTCCCTCTCATTCTTAAGGGGGAGGTGCCTGCAACAGCGCGATCCCCGCTCGCGAGTGCCGGCAAATGAGCCCGGCACCAAGGAGAAGTGCCGGGCTCTCTGGAAACAGCCGGCAATGCCGCGGTGGGGGGTGTAGGAGGCTGGGGAAGGAGGTGCGGGCAGGCGGCCGCCGAAAAAGCGGCCGGCCGCACCTCCACCTTAACTCGCCACACTACCGGCACAGGTAGGCCCCGTGTACCGGTCGCTGTTTGCGGCCGGCGCGGGGGAGGCGGAAGCTACTAAATATGGCCAGCGGGGCGATAGCGGGGCGCTGCGCACACCGATGACGTCATCAGTGGCGGCGCAGTGCTAATGGCTAACGCCGCCATTAGCGCCCCACTAAATATCGTGGTAGGTTTGCACAGTGGCGCAAAAGCCCTCTTTGGGCGCAAACTGGTGGCATAGGTCACTGAATTTCTAGGCCACAGTGTTACAAATAGTAATAGAGACCATTCATCATGGTTGGCCAAAAGGTTTTTGTCCAAAGTACTATCACATAAGGTCAGAGTTGAGTGTTGCAAGTGGACTATTACTAAAACAGAACAGAATAGTCATTTCACAGGCTCTACGTCGAAATATGCTCAAAAGGATTCATGAGGGACACCTCGGAATTGAAAAATGCAAAAGGAGAGCAAGAGACACTGTTTATTGGCCTGGCATAAGTAAGGACATTGAGAACATGATAGGCAAATGTGAGACATGTCAGAAACACCAAAACAAACAAGCAAAGGAACCAATGATAGTAGCTGACTTACCAACAGCACCATGGCAAAAGGTTGGTATGGACCTTTTTCATTTGAATGGTAAAGACGATCTAATAGTGATTGACTACTATTCTAACTATCCTGAGATGGCGCTGCTCTCAAGCACATCAGCAAGCAGTGTCATAATGCATGTTAAATCCATCTTTGCCAGACATGGAATTCCCAGGATTGCCGTTAGCGACAATGGTCCGTGCTTCAACTGTAAGGAGTGGCAACAGTTTGCAGCACATTATGACTTTCAACACATCACATCCAGTCCTCTGTATGCTCAGTTGAATGGTAAGGCAGAGAAAGGTGTTCAAGTTCTCAAACAGCTACTGAAGAAAGCAACAGAAAGCAAGTCTGATCCTTATCTTGCCCTGCTGAGCTATCGAGCCTCCCCTTTAGACTCTGGTTCTTCACCTGCTGAATTACTAATGGGTCGCAAGTTGCACACCACGCTACCCTGCTGTGCAAAAGAAAAGCAGAGTAAGGAACTGAGACAGAGACTTCAACTGTTAAAGCTGAAACAGAAATCACACTATGACAAGTCATCCAAAACTCTGAAACCATTGACAAGGGATGATGTTGTCAGGATTGAGGATCCAAATGCATGGAACAGGAAAGCTACAGTTCTTGAGGAAGTAGGACCAAGGTCATACACTGTTAGAACTGAGGAAGGACAGATTCTCAGGAGGAACCGCTGTTCCCTCCTGAAAACACAAGAAACTATCCAAGAGCAAATCGATGACAATGCCGCAACTGAATCTTGTCACTCACCACCAGAACAATCTAACACAAACACACATACAGGCTCTCATGCAAACACATCAGGCTTACCTGTGCTGAGAAGATCCACACGTGAAGTAAAAAAGCCTGATAGACTTAATCTTTGAGTACAAAGAAAACTATAATAAAAGAATGAAAAGCTTAGAATTCATAAAGGAAAGCTTTGAAAATGTGTTGACTGTTGTGAAGATGTTTATGTCGTTATGATTGATTGATATTGATTGATACTGATTTTGTTTAACCTCTAAGGAAGGGGGATGTAATGATCAGTAACATGTCATTCTAGAATGGTACACTGGATGGAGCTGGGCCACCCACAAGGCAGTAGTCAAAATGGATGCCTGTACACTCGTCCACATGGCTGAATAAATGACTAGCACAAGCTAGCTGTTCATAATGAAAACGTTTATTTATTTATGAACATAACAGTGTGGATTTCAGGGGAAAAGTGGCACAACTCCGCTGAAACATTCCTGGAAATTCCGGGCCACTGTACATAACAAATTGACAAAGAGAGAAATCTACATCACATGGCAAGCAACAAGATAATGGCCACCTGGCTGCAGTCATCAGAAATCAGATCCTCAAGGGAGCAAGAAACAGCTTTTAATTGTTTTTTTAAATTAATTCTCAGGATGTGAAGGCCAGCATTTATTGCCACTCCATAGTTGCCCTGAGAAAGTTGTGGCACAATTGAATGGCTTGCTAGTTAAGAGGTCAGTTAAGAGTCACATACAGGCCAGACTGGGTAAGGATAGCCTGTTTCCTTCGCTAAAGGACATAGTGGGCTGCATTTTGTCAGTGTGGTTGGGCTGGAGCGTGTCAGGTGGAAATCGTGCCAGGACCCCGACTCCTAATTGAAGTGCTGAAAAAGTGGGATTTTCCCCTAATTGGCCAATTGATTTCCTGCGTGTGGGAACTCCTGGCCCAATGAGTCTTTTTAGACAGAAAGTCGCCTCCGATGACGTCATCAATGCTGCTGGATTTAAGGCCTGCAAGTAGCCTTGCTTCTTCTGGAGACTGCAAACTTTATGGCCATTGCTGTCTTCGCCTTCTTCATCAACTATGTCCAGCAGTAGGCCAAAGTGTGCTCCACGCTTCGATGAGCCCTCCCTCCAAGCTCTGGTGGAGGGAGCGAGATCCAGGAAGGAGGTGCTGTTCCCTTCCTCAGGGAGAAAAAGCCACCCCAGCAGACTAAAGCTGTGTGGCTGCAAGTGGCCCAGGAGGTCAGCTCCATCTCGCTGAGCCGCAGAACCTGGCTGCAATGCAGGAAGAGGTTTCATGATCTTCTCCGAACAGGAAAAGTGAGTATGACTTTCCCATCTCCTTCAATCTGATCCCCATCGCCTCTCCTCACCAGCACTCTGCTTTGCCAACCTCTTCCTCCACATTCCATTTGACACTTACATGCCTGCACCCTTACCCATTCCCTCTCTCTCTAAGGTCACATTCACTTAACTATTCGACCATGCAGCCCTCACACTCCCTATCACTGTGATGCCCTGACAACAACAACTTTCAGCACACAGGGAGGGTCCTTTGTATCCTTCTAAGCATCTATGCTATGGATTCTCTACACTCACTCCTTCATTCTCACTCAAACTCCACTTGTGTCCCTCATTGCAGGAAAAGAGAGCCCACAATAAGAGGGAAAGAGCCATGACCGGAGGAGGGCCACCCTCAGTAGCCCAGCTCACCGCCTGGGAGGAGGCGGCCCTGAATCGAGGAGGATTCCCAAGTGGGGGACGGACAGACGGGCGCATCACAGCAAGCTGGTGACAGAATAGTTTGGCACCTCTCTCACTGACAATGCATGAGTCACTGATAATGAATCTGATGCTCTAACAGATTGACTTATGATCATCTGCACTTTTCAATGTTCATGTAACCTTGACCTCACATCTCTAATTCTTTCCTTTACTCCCCCACAGGACCATCGAGAGCCCCCGTCCCCACTGACCAGGAGGAAGAGCCTGAGCTTCCAGACTCCTCAGCGGAAGCTGCAACCTCTGAGGGCGCAGCGTCAGCAGAATTAAGAGCACCCAGCACCAGCGCAGACACTCACACCTCGGTGGGACCTTCGCGAGATAGAGTAGTGTTGTCACCTGGTGTATCACAACTCACAAGTGAGCATCAGCAGATGGTGGAGACAGGGACAGCAGTGGAGAGTCCTCGTTGGAGGGCGCAGGACTCTGCCACCTCGGCTCAGCTGCATGTCGACCCTGTGCCTCTGGGTCCATCCAGAAGGAGAGCAGTGCTGGAACTCCAGGAACAGGTGCAGGAGTCTCTGGCAGGTTTTGTCTCCAGGGTCGCTGCGAGTGTGGAGCGAATGGAGGAGTCCATCGCGAACATAAGCAGAGCCTTTGTGGAGGCATTGGCGCATGAACGCATCACCGCGGAAAGGATGGCAACCTCCGTGGAAAGGATGGCTACCTCCATGGTAAGGCTGGCCAGGGTCTTGAAAACATGGCCATTGTTCAGAATAGACTGGCATCTATTGAGGAGCGATGGGCAGTTATTGAGCATAGAAACCAGACCTTCATGGAAAATCGAGCCCAGTGAGTCTTTTACTTTTACTGACACCAGCTTTTCATTGCCTTTTTAAAAAAACTGAATTCAAATATTCAAACTGCCATGGGGGGATTTAAACTCACGTTCTCTAGCTTCCAGACCTCTGGATTACTAGTCCAATAACATAACCACTACACTACTGCTCAACTGAGAGACCTCAGTGGGCTCTGAAATCAATGAAGCCGAAGAATCACTGCTGTACTGTGCATGAAATCACACAACTGGTGCTGAAAAATTGGAGTCTTTGACGCCTGCCACGGGGAGAACACACAGCTGAACTCAGTGTGCAGGCTGCACTTCCAATCCTTTCATAATTCCAATGGCCCAGGCTTTGATAGTAGTTCATTAACCCTCTGACTAAGGCAGCATTTTCACATAATGTTAATTAGGCCATGACAGCGTCTTCATATAGTTGATTCCAGTTAAGTGAATAACTGACAATCTACTGGTGTGTTTGAGATACGTGAACAGAAACGAAAATGCCAGTATTATTTTCCACAGTCGCTACAGCCTCTGACATTATCTCAAGTCTCCGGTATTGGATTTTAAGGGGGTGCTAGAGAGACTTCTTTAGAAGCAATTCTGATCCAATATTGAATCATTTTATGACAAATGGAGCAGATCATGTGACATCTGTTTGATGATATCATACTGTGAACACAAGGAGGTAAAAAAAGAGACACTGGAAGTCAGTCAGTTTATTTTAAAAGCAGAATGCTGTAAGGGCAAGCTTTCGCCAGGCACAGAAGGAGAATGCAGGAGGGTAGAGAGAATTTGTACTGTTTAAATCAAGCAAGGTGACCCACTGATGTCAGGAAGCGTAGCATGTTCACTATTTTTGTATTATTATTCAGAGACAATTGTACTGATTTAATTAAGTGAGTCGGATCATAGCTGTTGGTCTACACGTTCATTTGCTGTGAAATAAGCAGGCGTTTTCTTGGTCCGCCCTGAAGAAGATTGGAGAGGTGCATAGGACATGTGCAAAAGACATGAATATGCAGATCAAATCACATGGGGATACTACTGTTTTACCCATGAATTACACTACTGTATAAGTATATATCGGACAATTTGAGTCAGGGTTGTGGGACCCAGTTACGGGAGTGACTGGTGCCACTGAACCCAAGAAGATATCTATAGCAGACTCAAATTTGTAACGTCATTGCTATACCTTTGGGAACTGCAAAATAAAGCACCACTTTCTTTTTATTTAGGTTTGCTTGTTAAAAAACATACAAATCTCTTTATTTTTAAACTATCAATTCAATGACGTGAAAAGCTCTGTTAAGTGAATAATAATTGAATGGGCATTCCGTTACATATAATTTACATACTTGACAAACACACACTTTACATATTGAAAACATATTATGGAGGTAATTTTATGAATTTACATTCCCGGCAGAGAACTTTGCCTGCTGGGAAAGCACATCAAGGAATTCAGACACAGACCCCGCAGGAATTTTCATCCATTTCAATTTGTGAAATTCAATCTGGTAAAGATTCCAGGTGGATGCAATACAAGTGCTGCTTAGGGTATTGTTGCGGGATGCGGATTTAGAACATTTCTACTTTTATGTTTACCTGGTTACTCAATAGAAAACTACACCACAAGGTACGATGTTAACCCCCACAAACCAGGAATCTCTCTGGTTCCATACCTAGTCTGTATTGCACTAGCTGATTGCAGATGTGGTAAAAGTAGGGGCACTACAATCAGCTTCACTATCCCAGGGTTCCTGCTTCTGATTGCTAGCCAGCAACCTGCTGGAACATGCAGATGTTGAAGGAGGATAAGCCAGTGGCCCTGAAATTCCTCAGGTCACAATCGCAGCGGTTACGCCGGGACCCTATCCGAAAGTGTCCACCAGCACTGACCATCACCAGAGTTTGCGGGAAGGCACCTCATTGGTACGGGGCAGACAGCACAAGTGCCACCACGGGCACATCTTCAGTGCCTGCTGGAAAATCTGGTGCTTATCTGCCCATGTATCCCAGTTTAGGTTACCCCCTCCAAAAGAGATGGGGAGAAAATTGTTGTGAGTGAGAGTGGGGTGGGGGTGGAGGGGCAGGAATGTTTATATATTGGGCTGGATTTGCTCTCTGATACTGTTATAGGGAAGCTTCTGGAGGAGCAGGGCAACTCGGACAGCAACTTCCTGATTTCCGTATTTAGCTGCACATGCGCAGTTGCTGGAAGTTGCTGTCCGATTTACTCTTTAATAAGGGTGAGCACCGTTAGCCTCACCGCTATTTCTACAGCAAAATCTGGCCCATTGTACATTCTCTGTGAATAAATTTCAGGAAAAAATTCCAGTAATTAGAGCATGATGCATTGTAATCTGCATGAAATATGAAAGTTATTTAACTAAAATTGCTTTGTCTGCAATGGTGTATGTACAGGATACATCAGGGATTGATGGTTTAGAGAAAACGCCACTTACATCATTGTCAATATAATGCATTCACATTATTGAGGCAACATGAAGTAGTTTAGTTTGTACTAAACAATAGTATATATTGTAAAAACTCAACTTATTATACAATAAAAGCAATGCTTTGCTTCATCACGTTCAAGTGCACTTACTGTTTAAATTTGGAACTTGGGAGCATGGGTCAGAGAATCGGGGCTACAATGATGTAACCCTAACTCTTACCCGTAATCTCTTTATCCGCCACTTCCCTGCTGGGAATGTGGGCTCATAGAATTACCACTATGGTGAGGTCAAATTTGTATTCATCACATTCAATTCATGATTGGTGTTAGCATTTCTTAATGTATTTCAATGCCCCATGCGTTGTTGCATGGCATTACTACATCTGTAACAATTGTAGAAAGTAAAGTACTGTCACTTTAAATCCAAGGTGGAGCCTGCTCTCAGGAAATCACTCTTGTTTCCAATGGTTTAAAATGTTCATTTGTGCTTCAATATCAACATTTTCCTGAACTAGACTCAGTGGCTAGTAAATGATGTCAAGCTCACAGTTGAGAGATTGTGTTCAAGAGTTAAGAGCTTGCTAAAAAGTAAATTGGTTATATATTTGAAGAATATTTTATTAAGAATGGTATATTGTCTACCAGGTGGGTCCTTGGCAAACTGTTTTATCTCTGTGACCATACAAAGCACTGGGGCATAATTTCAGAATAAGGGGGTACCCATTTAAAACGGAAATGAGGAGGAATTTCTTCTCTCAGAGGGTCGTGAATCTTTGGAATTCTCTTCCCCAGAGAGCTGTGGAGGCTGGGTCATTGAATATATTTAAGGTGGAGATAGACAGATTTTTGAATGGTAAGGGAGTCAAGGGTTATGGGGAGCCGGCAGGGAAGTGGAGTTAAGGCCAAGATCAGATCAGCCATGATCTTATTGAATGGCGGAGCAGGCTCGAGGGGCCAAATGGCCTACTCCTGCTCCTACATCTTATGCTCTTATGGTAAATTGTTCCCTGAAATTAATCTCGTCAAGTTTCAGCACAACAGGCGATTTTGAAGAACATACAATGAATAAGAACAGAGTCTTGTTGGCATTCATTTCCTTAATTCCAGATTCTGATGTCTGGAGAAGGAGGGGACCCTGTAAAAATAAGATTTTCTTTATGTACATGATGATTCATAGCCAAAAGAGGAAAATATTGTACAGGATAGAGGGACTAGTCAATTACCATCTTTGGTATTGAGATCACAAAAGACTAGAACAAATTGCATTTATATAATACCTTTAACATCATAAAGAATGCCTCAAGGGGCTTCACAGATAAATGTAATAAAAACAATGCCTAAGGAGAGGGAGCCACTGATAATATCAGCTCGTATGGGGGTCAGGAAGGGGAGTTGGGTTGTTAGGAGTTGAATGGGAAAGAGACCAAGGCAGCAGAAGTGGGTTTTATGAAAGTTTACCTCCTATGTTTTTTTTAAAATTGCTAGGATACAAAATGGAGACTACCCTCTTTTCGCTAAGTTTCAAAATGGAAGACAGGAGACAGTCAGTCAGCAGATAAAGCAGCCATGTGTTTTGTTCAAAAATCAATTGAGATAAAGATACATTGATAGCTAACAAGAACAGACAAAATGTAATTTTCAATTACTGTCAGGTATCAAAACAGGAAAGCTTTTATGCATCAGGAAGCCAGCAGTTACAAGCCGTTATGACTTTTGTCTGTCAAAGAGTAAAGACTGTTAACAACTTGGTAGCTTGTCTTCTTCAAAACAAACGTCTTTACATCAAAGAAGTTCCACTGCAATTCTGTAAATACTGCAATTCTAGCAGCTAGTCTTCAGTGTTAAAAATCCTGATACGCTGCTTCTGGGTGTATCGGAATGTTTACCCCCTAGGTTTGGCAACGACTCAATTTTAAAATTCTCATCCTTGTTTTCAAATCCCTCCCTATCTCTGTAATTTCCTCCAGCCATACAGCCCCAAGAGATCTTTGTGCTCCTCCAATTCTGGCCCCTTGCGCATCCCTGATTTTAATCGCTCCATCATTGGCGGCCGTGTCTTCAGCTGCCAAGGCCCAAAGCTCTGGAATTCCCTCCCTAAACCTCTTCGCCTCTCTACCTCTCTCTCCTCTTTTAAGACACACTGTAAAATCTACCTCTTTGACCGAGCCTGTCCTAATATCTCCTTATGTGGCTCAGTATCAACTTTTGTTTGATAATCGCTCCTGTGAAGCACCTTGGGACGTTTTACGATGTTAAAAGCGCTATATAAATGCAAGTTGTTGTTGTAATTGTGAAATAAAAGTAATGAACCCTGTGGGTGTTAGGAGTTCACGACTTCAATGTGTAACATTTTATCCTGAAGGACTATGAAAGAGCAAAAATATATTTTCATCCAAAGCAGCTGTTGCTTCTCAAGAGGCTGTAAGAAGCAGCTTTCTGGAAAAGGGCATATTAACCCCTTGTGGACTCAAGCACTGTACTGAATAGTTTATCGCTGACCTTTGTACTTCTGTATATTATTGTATCTGTACAGAATCTGAACAAGTAGTACACAAAAATCTAGTGCTATGCTGTTTTTCTGAGAGAACAGCAGAACATTATGGGCACCCCATGTATTCTCCAATAATTTGAGGTTAATTGTATGAGAACCCATACACAATAGAAAATACAGTTTCATGTTTTGGTTCAAGGATGTTTGGTGCGTTTACAGAAACTGTAGTCTAGCCAGAAACACAAGAAAGCTGCTGGGAAAAAGCCTAAGCTACAACAGGACTCTTCAAGGGCTATAGGAACCGTCAGTGACAAAAAGGTAAATTCACTCTGGAGGAACATTGAGCATGGCATCTATGATTGATGACTGGACTTTTCGGCTGTGTTCTTTAATTCATAAATAATTACATTGGGACAATTTTCCACTACTGTCCACACCATTTCCTGGTGAGAATGAGACAGTAGCAACACGAAAATGAGATTCACATCCCACTGAGATCTTGCCAGCGGCCCGCCCAATACCATCTTCAGGCTGGCCTTGAAATACCGTTGCCCAGCACTTCCGCCCAAAACACAGAGAAGCATTATTTAAATATTTAAATGGGGTCCATTGCATGACCCCAACGAGATTTTCTTGGACCAATGGGCAAGGTGTCACACACCTCGCTCATTGGTCCCTGGAGTGGATCGGCCTAATCAGCATTCCTTAAAGGGACCACATCACACCGCTTCAAAAATAGTGAGGAAAAAAAAATGTCTTCTTTGTGAGGCCAGGGGGCGCAGGCCAATTTCCCACCTTCCCTCAAGAGCGTGAGAAGGTAAAGCTTCTGTACATCACTGAAGCAGAAAGCAGACTTACAAAAAAAAACATTTTTTAAATTCCAGTGGTGCTCTTAGGAAGCATTAATCCAATTATACAGAAATGTTTTGATTTTAATACAAGCTTTTCTTTAATTTTCCCATTTTCCTTCTTCTGCTGCAGAGAATGGCGTGGGGGTGCGTGGATTTTTTCAGTTCGGGTTACGAACATCATCTGTGATGGCACTGTGTTTTATGCCTTTCTGAAATGAATATTACTGTATGGTACTGATGTCAGACCACGGCTTGGGGCACACTACAGGTAACAGTCTCAGATTGATCCACATAGTGCCAAGCCAGAAGACCTGAATGATGTTGCCAATTGCACATCCCATGGAGCTCAGCAACAGGGAGTTCCATGTATGTATGTTTGGACCGTTTTGTCATCACTGTAACATTCGAAAAAGATTTCCAAGCTGGTTAGCCATGCTTGGTATACGATGAACTTCACGGACATTCAAAGCTGGTTCAATGTTTGATGTCTTGGGCCTTCTTCACCAGAGAGGAGGTGTTGAGGGACCAGGAGAGGTCTTCCGTGATGTGGACTCCGAGGAACTTAAAGCTGGCCACCCTTTCCACCTCCGCCCCATTGATGTGGATGGGGGTGTGACTTCCGCCTTTCGACTTCCTGGAGTCCACGATTATTTCCTTTGTTTTCTTGGTGTTAAGGGCCAGGTTGTTGTTGGCGCACCACTTCACGAGATGCTGGACCTCCTCCCTGTAGGCTGACTCATCGTTGTTGGTGATCTGGCCTACTACTGTGGTGTCATCTGCAAACTTGATGATGGTGTTGGAACCATTAACAGCCACACAGTCGTGGGTGAAGAGGGAGTAGAGGAGGGGGCTCAGCACACATCCTTGTGGGGCCCCCGTGTTCAGGGTCAGGGGGGGGGAGGTGTGGTTGCCTAATTTGACAGACTGGGGTCATGGTTTGTAAACATGTGTCATCTTTGGCATATAAGAAATTCTGAATGGAATTGTTTGAAATAGGATCACCCAAACAGTGTTGTAAACATAGTTAATAAGGCTAAATCTTTTGCCAGCAGCAGTTGCCAAGTTTGGATCAAGATTTGAGAGGATTTATGCACTCAAAAGCTGCCCTAACATTTGATCTATGCTTTCTATTATTTCCATCTATTTACATTAATCCATCCACTTCATATGTGCCAGTTCAACCTTTACCTAGAGGCCTAATAATGTGCTCTTGGCACAGTGCATTAGAGTTCACATCCTGCTAGAATACAAGGTTAGCTCATTTGCATAACTGTGGCACTCTCACACAGTGCATGGCACACTAGTAATGTGCTGGAAGGATGCAAGGGTCAAGCTGTGGGTTATCTGGTGCTAGCAGTCCTTGAAAGGTTGCTGGTCACCCTTATAGCTGCCCTGCTGCTGACAGGGAGAAATGGCTATGGCAAGGCAACAAAGTAGAATAGCACCTTTCAACCAAGCAACTTTGGAATCTTTCTTCAGGGCGATGTTACCTCCGCAACACCGCCCATCTCCACCCCTGCCTCAGCTCATCTGCTGTTGAAACCCCCATCCATGCCTTTGTTACCTCTAGACTTGACTATTCCATGCACTCCTGGCTGGCCTCCCACATTCCACCCTACGTAAACTTGAGGTCATCCAAAAATCGGCTGCCCGTGTCCTAACTCGCACCAAGTCCCATTCGCCCATCACCCCTGTGCTCACTGACCTACATTGGCTCCCGGTTAAGCAGCGCCTCGATTTCAAAATTATCATCCTTGTTTTCAAATCCCTCCATGGCCTCGCCCCTTCCTATCTCTGTAATCTCCTTCAGTCCCACAACTCCACCCCCCCCCCCGAGATATCTGCACTCCTATCATTCTGCCCTCTTGAACATCCCTGATTATAATCGCTCAACCTTTGGTGGCCGTGCCTTCTGTTGCCTAGGCCCTAAGCTCTGGAATTCCCTCCCTAAACCTCTCCACCTCTCTATCTCTCTTTCCTCCTTTAAGACGCTCCTTAAAACCTACCTCTTTGACTACCTGCCTTAATTTATCATTATGTGGATCGGTGTCAAATTTGTTGTCTTAAAATACTCCTGTGCTGCGCCTTGGGACGCTTTACTACGTTAAAGGCGCTATATAAATACAAGTTGTTGTTGTTGTCTTGCAGAGAAAGATGATTGTTCTTGGAGCTGAAGGACATCCTCTAGCCAACAGCGGTGCCAAAGCAGGCTGGATGAAGGTGACTGACAGAGTGAATGGTATCTTACTTATGGACTGAACCTGAGAGCAAGTGAGAAAGTAATTTACTAGTTTCAGGATAGTTACCAAGCCATACATATTCATATTTTGTATCATTTCATAATGTTGCCTCACATTGCATTGTTACAAATTTTGGGTCTGCCTTAGACATGGTCTCAGGTACAGCTATGTTGGTTACTCTTGTAGGTGGTCCGACGTCTTCTGGTCAGGGCTATGCCCAATATCTAATCATATGATAGCGTAATCCAGGGGTGTAACAATAGTACCCCTTTGTGATAGTGAACTGGATATTGTGTCTTTCACACATGCCCTTGTGCACTTCTCCAATCTTTCAGTAGGTGGACTGAAAACACTGGTGAGATGAGAACAGGTATGAATCTTTATGCTGCTTTATTTTACATATAGCAGGTAAACTGACTAACAATTCTAATCAAATCTCATTTACATTGCTTAACTTCTGCACCCTTTACGTACATAAAAGGTATAATGGAGGAATTCTCTTCTGCAAATCTGCCTGAAATAAGGCAGGATCACAGTGGAAAATGACGGAAAACTCAAGTGGATAGATGTACCACCACCTCACCGCCCTGACCAGAAATTCCCTGCCATTAACCAGAAGTTTAACATATCAATCTCATGGGTACAAGAGCAGGTACTCTCGATGAGTGGCTCACCTCCTGACTCTCAAAATCATTCCACCATCGAGAAGGTTCAAGTGAGGAGTATGATGAGTACTATTGAGAAGGACAAGAGCAACTACGTGAGGGGAACATTCACTTCCAAGTTCCTGTTCAAGTTGTACCATCCTGACATGGACAAATATCGCTGTTCTGTCATCATTGCTGGGTAAAAATCCTGGAATTCCCTACTTAACACCATTGTGGGAGTACCATCATCACAAGGACTGCAGCAGTTCAGGGCAACGAGGGATGAGCAATAATTGCAGCCTTGTCGGCAATGCCCACATCTTATGAACAAAAGAAAATTAGACGTCAGGAAAAGCTGATAATGTGATTACTGCAACATTAACTTGACCAATATTGATGACCCATCCATTAAAGAAATGAATTCCATTTACAATGTAAACTGCTGATGTATCAAACACCAGTATCTCTTGAACACGTTTTCCTTGAGACTTCTCTAACTACGACTGCCAAATTTCACTGTGTTTATTTTGAAGGCAGCGTTATGCTGAACATTCACTCAAATAGGAACTGGATTGAGACTATGAATTTTGCTCAGATTTCTATCCTGTCTCAGAAGGTTTGAACCCAGATACCAGAAATGAATAGAAAAGTGGGAATGATCAATCCATTGTATAATTATTAACATATTAAAGGCACATATGCACATGTTCAGTACACCAAAGTGAAACACCACAGGACAGTTTGAAAACTGCAAACAAAATCGCTTCTCAAACCTCAGAATAGATCAATAGCTTTTGTTGCTGACAAAGGTACTTCAATACCAGACACACAAATTAAAGTTCAATAATTTTGGGACCAAATTCTCAAATGAAAATCAATAGTACGTACAGTTACGATGAACTGGAGATTCACTTATCTTTTTCAATGTACTAATTAGGTTTATTAAGGTTAGAAATGATGCTGCTACAGAATGGAAAGAGTTTTGCTCTTTGCAGTTAATGATGCCATCGAGGCTTTCTGTCACAGGTCAGATCTAACACACGAGTTCCTTGTTTATGACCTATAATAATAAACTCCAAGCCTCTTGAGCACCAGTATCTCTTGAATGCGCTTTCTTTGGGATGTCTCTAACAGCGACTGCCAAAATTCACGGTGTTCATTTTGAAGGCAGTGTTATGCTGAACACTCACTCGAATAGGAACTGGATTGAGACTGTGGATTTTGCTCAGATTTTCATTCCGTCTCAGAATATTTGAACCCAGGTGCCAGAACTGAATAGAAAAGTGGGAATGATCAATCCACTCAACCACCAGGACATCCTCCTATTCTAATGAAAAGTACACACTCTAAACATCATAATTTGTCTTTTCTCTCTATAGATGCTGACTGGCCTGTATTTTTGCAGCCTTTTCTGTTTTTATTTCAGAGCATCCTCCTGCTAGGCTTCTGACTTCGCCCTCACACAGGTACTAAGAATAGCTCGACAGTGACATCGCAACCAGTTAGAGGACAGCTTCAGCAGCTGAACTGCAGAACCTGGCCACCCGGCTATTTATGCTGCAGCTGTAATAACTCCATGGTAAAAGTCCCAGCTCATTGCATTCTTTAATATGTCTGCAATTTTACACAGAGTATTCTGGCTTCATCTGAAACTTATGGGCCCAGAATTCATGGGGAGGCTTTCTGCGTATGTGGTAAGAGCAAATTTGGATTTCTATGTGTCAGCCATGGCTCAGTTGGTAGCACCCTCACCTCTGAGTCAGAAAGTTGTGGGTTTCAAGTCCCACTCCAGAAACTTGAAGCACAGAATTCTAGGCTGACACTCCAGTACAGTACTGAGGGAGTGCTGCACTGTCAGAGGTGCCGTCTTTCGGATGAGACATTAAACTGAGCCCCCATCTGCTCTCTCAGGTGGATGTAAAAGATCCCATGGCACTATTTTGAAAAAGAGCAGGGAATTCTCCCCAGTGTCCTGGCCAATATTTATCCCTCAACCAACATCACTAAAACAGATTATCTGGTCATTATCACATTGTTGTTTGTGGGAGCTTGCTGTGTGCAAATTGGCTGCTGCGTTTCCTACATTACAACAGTGACTACACTCCAAAAGTAATTCATTGGCTGTAAAGCGCTTTGGGACATCCAGTGGTTGTCAAAGGCGCTATATAAATACAAGTCTTTCTTTCTTATGTACAACTTTGGAAACTTTGGAAAGTTCATGGTCCCAAAATTCTTGGGACCAGAAGCAACGAATTAGTGGCACATTGGCGGGGGAGATGGGGGCTGGAGTTGGAATTTGGAGCGGAACCCAGATCCAGAATGGTCCACCCTTTTAAGGGAAGTTGGAAATCCTGGTATTTTTGGAGGCAAGTCCATAGTCTACCCGCCCACAAATGGGTGGGTGCATTATAATAACATTTAAATGAGGGAAATGTGTCATACAACTTATTTCCCTCAGTTATGCTCTCAGTCTGTGAATCCCTGGTGTCCAGTGTTGCTAGGGCCACAGAGTTTAAAAATGTAAAGGCTGCTTTTGCAGTGCAATCGATTGCAGAGAGATTGATTGTATTGCCAAAACCGGCAGAAGAAGAACCCATTTCTTTTAAAGATTTGGGCTCGACTGGAGCTCCGTAGGCTGGCCCACCGTGGCAAGATAACACAGCGAAATTCCCTCAATTCCCTGTTCTTGTGAACACTTCAATTGTGTCAAAGCTCCAGTGCCGGACTGAGACATTCAAATTGGCTGACTCCAAGATTTCAGACAGAGTCAGAAACGTTGTGTCGGGACAGGTGGAAGTTTGCCCTCTGCATCAGACGCACCCCTCCCCCACCCCCCACATACACACAAAGCCTCCCCATGAATTCAGGGCCCATAAGTCACCAAAGGGGATGACTAGAATTTCCCATTTTCAAATGTACGATGTCCTGTTAAGTTGGATGGCTGGCAATTTCTTTCAGAAATTAGAAAGGGAGGTCTACTTTTCCTAGATTCGGTTTTGGTGCCTTATCTTCTCTATTCATCTGCCATAACAAGGGAAGGGAAGGAGCTAAGTCCAGCAACAGACATCGTCGTTGTCTTTATTTACACGAATAGGAAGTGAAGAATGTAACCGCACAGCAGCAGAATGAGAGGGAGTGAGTGGACACTGAGGTCCAAAATGGTAGATTAGGAGAGGCAGGTCAGCAGGAAGAATTGAGTGTTGTAAACGAGAGAGATAGGTCTAGAAGGAAAGGCAAGGGAAACTGAAAGCAGCAAAACAAGGCTGACGTAAGAAAACTACTAGGCACTTGGTCTAAGCGTTAAACAAAGCTTTAATCAACTGTTTTACAACATGGAGGTCTAGTTGTGTCCTTCACCAGTTCCTGTTAAGAATGTCCTGCGCAAGCTGGGCCCGTGCCCAAGTATTTATACTTTTCCTGGACAGCGCCACCCGCAGGCCGCTCAGTTGATTCATGTCAAAGACCAAAAGACCCGAGTCCAAAAGCTCGAGCATAAGCGCCTCATCTTTCGATTAGGCACTTTACAGCCCTCTGGACTCAACATAGAGTTCAACAATTTCAGATCATAGCCTCGGCCCCTATCATATTTATATTTTTTATCCACACTTTTTGTTTGTGCTTTTTTTTCTTCCCTCCCACATGGCAGTTGTCTTTCATTCTGCCATTCTTAACCTGTCCCATTACCATCTCCTCTTGCCTTGAATATCTCTTAGTGCCTCTTTACTTCTCCTGCCTTCCATCCTATCACAGACCTTCCCTTTTGTTCTTTCATCCCCTCCTCCATTACCCAGCCCCCAATCTTGTTCTGATGAAAGGTCATCGGCCTGGAACATTAACTCTGTTTCTCTCTCCACAGATGCTGCCCTGGCCTGCTAAGTTTTTCCAGCGTTTTCTGATGCTATTTCAGATTTCCAGTATCCGCAGTATTTTGCTATCGTATTGCTTTTAAACCTGCTCCATTTCCTGCTTTTTTCCAGTTCTGACGAAAGGGCTTCGACCTGAAACGTTAACTCTGTTTCTCCATGGATGCTGCCTGGCCTGCTGAGTTTTTCCAGCGTTTTCTGTTGTTATGACCCGAGTCTAGTGTTGCGAGTGAGATTCAAAGTGACATACTCTTTAGTGAGCTCTTTAATAGTTCACATGAACTATTACTAAAAATTAAACGTACGAGGTCTGAATTTCCTATTCTACCGCCCCTCGCCCTGCCACTAGTCAGGCAGAGTGCGTCCAAAATTTATCGACCTGACTTGACCAAACCCACATTCACAGATTCAGATCATTAGCCTAGGCCTAACATACCGCAGATAGAGGCCAACACACCTTGAAAAGGATGCAGAATGTAGGTGCGGCTGTGCTAATGGCCGCCGATGTTGTTGCCTACTAGCTCCAGTGCTCATCCCTGTGCCTGAAGAAAAAGAAACTTACCTTGGGTCCTCTAGGCCTCCGTGTGGAGAGGGGCCGGGCACTAGGACTGAGACCCACTTCTTCCAGGCTCTCCTCAAAATAGCACCTTTCAGACATTGGGTGAGAGAAATGAGGCTGGATAGCTGGGAATGCCTCTCCTACCTAAATAGCATGGGCGCCCTTTGACAGCACTTCCACACTCCTCAGGAATAGCCCCAGAAATCCCAGGGCAACATAACGGGGGACGAAGACCCGGAGCCAAGGATCTCCAGCCCACTTTCCTCTCCTCTGCGCCTTTCAGCTGTCATCAGGCACACCCGATACGATGATCAGCCCTTCGATTTTAAATTATTCTATAGGGGTAGCTCTTTGATCTCCTGGATCGGAGCCTCATCCGCTGAGAGCAGAAATCAAGAATTCTGGCATGTGCTGGCCCTGGTTATCCAACCCTTGTTTTAAACGGTTGGAAGATCATGTGCAGTATGCATTGGAATTTCCAATATGCAGTTTGAGCAAGCTGGGCTCCCCACCGTGAATTCATATTGAAAATGGTCCCTTATAAGTCATGGTTACTTTGAATTTACATTTAAATTTATTGTGTTTACTATGAAATTTATTCCGAAAATGCAATTACTGAACCACAGATTTTTTTAATGTCTATTTCATTAACAGCACATTATATATATAAGTACTAAATTTGAGCAGCTGCATGAAACAATGAAGAGTGGAATGCACGTCTAAAAACCCACCCTTTAAATATTTTATTTAAACTTATTATATGAGGGTTTGTAACTTCAAAACAGTTGGCAGTTGTTCAAGTCCAATGTGGTTGTTGATATTGCAAGAGGAGTGAAGAGAGGCTGGCACCAGTGTGGTTGAAGCTATCAAGGCCGCCTGCTTAAGTCCTAATGACAGGACCTGCTGTATATAGTTATCAGAGTCTGCATGACCTAGAAAAGAGATTCAATTCCTGTTGATGTGTAGGGTATGAGCACTGGGGCGCAAAGTTCTAAGTTGCTAGCACTATTCAGGTTCTGTCAATCATCAATATGTGTGGAGCCTGTACTGAAACATTCATTGACCACTCTTAATTGATCTCTTGGTCTTCGTGCAGCAAATCTGGATGGATTCAACATTGAGAGTGAGTCACAAAGTGATCATGCACTAAGGCATTAGTGCTTCGGCTAGCTCTAAGATTATCATGTTTAATCCCTCCCACTGTTACTAAAGCATAGCCCTGGATGATGGTCATGATGCTCGTGGAGGCAACCTGAATCTGAACTTACTTCCCAAGTGTTGAGAACAAAGAGCATGAAAGTAGCTTTATTCATATGGAGAAGTGGATAGCCAGAGATAAAAGGGTGGGGCCTCAATATAAATAATTTTCCTCGATGAGGATTTCTTGGCAGTGGAATTATTTTTGGGTGTCTGCCCTCTTTAATTCTAAAAATGTGTAGGTGTAATCGGCACTTACTCTTCGGCCTTCACGGAAATTTCCAACAGTACTCAGCTTGCAATCCGGTGAGGGGGGCCAAAGACAACCTTTGAGTCTAGCTGAGGTGGAAACTGTTGTTTGTTTTGTGCACAAAATGCAAAAAAGGACATAATAAGGAAGTCATAAAATTACAATAACGGAAACCTGTGATGGGAGTGATTGCAGGACAGCAATATCATCAAGAGGCTCCAAGCATGTCGAACTATAATCGTGAGGTGCAAGGAGTTTATAACCATCACCATATCCTCAACAACACCCTTAAAATTACTCCAGGAAAACTTATTGTACAGATTGTGCATTGTGATTATTGAAATTAGGGATAGCACAAGATCGAAGGAGAGGACATATAAATTGGCCAGAAAAAGCAGTAATCCAGAGGATTGGGAGCAGTTTAGGATTCAACAAAGGAGGACAAAGGGATTAATTAAGAAAGGGAAAATAGAGTATGAGAGTAAGCTTTCAGGGAACATAAAAACTGACTGTAAAAGCTTTTATAGATATGTGAAGAGAAAAAGATGGTGAAGTCAAGCGTAGGTCCCTTACAGTCAGAATCAGGGGAATTTAAAATGGGGAACAAAGAAACAGCAGACCAATTAAATACATACTTTGGTTCTGTCTTCACAAAGGAGGACACAAATAACCTCCCAGGGATGTCGGGGAACATAGGGTCTAATGAGAGGGAGGAACTGAAAAAATCGGTATTTGTAGGGAAATGGTGTTGGGGAAATTGACGGGATTGAAGGCCGATAAATCCCCAGGGCCTGATAATCTACATCCTAGGGTACTTAAGGAAGTGCTTAGACAGGTTAAGTGAGTGGGCAGAGATTTGGCAGATGCAATATAATGTTGGAAAGTGTGAGGTTATGCACTTTGGCAGAAAAAATCAAAGAGCAAGTTATTATCTAAATGGAGAGAAACTGCAAAGTGCTACAGTACAAAGGGATCTGGGGGTCCTGGTGCATGAAACACAAAAAGTTAGTATGCAGGTGCAGCAGGTGATCAGGAAGGCCAATGGAATCTTGGCTTTTATTGCAAGGGGGATGGAGTATAAAAACAGGGAAGTCTTGCTGCAGTTATACAGGGTATTGGTGAGGCCACACCTGGAATACTGCGTGCAGTTTTGGTTTCCATATTTAAGAAAAGATATACTTGCTCTCGAGGCGGTTCAGAGAAGGTTCACTCGGTTGATTCTGGAGATGAGGGGGTTGACGTATGAGGAAAGGTTGAGTAGTTTGGGACTCTACTCATTGGAGTTCAGAAGAATGAGAGGTGATCTTATCGAAACATATAAGATTGTGAGGGGGCTTGATCGGGTGGATGCGGGGAGGATATTTCCACTGATGGGTGAGACTAGAACTAGGGGGCATAATCTAAGAATAAGGGGCTGCGCTTTCAAAACTGAGATGAGGAGAAACTTCTTCACTCAGAGGGTAGTAAATCTATGGAATTTGCTACCCCAGAGAGCTGTGGAAGCTGCAACATTAAATAAATTTTAAATGGAGATAGACAGTTTCCTAGCAGATAAGGGAATTAGGGGTTACGGGGAGAGGGCAGGGAAGTGGACGTGAGTCTAGATTCGGATCAGCCATGATCCTATTGAATGGCGGAGCAGGCCCGAGGGGCCGTATGGCCTACTCCTGCTCCTACTTCTTATGGCCCTAGAAATAGTAGATGCATTGCTGGTCATCTTCCAAAATTCGATAGACTCTGGAACAGTACCCATGGATTGGAGGATAGCTAATGTTAAACCACTATTCAAAAAAGGTGGACAAATGTAAGAAATCACACAACACCAGGTTATAGTCCAACAGCTTTATTTGAAATCACAAGCTTTCGGAGCGCTGCTCCTTCATCAGGTGAAGTGGAGAGATGCATAAAAACACAGCTTATATAGTCAGAAAATAATGTCAGATGTTTACAGGTAATCTTTCCAACTGCCATTTATCAATCTCGGCAGAGAGATAATCACAGCAATCAAAGGTGCGAATGGTGTCCAAACAGGTTAGTCAGGAAAACATTACATCAATGAACAATGAGGTGGGGTCACAAGGGGTCAAATGTTGCAGATGCTGGGGTCTGTATGAAAAACAAAAAAAGACAAAAAACATTTTTTTTGCTGGAAATCACAGCAGGTCCGGCCGCATCTGTGTGGAGAGAACAAGCCAACAACGACTCGAGTCTGGATGACCCTACGTCAGGTGGGGTTACATGTAGTGTGACATGAACCCAAGATCCCGGTTGAGGCAATCCTCATGGGTGCAGAACTTGGCTATCACAGTCCAACACCGGCATCTCCACACCATGGCTTCAAAAAAGGTGGTAGAGAGAAAACGGGGAATTATAGACTGGTAAGCCTGACATCGGTAGTGGGGAAAATGCTAGAGTCCATTATAAAAGATGTAATAGCAGAGCACTTGGAAAACAGTGACAGGATCGGACAAAGTCAACATGGATTTACAAAAGGTAAATCATGCTTGACTAATCTACTGAAATTTTTTGAGGATGTAACTGGTAAAATAGATAAGGGTGAACCAGTGGATGTGGTGTATTTGGACTTTCAAAAGGCTTTCGATAAGGTCCCGCATAAGAGATTAGCGTGTAACGTTAAGGCACATGGGATTGGGGGCAAGGTATTGACTTGGATAGAGAACTGGTTGGCAGATAGAAAGCAAAGAGTTGGAATAAACGGGTCTTTTTCCGAGTGGCAGGCAGTGACTAGTGGGGTACCACAGGGATCAGTCCTCGGACCCCAGCTATTCACAACATATATTAATGATCTAGACGAGGGAACTAGATGTAATATCTCCAAGTTTGTAGATGACACAAAGCTGGGTGGGCGTGTGTGCTGTGAAGAGGATGCCGAGAAACTCCAGTATGATTTGGACAGGTTGGGTGATTGGGCAGAAGCATGGCAGATGCAATATAACGTGGATAAATGCGAGGTTATCCACTTTGGTGTCAAAAACAGGAAGGCAGATTATTATCTGAATGGCAATAGATTGGGAGAAGGGGAAGTGCAACGAGACCTGTGTGTCCTTGTGCACCAGTCACTGAAGGTAAGCACGCAGGTGTAGCAGGCGGTTAAGACGGCAAATGGTATGTTGGCCTTCGTAGCAAGAGGGTTCAAGTACAGGAACAAGGATGTCTTGCTGCAGTTGTACAGGGCCTTGGTGAGACCACATCTTGAGTATTGTGTGCAGTTTTGGTCGCCATATCTGAGGGAGGATGTTCTTGCCATGGAGGGAGTTCAGCGAAGATTCACCAGGCTGATACCTGGGATGGCAGGAATGACGTATGAGGAGAGATTGGATCGATTGGGCTTATACTCGCTGGAGTTTAGAAGAATGAGAAGGGATCTCATTGAAACTTATAAAATTCTAACAGGACTAGACAGACTAGATGCAGGAAGGGTGTTCCCGATGGCCGAGGAGTCCAGAACCAGGGGTCACAGTCTAAGGATAAGGGGTAAGCCATTTAGGACAGAGATGAGGAGGAATTTCTTCACCCGGAGAGTGGTGAACCTGTGGAATTCTCTACCACAGAAGGCAGTAGAGGCCAATTCATTAAATATATTCAAGACGGAGTTAGATATATTTCTTAAGGCTAAAGGGATCAAGGGATATGGGGAAAAAGCAGGGACAGGGTACTGAATTTGGATGATCAGCCATGATCTCATTGAATGGTGGAGCAGGCTCAAGGGGCCGAATGGCCTACTCCTGCTCCTATCTTCTATGTATCTATGTATGTATCTATGTGATTGGTTCTGTTCAGCTATAGGCAGATTTATTTTGACGAGCACGTGCAGTAGTGGATGCTGGCCATCACTGTATGTTGCAATGTGAATGCATGGGGTCAGTAGAATCCTCCTCTTCAGGGCAGAGTTCCAGCAGAGTGAATCTTCCACCCATCCCTTCATATCTGCCCCAACCTGACCCATTTTTCTGAGTCAGGGTTTCATTCCGTATGCACAGTAGACTCCCGCCGTCAAGAGGGAGCCCATGAATGCAACCAAGGCAGTGCTGCAGCCAGGACAACACTGCAGCATCAGAAGAGGTGCCAAGCAACCTTAAAAGGTGGAGAAGCATCCTGGAGATGGCAGCAAGGCTCCTACTGAAGGCCTCAGATAAGACCAAGGTCTTCAGTAGGTAAGTGCTGGGCCCAACTTGGAGGGAGAGTAGGCAGCTATTCCAAGCTCTCTCCCTCCATTGGGGAACGCAGAGCCTTTATCACCTCTTCCCAGGCTCTACCGCCACCTCCCACATGGTGGTCCTGGGGAAGCAGCAGTAAGTCAGGCGAATGGGAGGAAAATCCAATGTGAACCCAGGCCCCAACCCCCACTGCCATTAACATGTGGCAGCTGGAGAAAGAGAGCCCAACGGTAGTGCCAGTGAGGGTGGGGAGGAGAGAAATCCCAGTCACAGTGGTGAGGCAGGAATAGGCCTCACTGCCCGAATTGTTCATCACTCTGCACCATGTTCTCGGGCAGGATCGCGGAGGAGAATTCTCCCAATGAAGTGGACACATTAAAGCCTGATTCTGCTGTAATTCAGTGCAAGATTATTGAGTGATATTCAATCATTGATTACTGTGAAATAACTAATAAATATGTTTTTTAATATAAAGCTTCAGCAGTCCATAGTAGTTGGACGAGAATCCTTACGTGAAGCAACAGAGCAGTACAGCCATTTGTTTGTGGTGGGGGGGGGGGGGAGTGGGGGCTGGGGGATATAGACAGCCAGGGGATGAGCTTGGAGGACATTCTTTCCCATACGCCCCCATATACACTTGGTTCTGGCCTACATGTCTCTTAAAGAGATCTTCCTGGTTGGATGAAGCGGTTACCAGGGGTATGTGAAATACAGCAAGTAAACAACGACAAACATAATAATATTCTGTTTAAAAATCTGAACCTAGTCTTTTTGCCAGCAAAAAAGATGGGAAGATTACATAATGTCAACTGTGAAAGGATAAGCAGGATTTTTCGAATTTAATCTTCATCGAATGCAACTCAAAGGTTAGAATGCATTATAAATAGTTACATTCAGTTTTAGTTTAATCTCCAAAACGAATCAGAAAACTCTGGACATGGTTCTTATTGAAATGCTTCCTGAGCTACGGCAGCATTGTTCCACCATGTCAAAAAAACGAAGGTGGTTATTGTTATGTTGTAGTGGCAACCACTTTCTTTCTCCCGCTTCCATTTTTTACAATTTATATAAATGACTTGGATGAAGGGACAGAAGGCATGGTTGCTAAATTTGTTGATGACACAAAGATAGGTAGGAAAGTAAATTGTGAAGAAGACATAAGGAGGCTACAAAGGGATATAGATAAGTTAAGTGAGTGGGCAAAGATCTGGCAAATGGAGTATAATGGGGGAAAATGTGAAGTTGTCCATTTTGGCAGGAAGAATAAAAAAGAAGCATATTATCTAAATGGTGAGAGATTGCAGAGCTCTGAGATGCAGTGGGATCTGGGTGTCCTAGTGCATGAATCACAAAAGGTTACTGACGTAAGAAAACTACTAGGCACTTGGTCTAAGCGTTAAACAAAGCTTTAATCAACTGTTTTACAACATGGAGCTCCAGTTGTGTCCTTCACTGTTAAGAATGTCCTGCGCAAGCTGGGCTCGTGCCCGAGTATTTATACTCTCCCTGGACAGCGCCACCCGTAGGCCGCTCAGTATTATTTCATAAGTCTTTCTTTCATGAATGACTGATTCATGTCATTCTTCCCGCCTGAAAGATTGGTAGTCCGGCGACTTCCCTCTATTGGATTAATTGGACTACAAATAGCCGCAGTCGTTTGGATCTCCGTTTGTGGCTGGAAGGCACATCTCCTCGGATTGTGTCGGGGTCCCTGGGCCGCTTGGTTCATACCGGTGGGCTGGCAGAGCCCGTGTCGCCTCGATCGACCTGAGGGGGACTGGGGAGATCGTGACTCCGGGTGCGGGCCCCCACAGGCGCAGAGCTGGCTTCATCCTGCTCAGTAGTCGGTGATTGACCGGCGTCCTGGCTTCAGTGATCATCCCGCGGGGAGCGCTCTGTTCCCCAGGTTGATCCGGCGGAGTAGCCGGCAGATCCCTTGACGTCCCGGGTAGGGAGTCATCCTCGGAGGAGCGCAGAGTATTGGCGTCGTTAACACGGATCCCTCTATTGATTGGGTCCGTGGGACCGGTAGGGCAGGGAGCCAGATCCCAAAGTGAAACTGTAGACTCCCAGCCATCAGGGTACCGCACGTACGCGTATGTAGGATTGACATCCGTTAGTTCCACTTCGCCGACGAGGGGATCACTCTTGGAGGATTGGACGAATCTTCGGAGCAGCACGGGGCCAAGAGCTGCCAACCATGATGGTAGGGACGTCCCATGAGTGGAGCGACGCTGGAACTTGAAGAATCATTCATGAGGAGTAACATTGGTGGATGTAGAAAGGATAGACCTGATGGAATGCAACGCGTCAGGGAGCATAGTTTCCCACTGCTGGTCTGATAGGTTGTGTGACCTTAGTGCAAGACGAACAGCATTCCAAATGATAGCGTTGTATCTCTCAACCTGTCCGTTTCCAATAGGATGATACAATGTAGTTTTACTTGTGGCAATTCCCCATTGGGAAAGATAACTTTTGAGTTCGCTTGACATGAAGGAGGGACCCCAATCAGAGTGGATGAAATTGGCCATATCGCAAAGGGAAAAGACCTGATTGAGGCATTTGATCACTGTGGAAGTAAGCATATTGGGACAGGGGAAAGCAAAGGGAAAGTGTGAATATTCACCCACCATAGTAAGCAAGTAGGTGTTTCGCGTTGAAGAAGGCAGTGGCCCTTTAAAGTCAATGCTGAGTTGCTGCATAGGCTGTGTAGCATGTCCAACGGACATCCAACGGACGGAAGAATTGCAGTTTTAATTCCACGCAAATTCTACAAGTGGAGCATGTTCTTTTCCCGTCTTCCGTAGAAAATGGGAGATTTTTAGATCACACAAAGTGTAACATATGGGTAACGCCAGGATGGCATAAATCAGTATGAAGATCCGCAAGAGTCAAAGTTGACATGGAAGAGCAGAATGTACGTGTGAGGGTATCCGGGGCCACATTATCTTTGCTGGGTCGATAATGTATGGTGTAGCCAAAGGTGGCCAATTCCATTCTCCAGAGCTGTATCTTGTTATTCTTGACCTTAGTGCGTTTCCGGTTATCCAGCATAAAGGCCACAGAGCGCTGATTGGTTATAAGCGTGAAATGGCAACGAGCGAGAAAATGACTCCATTTACATACTGCTTCGATGATAGCCATAGCCTCCTCCTCAACAGGAGGATAATGGAGCTCGCTACCCTGCAAAGTTCTGGACAGAAATGCAACGGGTCGACCACCTTGATTCAAGGTAGCCGAGATCGCCACCTCGGATGCATCGCACTCGATCACGAAAGGGAGATTTTCATCGATGGAACGAAGCATGGCTTTTTCCAGTTGTTGCTTGAGGAGGTCGAAAGCTGAAATAGCCATTGCCTCCAACGGAAATTACTTTGTGTGAAGCAGGGGCTGGATCTTGTCGGAAAAGTGGGGTATCCACTTCGCATAATAGGCGAACATGTCGAGGGCCCGACGAAGAGAGCCGAGATTCGTCGGGAGAGGGAGCTCCTGAAGCGGACGAAGTCGTTCCGGATCCGGTTTGATGACACCATTGCCCACCCAGTAGCCAAGGATGTTGATTGATGGTACTGATTTCACGGATTTGGACTCATTTAAGGTTAAGTTGCGATGACAGAGAACGTCAAGAAATTTCTGGATGTTGGCATCGTGCTCCTTCTGGTCATGATCAGCAATGGCGATATTATCCAGATATGGAAAAGTGTCCGTTAAGTTCTCCTGTTTGGCTAGGCTGTCCATTGCCCGTTGAAAGACGGCCACCCCATTGGTGACCCCAAACGGAAGGCGACAAAACTGGTAAAGCCGACCGTTGGCCTCAAAGGCCGTATACTTCCCGTCAGAGTTCTTTAACGGTACTTGATGATATGCACTCTTTAAGTCAAAAGTTGAAAATACCCTGTAGTTGGTAAGGTTATTGACCATGTCATCGATGCGTTGTAGTGGGTAGGCATCCAGGTCAGTATACTGGTTAATAGTTTGCGAGTAATCGATGCAAAGACATTTTTTGTGTTGCTTCAGAGGATTTTTAACAACGACGACTTGAGCCCGCCAGGAAGATGAACATGGCTCAATGATACCGTCCACTAGAAGGCGGGAGATTTCTGCCTTAATAAAGGATAGATCATCTTGACTGAAACGTCATGATTTAGTGACTATGGGCTTACATCGGGGGGAAAGATTGGCAAACAAGGAGGGCTTGTCGAGCGAAGCCGGTGAAAGCGCACAAAACGGTACTTTGGAAATAGTAAGCTCCGGCTTTGACCCTCCAAACTCGAAAGTGAGTCTTTTGTGTTGCTTCTGGAAATCCTGTCACAGGAGCACATCACTGCATAGGTTTTTGAGCACCCCAAGCCGGGTGGAAAAGTAAGTGCGGCCATTGAGGATAAGGTCGACAAGACAAAAGCCAGAAGAGTTGGTGGTCAGTGTCATCAGAGCCATTGCAATTTCCCTGTCCGAGGGGTAAATATGCAGTTTCCAACTTACTGACAGCCTGCTCACTGATGAAGCTGTCAGAGCTACATGAGTCGATTAGTGCACTCAAAATGTGTCCATTTACCGAAACCTTCGTGGCTGCATGGGACAGACTTTGGGGAAAAACAGCTGTGTTGGGAGGAGGGGCAGTTATATACTTGACAGCTGTAACATTAGTAGTGGCTCTTGGGGGAGGAGCAGTTTTATAGATGACAGCTGTAACATTAGTAGTGGCTCTTGGGGAAGGAGCAGTTTTATAGATAGCAGCTGTAACCCTAGGAGAGGCTCTTGACTGACATACTTAGGAAAGCGACCTTTTTTACTGCAATGATTGCAGGTTGCATTATGAGCAGGACAAAATTTCCGATAGTGAAATGCACCTCCACAGAAGAAACACTTCTTTTTAGATTGCCAAGATGCCACTAGGGTAGGGTCGTCATCAGCTAGGATAGAGTCGTCATCAGTGAGGGCTTCCGCCTGAGGCTTATTGGAGGAGTCACTAAAAGTGATAGCAGCAGTCCGTGTATGTGGTAAAAGATAGGCATCTGCATTTTTTTTTGCTAAGTCCAGAGAATATGCCTGGAGGGTTTTATTCTCCAACAGATGCTGGCGTATGAAGGGAGATGCAATTCCATTAATAAAAGAATCACGAATTAATTCCTCCTGGTACTGCTCAGCTGAGACAGCTTTGAGATTAAAGTCTTTGCTGAGCCTGCGAAGCTTTTGAAGGAATTCGTCAAGTGATACCCTGGGTTGTTGTCGAGTTGTGGCCAGTACGTGCCTAGCAAAAATTTCGTTTGGGGCCTTAACATATAGTTGCTGCAGTATTCGGATAGCGGAGTCATAATCTACACAGTCTTCGATATAGGCAAACACATGAGGAGCTACCTAATTGGCAAGCATTTGTAACTTATCAGGAACATTCTCACCACAAGCCCCGAGGAAGTTGCTGAAGGTATGATACCAGTATTTCCATACCTTAGCAGTTGTAGGTGAATTCGGGTCCAGGTCACGATGGGCGGGTCTGAGTAGTTTCTCCATGATGGCTTGATTACTACATCTGGTTCCCTTCTACCGTTTGAGTCGTAGCCGTCTGTTCCCAAAATCACTCAGAGCGTGGAGCAAGTTTCAGTTGATTAAATTGACGTAAGAAAACTACTAGGTCTAAGCATTAAACAAAGCTTTAATCAACTGTTTTACAACATGGAGGTCTAGTTGTGTCCTTCACTAGTTCCTGTTAAGAATGTCCTGCGCAAGCTGGGCCCGTGCCCGAGTATTTATACTCTCCTTGGACAGCGCCACCCGTAGGCCGCTCAGTATTATTTCATAAGTCTTTCTTTCGTGAATGACTAATTCATGTCAGTTACTATGCAGGTACAGCAAGTAATTAGGAAAGCTAATAGAATGTTATCGTTTATTGTGAGGGGAATTGAATACAAAAGTAGGGAGGTTATGCTTCAGTTATACAGGGCATTGGTGAGACCACATCTGGAGTACTGTGTACAGTATTGGTCTCCTTATTTAAGGAAGGATGTAAATGCGTTGGAAGCAGTTCAGAGAAGGTTTACTAGACTTAATACCTGGAATGGGCAGGTTGTCTTATGAGGAAAGGTTGGACAGGCTAGGCTTGTATCCGCTGGAGTTTAGAAGAGTAAGAGGTGACTTGATTGAAACATATAAGATCCTGAGGGGTCTGGACAGGGTGGATATGGAGAGGATGTTTCCTCTTGTGGGAGAATCTAGAACTAGGGGTCACTGTTTAAAAATAAGGGGTCACGCATTTAAGACAGAGATGAGGAGAATTTTTTTTACTCAGAAGGTCGTGAGTCTTTGGAACTCTCTTCCTCAGAGGGAGGTGGAAGCAGAGTCTTTGAATATTTTTAAGGCAGAGGTAGATAGATTCTTGGTAAGCAAGGGGGTGAAAAGTTATCGGGGGTAGGCGGGAATGTGGAGTAATCAGGTCAGCTATGATCTTATTGAATGGCGGAGCAGGCTCGAAGGGCCGAGTGGCCTACTCCTGCTCCTAATTCATATGTTCGTATGTATTTTCCTCTTCTCGCCCTTCCTGGGGTGGGGGTCATTTTCTAACTTTTCACTCCCACGAGGGATCCCTGCCCACCAGCAGCGCACATCAGAAATCTGGGCACATGCTCTGCACAACTTTTCAACCGTTACTTGAAATGATGGGAAGATTGCGGGCAGCACGAGTCTGAATTTCTGATATGTGCCGCCAGCAGGTGAGGCTCCCGTCAGGAGTGGAGAGTTGGAAAACAGCCCGCAGTGACTTGTCCCAGAGGACAGTACAGGTAATTCGCTCAACCAGCCCTTCTTTGTGTGCAAGTGTTGACAACCTCTGGCGGGGGTGAGGGGAGTGGGGTTAAATCGCCACACCCAAGCCTGATTATATTGTATCCTCAATTTCAGCAGGGCCCACTGAATAGTCAGCGGGAATAGGGATCCTGGCTGATTTTTTCACTTCCTAGCTAAGGGCTGCAGAGGCTAACTGAAAAGAAAGACAGACTTGCATTTCTATAGCGCCTTTCGCGGCCTCAAGACGTCCCAAAGTGCTTTACAGCCAATGAAATACTTTTGAAGTGTAGTCACTGTTGTAATGCTAGAACTGCGGTGTCCACATCATTGCCTCAGCTGAGAGCAGCAAACTCAGAGTAGGTCAGTGGTCAATCTTGGACTGTTCCTGCTCTATGCGGCTCAGTGCCATACTCTGTTGTGCATTTCACAAAAATCACAAAATAGATACAGATCAGGAATACCATTCGGGACATTCCAGCCCATTCTTCCAGATTTTAAAAATCTTACAGTCTCCACCCCGCCCCCATTACAACATCCGACTGATTTTGAAATGACTCGAAGGTTTTTGTTACCATTCCCCAGAAAGCTCATTCCAGGGAGGTAATTTTCTGACTTTGCACTCCCAGCAGAGAGAATCTCCCACTGAGAGCTCATATCAGAAATCCCAGCTCTCACTGTGCACAACTCGCTGACCATTATGGTCGGAAAAAAACCATGCACGGCACTCAGCAGAATTTCCAATACAAGCTCTCAGCAGACGCGGCTCCCCGTTGGGAATGCAAAGTTGAAATATTAACCTCGTGTTGAAGAGCAATTGCGCGTGGAGAAAACTTACCGACATCAGTCCTGAATTTGCCTTGCATCAGTTTGAGCCTGTAGCCTTTGTCCTACATAATGGTTTAGCTTGCAGTAGTGCTCCTGGTGTACATTTACTACTTTGCATGCTCTCTCTGAAGTGCCTTCTTAGTTGCCTTCTATTGAGGCTGAAGAACCTGACACGTGGAACCAGCCTCGTGGCTCTTCTCTGCACTATGTCTCCCTTATATGTCAGTCACCAAAGCTGAACATATTACTCTGGCGAGGTTCAGTTCAGAGCATGATACAGTTTTAGAGATTAAATCCTCCAACTTGTCTGCTTAGCTCAGTATTCTATTTGCTTTGTCGATTGCTACTCTGCAGTGACTAGAAATGTCTTGTGCCAAGTCTACTGACACCCAGCACCAATTTCAACTCTGTTATTGAAACACCAGTGAGTACATTTATCTGCCATTTTTTCTTCCAATATGCTATACATTACACTTATCCACATTGAATTTCCCATTGACAGACAGCGTTTTGTGCACAGTGAATGCTTAGCTACATTCACATATGAAAATCACCAGTGTTCCCAGTCCCACCTCAGCATTATTTTTGCCTCCTACCTACTGCTACTCAAGGTCAGAAATGGGGATGTTCGCTGATGACTGCACAGTGTTCAGTGCCATTCGCAACTCCTCAGATAATGAAGCAGTCCATGCCCGCATGCAACAAGACCTGGACGACATTCAGGCTTGGGCTGATAAGTGGCAGGTAACATTCACGTCACAGAAGTGCCAGACAATGACTATCTCCAACAAGTGAGAGTCTAACCACCACCATCTTGACATTCAATGGCATTACCATCGCCGAATCCCCCACCATCAACATCCTGGGGATCACCATTGACCAGAAACTTAACTGGACCAGCCACATAAATGCCGTGGCAACGAGTGCAGGTCAGAGGCTGGGTATTCTGCAGCGAGTGTCTCACCTCCCGACTCCCCAAAGCCGTTCTACCATCTACAAGGCACAAGTAAAGAGTGTGATGAAATACTCTCCACTTGCCTGGATGAGTGCAGCTCCAACAACACTCAAGAAGCTCGACACCATCCAGGACAAAGCAGCCCGCTTGGTTAGCACCCCATCTACCACCTTAAACATTCACTCCCTCCACCACCGGCGTACCTTGGTTGCAGTGTGTACCATCTACAAGATGCACTGCAGCAACTCGCCAAGGCTTCTTCGGCAGCATCTCCCAAACCCGCGAACTCTTCCACCTAGAAGGACAAGGGCAGCAGATGCATGGGAACACCATCACCTCCAAGTTCCCCTCCAAGTCACACACCATCCTGACTTAGAAGTATATCGCCGTTCCTTCATCGTTGCTGGGTCAAGATCCTGGAACTCCCTCCCTAACAGCACTGTGGGAGTACCTTCACCACACGGATTGCAGCGGTTCAAGAAGGCGGCTCACCACCGCTTCGAGGGCAATTAGGGACGGGCAATAAATGCTGGCCTTGCCAGCGACACCCACATCCCATAAATGAATAAAAACTCACAGCAATCAAACACTGCTGCATGCTGTGGCCAGGAATTCCTTTTGCCACATAACTATCATGAGACTAACATGCGGTAGCTTTTGATCACAGGGCTATGGGAGAGAGCAGTGTAGTGGGATTAGCTTTGGATTGCTCTAGCAAACAGCCTGCACAGACATAAAGTGCTGAATGGCCTCGTTCTGCTCTTTAAACATCTATGGTTCTATGGGGAGATAAAAAGAAACTTTTCAACACAAAGAGTTACTGAAATATGGAATGCTTTGCCACAAGTGGTGATCAATGCTAAGTTGATTACAGCATTCAAAAAGGTGCTAAATATTAACTTAAAGAAGAAAAATATAGAAAGGTATGGGGAGAAAGGAGGAAATGGGTCTATGTAAAATCAGCCCCTGTAAGATTCCTAAATTCAGCAAAGGCAAGAAAGGCTAAATGGCCCCCTCCTGTGCTAAAAATTGCTTTGGCCCTGCAATCCTCTGGGGGTTCTCCCGGTCTCCTGTAGTAATTCCAGCAGTACCACAAAGAACTGGCATAAACGGACAATTTCAGCTGTTGCCACCGTTTCCCTGGGCGTTCCACCATTCTCCAGAGTTATAGTGAAAGACTGGGAGACTCATGCAGTATTTTCAGCACCATTGTTTCAGAGAGTGCCAGTAAAAACTTAAATGGGATGGGGGTGGGGGAGGAGAGGGGCAGGGGTGGGGTGGAGAGAAAAATAGTGCCTTCATGAACTGTAGATAGGGGAAAGAAGACTGCCTCTGTCATTGTGGCAATCACAAACTATTTTAAAATAATGTAACAATCAGATTTAGCAATAAAGGGTATCAATACATATCCACAATAGCCCATAATAATCTCTGCAAGAAATGAGGGGACATCCCCACAGTTTTTCCCACAATCTTCCACTATACAAGTGATGGAATGTTGTGCCTGCAGCTCCACTGATGGTTCAGTTGGGCAAGGGCAAGGCCTAGTGTGGAACTGAACAATGCCGATGAGGCAGAGTTGTGTTGGGTTAGCTGGTCTCAGCTGGCAAGAGTAGGATTGTAACAACTTGCCAAAGATTAGGGGGGTGGGGGAATCAGTCAGGGTTCCCACACCTGATCACCATCCAGTGACTCCTGCTAGAAAATGCATTTGTAGACAGAGCCCTCCTTTTCAAATGAATAGCTTGGTGACACACTGTCCGGGTTCACACCTGAACAATGGCCACTTAGGTCAGGTACCTGAGGGCAACTGGGATCCATACAACCATATCCCAGCATGCATCAACATTTTCTGGCGAACAAAAATATTTTTTTTCAACGAATTTGAGAAGAAGCTGCTTAAGGGGTTCTTAATCTGTACAGATTTTCTATAAAGTGAAATTCCTCCTTAATAGAACCCCCTCATGCACTGCAATGCTGACCAATAACTCTCAAACGTATACATAAACTAAGGCTCTGTACAGTATTTTTAAAAACATGCACACACAGATTGCGTGCAAGGAAGCAAGATTGAATGCCCTGAACGATTTCAGTGGAAATAAAGTAACGCCCTAACAAGGTCTCAGGAGGCTCCCAGAAAGGAAAAATTCACAGAGTGTCAAACGATACTTGCTCGGGTTGAAGAGTTAAAGGTTGTGAGGAATTCCAGGATGACTCCTTTGATAAATTATATTAACTGAAAGCAATCTGATCTTTCAGTCACTGCATCAAACACTCAACGTACAAGCAACTGATCCGACTGATAAAAGCTCAGAGGCAGCATAGTATCTGGCAAACAGCCAATCATTTGATCCCATTGAGAAAAAGAGAAGAGTAGGCACCACGCCAGGTCCCAGCATCCAACCTGTCCAACAAAATCTTCATAGTCATCAGGACAGCGGCCTGGACATCAATCTGAGCACATTAGACTCAAATTATAATCAAGAAAGACCATGCTGAAGGCAGCCTGTTGTACATAAACATTCAATTCCTTATACAAAAAAAATTCAAATTTAACTATGGGAAAGTAAATTAAAATAAAGGCTGCACTAAATCCATGGAAAAGATTTAGGTTTCAATTTCTTTTGATGGAAGCATTATACAATTAAATAGGTACCTGGTGAAAGTGAAGGCAGTACTTCAGCAGATTTATAGTTATAGATACTGCACTGAGATGGAAGGAAGATTTAAAAGAAGCTCTGTAGATATAGCAGCCAATGTCAGAAAGAGACTAAAAGGAAAGTCGAGTTCCTGAATTGTCCCATTATCCCATGCTATAAAAGAAAATATCCACACACTTACCAATGGCTCTCAGTTTCCTCTTATACTCCTGTTTTACACTTTAGAACTACTGGTTCGAGGCATCCTGAGAACAGACATTTTTTCATACAAATTCCCTTCATTTAATATCACAAGGTTCTGATCTATGACCTCAAACCACTGCACTCATTCATGATGTTGTGGAATGGAACTTTAGGCTATTACAAAAAAGCAGTTGTACTAAATCATAGAAATATCTATTTCCAGACTGCCTCTACAAAGCTGTTCTAAAGTGTAAAAGAAGAGGATAACAAAAGGTGACTGAGACACACTTGTAACTGTACCGGTATCTTCCTTTGTAACTTATAGGTGTTTGACAACATTCAGTAGCTTTAATTTATAGGAACATAAGAAATAGGAGCAGAATTGGGCCATTTGGCCCTTCGAGCCTGATTTTGAGTTCTTGTGCACACAAAACTAGACTCCTTAATTCAAAAAAATTGTGGAGCTATTTGAGTTTGTTTTGTTCTCAGTCATTTGTTTTTGCAGGAGTACTTGACAAGAATCAGAAACAAACACCCCAGGCTGTTTACACTGTTTATCCAGGGTTTCTGCAGTTCTTCTGCCAGAGTTTAAAAACAGCGCCAGAGTTCAGGAGAGGCCCCACAGCAGCAGCGGAGGCGGCGGCAGTGCGCAGCTGCGGGAGACTCGGGAGACTCGGCAGTTTAAAAGGCGCCAGAGTTCAGGTGAGGCCCCACAGCAGCAGCGGAGGCGGCGGCAGTGCGGACCTGCGGGAGACTCGGCAGTTTAAAAAGGGCGCCAGAGTTCAGGTGAGGTGTACCAGTCTCTGTTGTGTATGTACCTTTAAGGGAATAACTGGTCTTAGACTGCAGTACCGGCAGTGACCACCCCTGTATAAAAGGCCCTAGCAGGCTTCTGTAGTTTCAGTTTCAAGCTGCCTCTTGTTCAGTAAAGTACCTGTTAACTGTTCTCCCGAAGTCCGTGTATTATTGAGGCGCGGACTTTACAGTGGCGACGAGTAAGTTCGAACTCGCCTGCAGTGTGACATCATCTCACGGGGATCTCGCCTGAAAGGAAGGTCCTGGAAGGTCGTAGTCTGAGCAACGGGCGTCGACCGAGGGCAACCGCCCAAAGAATCCATCGGTGTTTGGAGAATTGAGGGAGAGACTGTGGTTGCAGCGAATCGTGCTGGTAGTAGGTAGCACGCTGACCTTTCCGGACTGTGGCAGGCTCAAGCTCGATCGAGCGGCTCTACAAATCGGGCCGCGCAGCGTCGCCAGGAAAAGAAAACAAGAGAGAGAGGGTGGAGCGCACAGAGCGCGGTCAGTGCTCGAGAACAGGACAGCGGAGAGAAACTAAACGGGGGGGGGAAGGAAAGCGAGATGCGCCGAAGCTGCGGGTCGCCGCCATTACCCCGTAGAACGCTAGGAGCAGCGTGGCAGTAAGGGGAAGAAGCAAAAGCGCGGGAGGCGCCATTTTAAATCGCCCAAGATGCCGAAAAGTGGCAGTATCACTGCTTTCGACAACGAGGTAGAAGACTGGACCACATATGTAGAAAGAATCGAAGTGTACTGCAAGGCAAATGAGGTGGCCGATGGAAAGAGGGCGTCGGTATTATTAAATCTGATGGGTGCGAATACGTACGGCCTATTGCGGAATTTAATTACCCCAGCTAAACCAATGGAGAAAAGTTTTGAGGAGATTGTTCATATCTTACAGGAACACCTAAGACCTGCACCACTGCTGATAGCAGAAAGATTCAAGTTCCATAAAAGAAACCAGCACAAAGATGAGAGCAATGCTGACTATCTTACGGAACTACGCAAGTTATCGAAGCACTGCCAGTTCGGAGCAGGACTGGCAGACACCTTACGGGATATGTTTGTCTGCGGGCTCCAGAGTGAAGGAACCCAGAAACGACTACTTTCAAAAAAGGACCTGACGCTAGAACAGGCTTTCAGCGTGGCAGTATCCTACGAAGCAGCAGCATGGGGAGCTGCGGAAATACAACAGAAACCACAAGAATACAGCGCTAACGAAATGGCGTATGGAGCCGAAAAGTGCTATCGCTGCAGCAGAACAACTCATGAGCAGAAGGACTGCTGGTTTAAAGACAAAATATGCAGGCAATGCGGGAAGATGGGACATATAGCAAGAGTCTGCAGGTCGGGAAAGAAGACCAACACGACAAGAACTACTAAGGAACAGTACAGGAAAGTAAAGAAACTGACAGACAGTAGTTCAGAAGATCAGGAGAGTGATAAGGACTGCGGGAGCAGGCGACTAAGTTGTTTAAAGTTACACAACGTGATCGCAAAAGAAGATCACCGAAACATTTGGGTCACCCTCATGATAGCAGGGTCCCCAGTGAAGATGGAATTGGACACAGGATCAGCCCTAACTGTCATGAATCGACGAGACTATGAGCGGCTATTCTCACACATACCCTTAAAGGACACGTCCATTGTATTGAAGACATACACGGGGCAAAAGGTCTACCCCAGAGGAAAAATAAAGGTGCCAGTTGAATATAACGGAAAGGAAACACAGAAACTAAACATGTATATACTATGAGATGGAGGACCACCATTATTGGGGCGTGAATGGATCCGAAGACTACAATTGGATTGGCATTCCATTCTGGCACTAACTGTGACTGACAAAAAAGATGATGACGTCGCACCTGGACGTCTGTCACAAATTCTATCTGATGCAGAAGAGGTGTTCCAACAAGGACTGGGGACTCTAAAAGGAGTAAAGGCAACCATAAAGATTGAGGATAACGCAACCCCAAAATTTTTCAAGGCCAGACCGGTGCCATACGCGATACGCCCAGCTGTGGAAGCTGAACTGGAGAATCTGGAGTATTCAGGGGTGCTGTCTAAGGTGGACTGGAGCGAGTAGGCCACACCCATCGTTCCTGTAATGAAGAAAGCATTGAGCAGCACGCCTGGGGAGCCAAAGAAGGTTCGCATCTGTGGGGACTTCAAGGTGACTGTGAACCCAGTCCTGCACACAGTACAGTATCAGCTTCCGCGGATAGAAGATATTTTCGCCTCACTATCTGGAGGGAAACGTTTTACAAGGATTGACCTGGCTCAAGCGTATCTACAAATGGAGGTGGAAGAAGCATCTAGGAAATACCTCACGATAAACACTCACAAAGGCCTTTACCAGTACAATCGACTGGTATTTGGGGTAGCATCGGCCCCGGCTATGTGGCAGAGGACAATGGAACAAGTCCTGCAAGGGATCCCGGGGACCCAGTGTTATTTGGACGACATCCTAGTTACGGGCGAAAATGACAATGAACACCATGCCAACCTGGAACAGGTGCTCACGAGATTGCAGGAATATGGGCTACGAGCCAACCGTCCCAAATGCGAGTTCTTCAGGAGACAAATCTCGTATTGTGGCCACATGATTGATGAGGAAGTGTTGCATAAGTCGCCGGACAAGATTGAGGCTGTAGTCAAGGCTCCAGCAGCGGAAAATGTGTCGCAACTGAGGTCGTTCCTCGGGTTGGTGAACTACTACCATAAGTTCTTGCCGAATTTATCTACAATTCAGCACCCACTGAACGCCCTCCTTCAAACTGGTGTAACATGGAAATGGAGTGATGAGTGTAAGCGTGCCTTTCAGGAATGTAAATGCCAAATCACTTCAAAAGAAGTATTGGCCCACTACAACCCAACACTACCGATTCGGTTGGCATGTGATGCATCACCTTTCGGCATTGGAGCGGTGCTCTCACACAAATTCCGTGACGGTTCAGAGAGGTCAATAGCCTTTGCATCGTGCTCGCTAACCTCAGCCGAGCATAACTACGCCCAGATTGACAGGGAGGCCCTCAGCCTGGTGTGGGGGGTGAAGAAGTTCAATCACTATCTGCACGGACAGAAATTCACCCTACTGACTGATCATCAACCCCTGGTCTCAATTTTTAACCCAAAGAAGGGCGTTCCGGTGATGACGGCACAACGGCTGCAAAGATGGTCACTTTTTCTAGGGGCACATCAGTATGACATAGAGTACAAAGGTATGAAACAACATGGAAACGCTGATGGGCTGTTGCGCCTACCGTTGCCTACGGCGGAAGCACCACCTGCAGTGGACCCGGTGGAGATATTCCATGCGACCATAGTCGAATGTTTGCCTGTTACAAACGCAAGTATTGAGAAGGAAACCCGAAATGACCCGACACACTCTCGGATCTATGATTTGACAGTGAAGGGATGGCCAGCATATGGCGACTCACTGTTGCCAGCATTCTCGCCAAGGAGAGAACAGCTGTCAGTGTGCCGGGGAACCTTGATGTGTGGATCCCGAGTGGTAATTCCACCCAAGTTGAGAGATAGAGTACTCAATGAGCTTCACGAGCGTCATCTGGGAGGGGTAAAAATGAAGAGCCTAGCCAGGGCGTTTGTGTGGTGGCCGGGAATCGATAAAGAAATCGAGGATATGACCAAGAGATGCACAGGATGCCAGAAGGTCCAAAACGCTCCACCACAGGTGTAGGGGGTTTCTCTTGCTCGTTCTGGTCTCCTGCCAGGTTTCATGCAATAATTACCCTTGAGTGGTTCGACCCACTCCCCCTACGGTTCTAGACCTTGGACGTAGATGCAGAGAACAGTAATGCAGAGAAAGAACTCAATAGACCAGGTTGAATAGCACGAAATGGATGCTTTTATTTTTAAACAGTTTGAAGCATTACAAAATACATGTCATAGGCACAGATTAAAGTTACTACAATCATACACAAATTTATGAACTTAACTCTATGGAAATGGGGAACACACGGCACATCGTAAAAGGGGAAACACATTACGAATACCCTTAACTCCCTCCCCTATACCTAAACTAAGTTTCGACCTGGGGAACTTGGGATCATGCTCACCACTCTCGAAATCGCGAAAAAGGGGGTTCGCAGCCTTTTGGCACCGCTTTCCGTCGTCACGTGGATTTGGAAGCTTCTGGCGCAGTCGATATTTTCTCTCCCTCGAGGCGGTGGGATAGACACAGCCTCGATGAGCGCTCGTCAAGGTTGAGATCCACTATTTGTCGTGGATTTTTGTTCATGGAGTAGAACAACAACCCAATGGGATGTTGAGACACGGAAGTGTCAGGCCCGGAATGTCTTCTCTCTGGCCTGGATCGTCGGTTTTCCTGAGGGTGTCTTCTCCTTCGGCCTGGGTCGTCGATGATCTCCCAACCTCAGTACCCGGGCCACCCTCGTCATCTTCTCATCGTGGCCGAGCCTTGTTTGGCTGAACACCGACCACGTTGTCTTTTCACCGAAACCGTCCGTCTTTAAAAAGACGAAAACGTTTTCATCGATTCTGCATCTGCCGAAGTGGAAGAGGCGCCGATCCTGGCACCGTCCGTCCTTCGTTCGTTCCTTGTAGAAGTCCTTGAAGAAAAGTCAAGTCTGAAGTCGTCCAAGAAGAAGAAGCAGCCGCCGTCCAGTCAAGTGAAGTAGTTCTCAAGTAACCCGAAGTCCGAAGCCTTTCAAGTCCGAAGTCCGAAGTAACTTAGATGGACTTTCAAATCCATAGTTATACTCTTTTGGGACAGTCTTATCTCCCGCCAAATCATAGTCCTGTCTTTGTATTAATTTTGGCAGGCAGAAATCTCTGCAGGGGCGCTTTGTCTTGTAACGGAGCTGGTGATAACTTAAACTGGCCTTCCTGGCCGATAATGTCTTTTAATGTCTTTTTCATTGTCACCACGGCTCGGTTCGCATATTGATCGGTCCGGAGATTTTCCTTGATGGCTGCTAAACGGTTTTTCCTTTGTACAATAAATGGGTATAAGTGTTTTTGCATTGTCCGCCCATATCTTGATGGGCCCCATCCTGTACTTAGAATCCATTGAATATGTATGCTGTTTCTCTGAGTTTCAGTTCCCAGATACTGGCTTTCGTGGGCTTACTGTCTTCAATCCACAAGCCTGTCTGGCTTGCAGTAACAGAAATAAAATGGTTCAGAAACTGATCACGGGGCCTGGCGGCCATTTTGTATGCCCTTTTATCAAAGGTTTTTCTGTGCAAGCTTACTTTGGTCAATAAACAGTCTTATTTCATCCAGTTTTCTTGCGTGATTTTTGCGGAAAATTTCGAATCTTACAGGCCCCCCGTGATACTGATAGCTTGCTTAAAGTATCAATAATCCTTGGTGAGCAAATTTTCCCTGATTCCCCACATCCAAACATTCCTGGCACTTAACTATCTATGACCCTCACGACACATGCAGTTCCCATTTCCGAAGAAAACGAAAATTACCTTTTGCACATTTGGACCATCATAGACAGCATATCTTAAACTATAACACATTCATCTGTCAGATGTGCGGGGGTTGATACCCCTTTGCGTCATCTGTATACACCTTTTATTAATCCATAACAATACTTAAGAACGACTAATAACATAACAATACTTATTTCCTTATAACCCAAAACAAACACAAAAGAAAACGCGAATGGTCAGAAAAGAGAAAAAAAAAAAAAAATTTAAATGGAGGGATGCTTAATCTTATACTAGCAGCTTAAAGTGGGGTGTCTTCTTCCCCCATTCGTACATAGCGTTCTCTCCATTCTCCTGCGTTCTCGTGCCTCTGGAGGCGTTTGCCTCTCTTGCAATGCACGTAGAGCAAAAATATCACAATTAAAACCTGACACACTACTAGGATGTGGGATGCTATTCTAATCCAGGCTGGGACCTCTATGTTGGTGAACAAGTCCCACCATGATGGGATGGTTATGTCCAATATGTCTTTTCCTATCTCTAAAGTCTTCTGCTCCAGTGTGTAGAAATGTTTCTGTGAAACTATAACGGCTTTTAAAATCTTTGTGAGGTGTTCGGGAAGAGGGGGAATGACATAACCAAAATGCGTGACAAATCGCTGTAAGTCTGTGAAATTCTCTTTGATAGTGATGTGAACGGTGGAGGGCGCAGGAATGGGGACAATTCGTTGTTGTGCCACTTGAACCTCGGCCCTGGGTTTGAAACAGAAACTGCTATCACCGATCGAACACCACTCGTGTTGTCCGTATCGGTACTGAGGCGCTGCAGTGGTGACGCAGTATGTCCCACCCCCAATATACGCTACCTGCGGGGGCACATGGTCCTCTGCCATGGCCTCCATGGTGCAATTTACCGGCTTTGCGCTAGCAGTTCTGAACCCGCACTGTGGTTTCAAAAAGGCATTCAAGTGCTGGGGACACAAGATGATGTGTGCTCCCCGGCTCCGACATCCCGAGAGGTCGGTGCCTGTCATCGTACGCTCCCATCTGATGACGTAAGGCGGGACCACTGCGTAACGAATGTGTGCGCCCCCCTGAATGACTCCAATGTTCTCTACTCTGTATACCGGGGCGGGCTTTGCTGCGGGACCCAACACCGGCATTCTTACTACTATTCCCATGATAGTGTGATTTGAATGTCCGCAATCCACTGGGACTGGGTATGCTTCTACGGCTAGTCTGAGCTGGCACGGGCTTAATGCATTCTCAAAGGGGTGGAGCGCTTGCAAGTGCTTGTTGCTGATCCAGGACGGGACCAAACCCTGTTTTAAATCCTCAAGATTACTGCGGCCCTCGCCCAGTAACCACGCCCCGTACAGCACACAGGCCTCGTTTTGCGCAGCTTGATCGGACGCATTCCGATCCTCTTTAATGAGCGCATTTACCGTTCTCGCGTGTTTCTCCAGCTCAGCAATTATATCCTTAAAGTGTAGTGTCATGGCCTGGTCCTCATGCAACTCAGAACCCACTACCTTATTTTCGTCTGTCAGTATGTTCCTTAACTGGGCCTTTAAACCGTTGATCTGTGTCTGCAGCTCCACGTTATCTAGAGCGTTGACAACAGATGTCCCGGTATTAAAAGCAGTGAATATGTCATTTACAGTACCCCTTCTTTGCCTCCCGACTTGATCCAAAACTTCTGGCGGTGTGGTGTATAATTTGTCTCTGTCGATGTCGGCAAAGTCAAATTCGTAAAATTGTCTAAACATTCGGGTTAACAGGACCTGGTATAATTGTTCCGTTTCTTTGGGACACCACTCCGGCAATCGTACCTCAGTGAGATTTAAAATCACTGAGGCCACCGTGTAGTGTACCCCTTGGTACAGCACCTGACCGGTGGGTACCAATACTAAACCGTTCCCGGGTCCCTTGGTGGTGGTTGGGCACCCTCCTTTCTGGGCTAGTGCTACCGGAAGCGTGGGTAGGGGTTTGCGTGGGCGGGTGATAAGTTCAGTGGCAGTTACCGGGATAGGGGAGTATGGTGCTCCGCACGCTCGAGTGCTGACATCCCATCTCATCCCCTTTCCTTCATCCTGCCACTGCCTCTGGAAGAAGATGGATACGCCCTTGGGACACACGTGTCTCGAACCCCACATACAGACATATATTCCTTCATCTGGTTCCCACCATTTGTCCCAACACACACGTAATTGTCCGTGAGTCCCCGTAATAGTCCGATGGGTATTATTACCCAGTCACTCCCACTCGACCGTAGTTTCTCATGTCCTTTCCCAGCTTTCGTAGCCACCACCATCACCTTAGTGGTATGTTCCCATTGCACACCAGACAAATCCTCTTTTCCACGGTAACGCTGACTCTGGGTGCAAGGATCCTCACCCGAGGGCACGTTAACGAAGTCTCTTGGTAGGCAAAACCGAAATTGCTGGAATATTCCGTAGAATTCATTCCCAGCCAACCTGGCCATCTCCCTTGGTGGAAGTAGGTGGCGGTTTCCTTAACCTCTCGCTCCCCTGTCCCAGCCGTTGCGATGGGGGCCGTGTCCCCGGAGCACCCGAAAATAATGACGTCCTTGGTGCGGCCTCGGTAGGCCCACCCGCACCCGATCGCCATGAACGCGATGAGAATCTTTTCCATCATATCCCAGGTTTCTGTAACCAACAAAATGATGTAGCCGGGCTCCCAATAGGTGCTGGCCTAATTAACTGGATGCGCGGGTTCCTGGACCCCGCTCCCAAACAAAACACACATATCGGGCAGACTTTGAAAATCATACTCTTAACACATCTTAACGCTATATACATTTCCTTAAATTATCGCCATAATTGCCTAACTTAACTTATGTACAGCGCCGCCCTCCGCGGGGCGGCTTGCCTAATCCCTGTGAGGTCTGTCGTGCGCCACACCCTGCGGTGGGGCTGCACTGATCTTTGGCTTTGATCCCCCGCAGCCTGTCGCTGCTGAACGGGGACCATGCCTTCCTGGGGCTGCTCTAAGCCGTGGTTGGGAAAGATGGGGAGAATCTGGCCAAAATTTTCTGGGCTGGGGCGCTCGAGCCGACCTACGAGGGGCTGCTTTGGGTTGGGCTCCCGGGGCCGATGGACCGGGGGTTGGGACTGCCACCGTCACAGCCTGTGGTTCCTCCACAGCTGCCGGCTCCAGCTCCCCTCCCTCAGGCTCCGCCCCCCCGGGGTCGGGATCTGTGGCTTCCGACTCCACCTCACCTGTCCCTACAGGTAATGAGTCTCCGCCCCCATTCCCTACCTCCCCCAAGCTTGAGTCGAGGGCGGGATCGTCGTCCTCTGACTCTTCCTCCTCCGTGATTGGGTCTAAAGCGAGGTTGAGCTGTTCGGGCTCTCTCCTGCCTAAATCCCATTCAAAAGATGAGACCTCCCACTCCAATGGGATGGCCTCTCCCTTCACGCAGGCTACTGTTCCAGCCTGTGTGGTCTGTGACTCTGTTACAGGCTGAGGATCTTTGTTCTCAGACCTGGTCCCCTTTGATGGCCCTTGTGCACCCGGTTTAAACAGTTTACACTGGTTGATGTGAAACCATTTGGTACGTCGGGGCATCTTCACTGCATAAACCATGGGGCTGGCCTTGTCCACAATGCTGTAAGGCCCCATGTACAGTGGTTCAAAACTCCCTACCCTGGCGTAGTTTCGGACCATGACCTCGTCTCCGACTACCCACTCTTGTTGTTTCCGAGGTTCCAACAGCAGTTTATTTCCCTGGTGCTGTCTTCCCATGTTCCCAGCCGCCTGCCCATAAATCTGTCTCAGGCGCTCCAAAAGGGTTTGGGCGAATTTATCCCGTTTCACCTCTCGGGGCTGGCCCTCAGTGAGCACCGGGGCTAGTACATGGGTGGGTGTTCGCATGATCCTTCCAGTCATTAATTCGTGCGGGGAATACCCCGTACTTTTGGACTGGCTGGCTCGGATCCCCATGAGGACTAAAGGCAGGACCTCCGCCCATTTCTGGGGCGAGCCCATTGTCTCTTTCCTCAGCTTTTCCTTGAGGGTCTGATTCATACGCTCAACAATCCCGGATGACTGGGGATTGTATGCTACGTGCCACTTCCCCTCAATGCCCAAGAGCATGAGGGCGTTCTGCATTACTTGACCGGTGAACTGACTCCCTTGGTCGGACTCTACAAAACGGGGGAGTCCCCACCGTGAGAACACTTCCCGAATCAAGATTTTAGCAGTACCCAGTGCCGTAGCTGTTCTGCACGGGGAAGCTTCTACCCATTTGGTGAACACATCTACCAGGACAAGGCAGTACTTATAGCCTCCCTGGGCGGCGGGCAAGGGCCCTATGTAGTTGGCCTGAATCGACTGCCATGGTCCCTCTACCCTCCTGATGTGCCCCATGGGCACCTTCCTTTTGTGGGGGTCTGGGTTGTTAGCAGCGCACACAAGACAGCTTGTGCAGAACTCGCAGACATCGTCCCGAAGTCCCGGCCACCATCCCGCCTGCTCTACCCGTTGCCAGGTGACCTCAGGCCCGGGGTGTCCCGCTCCTGGACCCTCGTGGGCCAATTGCAGGAATTCCCTCCGGTGCTGCTGTGGCACAACCCACTGCTCCTCTCGGAACAGCATACCTTCTTTGACTGTGAGGGCTGCCGTACTGTACGGACCTTCTACCTGTTTGCCTTCTGTGATGGCTTTTAGGACTGCTTTTAGGGCGGGATCCAGGGTTTGGACGGTCTTTAGGTCTGGGGGCGGTGTCACCCGTGTTCCCTGGAATTCCCTGCCTGCCTTGGATCGCCGCCACAGGTCCGGGTCCATAGGGGTCCCAGAGAATGTCGTTGCGGGCACCCTCCCTGGCTAGCGCATCCGCCTGCTGGTTGCCCTGGCCGCGGGGTTCTGTGGTGGAGTGAGCCTTCACCTTATGGATGAACACCTCCCCTTTCTCCCCCACAGCTGCTAGGATCTTTTCCAGCAAGGGCTTAACTGTTAAAGGTCGTCCGTCCGCGGAGGTGTACCCGCGTCGGGACCAGATGGCGAGGTACTCTGTACACGAATTGCAGGTGAACATGCTGTCTGAGCAAATCGTGTATGGGGTTGGGAAAATCTCGGGGTGGGTAACCACGTACGCCACCGCGGACAGTTCAGCCTGCTGTGCGCTCATAGTGCTGGGGAGCTTAATTGCCAGGGCAATGTTTGCCGCAGGGTCATAAACTCCACACCCTGTGAGTCGTTTGCCGTCAGATACAGTGCTAGAACCGTCTACGTAGATTTTGCGGCCTGTGGGATGTATCCCGGCCCGTAAACCTATGTCGACTTCCCATACCCCTTCTACGGAACATCGATGGGCTGTCCCGGGATATGCCATATTGGCTGCGAGCCTTGGCGTGCAGAGGCCTTTAACTTTGAGATCCATCTGGGAAAGGAGGAGGGTCCAGCGCGCAATCCGAGCGCTGCTTACGGTCCCATCCTTAATCCTTCCATCCAGAAGCATCTTTGTGGGGGGTGTGATGGGTGAGGAGCGTGATGGGAGAGGTTCCTGTGAAGATCACTGATCTGTTCACAGCCCAATGCGTGGCCAAGAGATGCCGTTCGCAATTGGAGAAACTCCTCTCCACATCCGTGAGCACCCTGGAGGAATAAACTACTGGTCTCAGCTTGCCGTGCCGCTCCTGGAGCAACACTGCGCTCAGGCTGTCCCCACTAGCGGCTACCTCCAGAAAGAACTCCTCTCCCCCATCTATGGCCCCTAAGGCTGGCGCGGTCTGCAGATCCCTTTTCAACTTCTCGAATGCTGCCTGGCACCCCTCATCCCAAGACCACTCGACTCCCTTGTGTAAGAGTCGGAGTAGCGGGGCTGCTGTGGCAGCATAGTCCTCGATGAAATCTCTGCAGTACCCGGTCAACCCCAAAAAGGACCTTACACCCATTACTGTGTTGGGAATCGGCAGATCTTGTATTGATTCCCTTCTGGCCTTATCTATGGCTCTTTCTCCAGCGCGGATGGCCAGACCTAGGAATTTGACTTCCTGCTGGCCGATCTGGGCTTTCTTTGGGTTTACTTTGAAACCCTTCCTTTCTAACAGTTCCAACAATTCGGCTAATAGTGGGCCGTGCTCCTCCCTCGAGTCCGTGAACAGGAGTAAGTCGTCCACATACTGTACTATCTGGTTGGGCTGGCTAAACTCTTTTAAACTCCCCGCCATGCATTGATGGAAAATGCTGGGGCTGTTGTGAAAACCCTGTGGTAAGCAGTTCCAAGTGTACTGTTGCCCTTTGAAAGTAAAGGCAAACTTGTACTGATCCTCCCGCCGCAGCGGGATGGACCAGAAACCGTTCGAGATGTCCAGCACCGTGAACGTGGTCGCCGATGCTGGAATGCTCCCTATTAGGTCTGCAACTGCTGCTACCGTGGGCGCGCAGGCTGGGATGTTACTATTGAGGACTCTGTAGTCCACAGTGGCTCTCCAGGAATTGTCCGGCTTCTTTACCAGCCATAATGGGGAGTTCACGTGAGTGGCTATCGTTCTCAATACGCCCTGCTGCACCAATGAAGATATTGCTGTCTCCATGTCGGGTTCTGCCTCCTTGGGGAAATTATACTGCTTTTGGGGTCGGATCATGGGGTCCCCGTCTACGCTGACTTCAAACCCAGTGACTCTCCCACAGTCGTGCTTGTGGGTGGCAAACGCGGTCAGATTTTCCGACACACACGCCTGCAAGTCCGTTGGGACGTTCGTTACCATGAGCTCGAGATCGTAACCTCCTGACGGCTTCATGGTACATAGGGCCCCCTTTTCTTCCTTCCCTGGGATAACGACTACCTTACCTAAACCGCTCTCGGCTCCCCAGAGACAGTGATTTCTCAGGTCCACGAGGATCCCGTGTTCCACCAAGAAATCAGCCCCGAGGATGCCTTTTCCACCCCCCTCCTTCCACTTTAATAGGATGCACGTCCATGTGGTGTGGAGTGCTCCCAACTGAATGGAGAGCGGGATGGAGTACGCGCCAGCCTATTCTCTGCCTGTGAAACCCGCTACTGAGTATGGAGCCTGGGCGGACAGAGGTGAGGCGAAAGGTTTATCTGTGTGGATCACGGTACACGAAGCTCCCGTATCCAACAGGTAACTACCCTTTTGCCTTTCCACCTCCATCTCCACCACAGGTCTTCTCCAGGCGTCATAGCGGAGCGGACACAAGTAGACGGGCTGCGCGGGCGTCAGTCATTTAGGTGCTTCGGTTGGGGTCTCGGGAGCGATAGGGCTGTTGGCGACCGCTACCTTCCCCTGCCAGGTCATCAGAGACCGCATAGCCTCTAAGACTGACTCGATCGCAGCGGGATCCACAACCGCACCACCCCCTTTGGTTGGGGCGGGGGCCACGGTCGGGTTCTGGACTGGTGTTGGGGCAGCGGTCTGCACTTGTGCTTGTGCTGGTGCTGGGTAAACGATCGGACCGTGGGCGACTTGGGCTTGGGCTCAATCTTGGGCTGCGGCGAATGCTCTCTCTCTCTCTTATCCTTCCATGGATTCCTACAGTCCTTGCGCCAATGACCCTCCTTCCCACACCCGTAACAACTGCTGTTGGCTTGGGGAGGGCGATTTCCCTCCTGACGCCATTCCCTTTTAGCAGAGGCTGCGGGCCTCACCTCATGCACCTTTCCTTTTACAACAGGCGTTTTCTTGCCCTTGTTGTTTCTATAACTGATCGTGAGCTGGTCTAATACTAGATCCTCCGCGGAGCGGGCGTTAGTGGGGTCAAACCATGCTTTGGCCTGCTCCCTTACTACTGGCAAGCAACCTGCTACCAGGCATCGAAGCCAATGAGCTCTCTGTTCACCATCCAGCCCGGCCCGGGCCGGCCCGCCCGGGCAGCTGCGCTGATACACTGGCCACAACCTGTCGGCGAAAACCCGTGGGGGTTCCCCCTCTAGCTGCACTGTCTTTTCTAAACGGAGGAACGGAGTTCCGTCCCCCTCTCCCATGATCTCCAGAATCTCATCCCGTAGCAACTCATAGTCCCTGTGCCCTCTCTTGCTCTCGTCAGGGAGACACTGGAGGAGCGAACTGTCCAGGGAGAACAGCAGCATTTTAGACTGTTCAACCCCATCGCAGTCATTAACTGCTGCGGTCTGCTCCACGTCCCTGAAATGCACGGAGGGATCTCCTGACTCGGAGAGTTTTGGGATGTGACTTATCATTTCTCTTAGCTGTCGTGCGCTATGGGGCATTACGATCTGACTCTCAAGGGGTCCGTCATCGCCATTCGCTTCATTTGGACCGAGCCTCCGGTGTCTCGTTGGACACATCGGCGCCGGCCCTGACTCTACTATCTGGGGTTGCTCTACCTCAGAACTCTCTTCCTCTACCGTCTCCGTCTCCTTTCCCGGAGTCCAAGACTCATCATAAGCAGGAGGCGCAGAGGGTTCGGGAGTTGGTACCCCAACTGCCTCTTGTGGGATCGGTCTTTTGGATTCCTTGGCTAGCAATAGCTGACTCGCTGGTGGATTTATGAGACACACCAACCCGTTTGCCTTGGCTAGGGCCGTTCTCAGGTCCTCTTGCTCCCGGCGGCAAGCGCTGTGGTCGGTGCTCTCAGATCTATCCTCCATGGCCATCTTATATGCTGCCCTGGCTCCCAGAAGTTTTTCCTCTTGGGCCTCTATTTGCTTAGCTAGACGGAAACACCTCTCTCTCATTCTACCTTCACTGGCCTTGGCTTCAATGACCTGACATTTTATATATTCTACCCGGGTCTCGTGGCAGCGAATTATGGAGTGGCGTTCCTGATTCAGCGCGTTAAGCGCTTCAATCAGTTGCCGCCCTCCCGCAACCTTCTCCTCTACGTCTTTAAGCAAACCGTTGATCTGGGCTGTCTGTGCTGCAACGACCTGGTCCAAAATCTGGACTTGCTTCTTGTAGCACATCAGCCAGACCGCCTTCTCTACAGATTTCTTATGCTCTTTACCCGCTGTCCACTTGATGGCTGCGTCTAGCGGGCGCCTATCTCTCAACAGGTCAGATATCCACTGCTTTGTGAGGTTAACTTTTCCAAAAACATAATCGGCTATTCTTTCGTCCATCACATCTCGTTTATTCAGACCTTGATCTAACACACTACTTTCCTGCTGCCAAGGTCCTGCCGCGGTCGCCATTTCTGTAGGGGGTTTCTCTTGCTCGTTCTGGTCTCCTGCCAGGTTTCATGCAATAATTACCCTTGAGTGGTTCGACCCACTCCCCCTACGGTTCTAGACCTTGGACGTAGATGCAGAGAACAGTAATGCAGAGAAAGAACTCAATAGACCAGGTTGAATAGCACGAAATGGATGCTTTTATTTTTAAACAGTTTGAAGCATTACAAAATACATGTCATAGGCACAGATTAAAGTTACTACAATCATACACAAATTTATGAACTTAACTCTATGGAAATGGGGAACACACGGCACATCGTAAAAGGGGAAACACATTACGAATACCCTTAACTCCCTCCCCTATACCTAAACTAAGTTTCGACCTGGGGAACTTGGGATCATGCTCACCACTCTCGAAATCGCGAAAAAGGGGGTTCGCAGCCTTTTGGCACCGCTTTCCGTCGTCACGTGGATTTGGAAGCTTCTGGCGCAGTCGATATTTTCTCTCCCTCGAGGCGGTGGGATAGACACAGCCTCGATGAGCGCTCGTCAAGGTTGAGATCCACTATTTGTCGTGGATTTTTGTTCATGGAGTAGAACAACAACCCAATGGGATGTTGAGACACGGAAGTGTCAGGCCCGGAATGTCCTCTCTCTGGCCTGGATCGTCGGTTTTCCTGAGGGTGTCTTCTCCTTCGGCCTGGGTCGTCGATGATCTCCCGACCTCAGTACCCGGGCCACCCTCGTCGTCATGGCCGAGCCTTGTTTGGCTGAACACCGACCACGTTGTCTTTTCACCGAAACCGTCCGTCTTTAAAAAGACGAAAACGTTTTCATCGATTCTGCATCTGCCGAAGTGGAAGAGGCGCCGATCCTGGCACCGTCCGTCCTTCGTTCGTTCCTTGTAGGAGAAGTCCTTGAAGAAAAGTCAAGTCTGAAGTCGTCCAAGAAGAAGAAGCAGCCGCCGTCCAGTCAAGTGAAGTAGTTCTCAAGTAACCCGAAGTCCGAAGCCTTTCAAGTCCGAAGTCCGAAGTAACTTAGATGGACTTTCAAATCCATAGTTATACTCTTTTGGGACAGTCTTATCTCCCGCCAAATCATAGTCCTGTCTTTGTATTAATTTTGGCAGGCAGAAATCTCTGCAGGGGCGCTTTGTCTTGTAACGGAGCTGGTGATAACTTAAACTGGCCTTCCTGGCCGATAATGTCTTTTAATGTCTTTTTCATTGTCACCACGGCTCGGTTCGCATATTGATCGGTCCGGAGATTTTCCTTGATGGCTGCTAAACGGTTTTTCCTTTGTACAATAAATGGGTATAAGTGTTTTTGCATTGTCCGCCCATATCTTGATGGGCCCCATCCTGTACTTAGAATCCATTGAATATGTATGCTGTTTCTCTGAGTTTCAGTTCCCAGATACTGGCTTTCGCGGGCTTACTGTCTTCAATCCACAAGCCTGTCTGGCTTGCAGTAACAGAAATAAAATGGTTCAGAAACTGATCACGGGGCCTGGCGGCCATTTTGTATGCCCTTTTATCAAAGGTTTTTCTGTGCAAGCTTACTTTGGTCAATAAACAGTCTTATTTCATCCAGTTTTCTTGCGTGATTTTTGTGGAAAATTTTGAATCTTACACAGGCCCCGCTACATCCATGGGAGTGGCCCTCATCTCCATGGCAACGGGTACACATTGATTTCGCTGGTCCATTTATGGACTCAATGTTTCTAATCGCTGTGGACGCCCATTCGAAATGGCCAGATGTCATTCAAATGTCCTCCACCACCACGGAGAAAACTATTGCAGTCCTAAGGACCATCTTCGCCAGGAATGGGTTGCCAGAACAGACCTGTTCTGACAATGGCCTACAGTTTGTGTCTGAGGATTTCCGGAGGTTCCTGAAGAATAATGGGGTGAAACATTACACATCTGCCCCATATCATCCAGCCACAAATGGATTGGCTGAGAGGTTTGTACAGACCTTTAAAAAGGCCATCAAGGCAATGTATAATGACGACATACCACTGCAACACAAGGTGGATAACTTCCTGTTTGCTTACCGGAATGCGACACATGCCGTAACCAACCAAACTCCAGCCGTACTGTTTTTCAACCGGAGACTAAGATGTCGCTTGGATTTGCTCAAACCAAACATAAGACGAGATGTTGAGGATAAGCAGTTCCAGCACATAAATGAGAAGCCAACCAGGAGCTTCAAGATAGGGCAACCAGTCTTGGCCCGCGATTACCGCACAGAAAAAATGGCAGCCAGGCACGATATTCACACAGCAGGGACCACTAATGTACACAGTGGACGTTGGCCATGCTGACCAGATTCTAGAGTCACAGGAACAAGCCAAACCTGTACCACAAGCATGTGCACCTGGTAATGAGCCCGAAGTACAGATTGCGTCTACCTCAGAAGCAGGGGTATTGGAAGCTGACGAACCAACCAATGACAATGAGCCAGAATTGACTCCACCGCCAGAACAGGATACTCGAGAAAGGCGCTATCCAGTCCGGATCAGGAAGCCTCCTCAAAGACTGAACTTATAAATGACTATTTCAGTTGATGTATATATTATTGAGAAAATTGTAATTGTAATTAGTTATTATTTAGTTGTTAAATGAATGTTATATACTGTTTATCTGAAAGGGGAGGAATTGTTGTGTATGTACCTTTAAAGGGAATAACTGGTCTTAGACTGCAGTACCGGCAGTGACCACCCCTGTATAAAAGGCCCTAGTAGGCTTCTGTAGTTTCAGTTTCAAGCTGCCTCTTGTTCAGTAAAATACCTGTTAACTGTTCTCCCGAAGTCCATGTATTATTGAGGCGCGGACTTTACAGTCTCCAATCCCCGAACTCAGAGGGAGGGAGAGAAGTAAAAAGTAATTGAAGTGTGACATCACCAGAAAGCAGATAAGTGATTGGTTGGTGAGTATTTCTCTCTTTTAAACTTAAACTCCGTGGTTTATAGTTACTAAGGTCTCTCTGGTGTAGTGGGGACTGTTGGTAAACCATTTAACTGTAGTATAATTAGTGGGATTGATTGATTTAATTTAATTTCAAATAATTAAAGGGTAAGTCATGTCAGGACAGCCCGGCCACGTGGCATGCTCCTCCTGCGCTATGTGGGAACTCAGGGTCACTTCCTGTGTCCCTGACAACTACGTGTGCAGGAAGTGCATCCAGCTGCAGCTACTGACAGACCACATTGCAGTGCTGGAGCTGCGATTGGATGTGTACTGGAGCGTTCGCGATGCTCAGTACGTCGTGAATAACACGTTTACAGAGTTGGACACACCGCAGGAAGAGGTTGGACAGACAGAAAGGGAAGGGGTGACCAACAGGCAGAGTACTAAGCACAGGCAGGTAGTGCAGGGGTCCCCTGTGGACATCCCCCTCTCAAACAGATACACCACTTTGAGTACTGTTAGGGGGGGATGGCTTATCAGAGGAAGCAGCAGCAGCCAACTTCCTGGCACCAGGGGTGGCTCTGCTGCACAGGACGAGAGGAAAAAGAGGGGTAGAGCTATAGTAATAGGGGATTCTATTGTAAGGGGAATAGGTAGGCGTTTCTGCAGCCACAAACGAGACTCCAGGATGGTGTGTTGCCTCCCTGGTGCAAGGGTCAAGGATGTCTCAGAGCGGCTGCAGAACATCTTGGAAGGGGAGGGTGAAAAACCAGTTGTCGTGGTGCATATAGGCACCAACGATATAAGTAAAAACCGGGATGAGGTCCTAAAAGCTGAATATAGGGAGTTAGGAGGTAAATTTAAAAATAGGACCTCAAAAGTTAGTAATCTCAGGATTACTACCAGTGCGACGTGCTAGTCAGAGTAGAAATAGAAGGATATTTCAGATGACTACGTGGCTAGAGGAATGGTGCAATGAGGAGGGATTCAAGTTCCTGGGACATTAGAACCAGTTCTGGGGGAGGTGGGACCAGTTCAAACTGGATGGTTTGGGGGAGTGTTTGCTAGTGCTCTGGGGGAGGGTTTAAACTAAAATAGCAGGGGGTTGGGAACCTGAGCAGGGAGACAGAGGAAAGGGAAACAAGGATAAAAGCAAAAGATAGGAAGGAGAAAAAGAAAAGGGGCAGTCAGAGAAATCAACGGTTTAAATCAAATGTGGCCACAGTAAATAATAATTCTAATAGGTCTAAGAGCATTAAAAAAACAAGCCTGAAGGCGTTGTGTCTTAATGAGAGGAGCATTCGTAATAAGGTGGATGAATTGGCTGCGCAAATAGAGGTAAACTAATATGATTTGGTTGGGATTACGGAAACGTGGCTCAAGGATGGCCAAGGCTGGGAACTCAACATCCAGGGGTATTCGATATTCAGGAAAGATAGGCAAAAAGGAAAGGGAGATGGGGTAGCATTACTGGTTAAAGAAGGGATTAACACAATTGTAAGGATAAAAATAAACCAAAAAAGGTGACTCTACCGTGGCTAACAAGGGAAATTAGGGATAGCATAAGATCCAAGGAGAGGACATATAAATTGGCCAGAAAAAGCAATAATCCTGAGGATTGGGAGCAGTTTAGGATTCAACAAAGGAGGACAAAGGGATTAATTAAGAAGGGGAAAATAGAATATGAGAGTAAGCTTGCAGGGAACATAAAAACTGACTGTAAAAGCTTTTATAGATATGTGAAGAGAAAAAGATTGGTGAAGTCAAGCGTAGGTCCCTTGCAGTCAGAATCAGGGGAATTTATAATGGGGAACAAAGAAATGGCAGACCAAATAAATACATATTTTGTTTCTGTCTTCACAAAGGAGGACACAAATAACCTCCCAGAGATGTCGGGGAACACAGGGTCTGATGAAAGGGTGGAACTGAAAGAAATCAGTATTTGTAGGGAAGTGGTGTTAGGGAAATTGATGGGACTGAAGGCTGATAAATCCCCAGGGCCTGATAATCTACATCCTAGGGTACTTAAGGAAGTGGCCCTAGAAATAGTAGATGCATTGCTGATCATCTTCCAACATTCGATGGAATCTGGAACAGTACCCATGGATTGGAGGGTAGCTAATGTTAACCCACTATTCAAAAAAGGTGGTAGAGAGAAAACGGGGAATTACAGACCAGTAAGCCTGACATCGGTAGTGGGGAAAATGCTAGAGTCCATTATAAAAGATGTAATAGCAGAGCACTTGGAAAACAGTGACAGGATCGGACAAAATCAACATGGATTCACAAAAGGTAAACCGTGCTTGACTAATCTACTGGAATTTTTTGAGGATGTAACTGATAAAATAGATAAGGGAGAACCAGTGGATGTGGTGTATCTGGACTTTCAGAAGGCCTTCGATAAGGTCCCGCATAAGAGATTAGCGTGTAAAGTTAAGGCACATGGGATTGGGGGCAAGGTATTGACTTGGATAGAGAACTGGTTGGCAGACAGAAAGCAAAGAGTTGGAATAAACGGGTCTTTTTCCAAATGGCAGGCAGTGACTAGTGGGGTACCGCAGGGATCGGTCCTTGGACCCCAGCTATTCACAATATATATATAAATGATCTGGACAAGGGAACTAGATGTAATATCTCCAAATTTGCAGACGACACAAAGCTGGGTGGGCATGTGTGCTGTGAGGAGGATGTCGAGAAACTCCAGCATGACTTGGACATTTTGGGTGATTGGGCAGAAACATGGCAGATGCAATATAATGTGGATAAATGTGAGGTTATCCACTTTGGTGGCAAAAACAGGAAGGCAGATTATCTAAATGGCAATAGATTGGGAGAAGGGGAAGTGCAACGAGACCTGGGTGTCCTTGTGCACCAGTCGCTGAAGGTAAGCATGCAGGTGCAGCAGGCGGGTAAGGCGGCAAATGTTGGCCTTCGTAGCGAGAGGGTTTGAGTACAGGAACAAGGATGTCTTGCTGCAGTTGTACAGGGCCTTGGTGAGACCACACCTGGAGTATTGTGTGCAGTTTTGGTCGCCTTATCTGAGGAAAGATATACTTGCCATGGAAGGAGTTCAGCGAAGATTCACCAGGCTGATACCTGGGATGGCAGGAATGACGTATGAGGAGAGATTGGGTCGATTGGACTTGTACTCGCTGGAGTTTAGAAGAATGAGAGGTGATCTCATTGAAACTTATAAAATTCTGACAGGACTGGACAGACTAGATGCAGGAAGGTTGTTCCCGATGGTCGGGCAGTGCAAAACCAGGAGATACAGTCTAAGGATAAAGGGTAGGCCATTTAGGACAGAAATTAGGAGGAATTTCTTCACCTAGAGAGTGGTGAACCTGTGGAACTCTCTACCACAGAAGGCGGTGGAGGCCAGTTCATTAAATATATTCAAGAAGGAGTTGGATATATTTCTTAAGGCTAAAGGGATCAAGGGGTATGGGGAGAAAGCAGGGACCGGGTACTGAATTTGGATGATCAGCCATGATCGCATTGAATGGCGGAGCAGGCTCGAGGGGCCGAATGGCCTACTCCTGCTCCTATCTTCTATGTTTCTATGTAAGTTACGGTGGATGAGCGGAAGGGTCTCCATGTGTCTTGATTTGCACACTTTGTACAAAAATAATAAATTGCAGGACAAAGGATGTAGTGTATGTACCTTTAAGAGGAACTATGTTTTTGAAGCCCCTGTATACTGTAGTACCAGTAGTGACCACTCGGGTATATAAGCCTGTGTCCGGAGGGAAACGTTTCACCAAAATTGACTTAGCACAGGCATATCTACAGATGAAGGTTGAGGAGGCCTCTAAAAAGTATCTCACGATAAACACACACAAAGGCCTGTACCAGTACAATGGACTGGTTTTCGGAGTGGCATCAGCTCCAGCTATCTGGCAAAGAGCTATGGAGCAAGTCCTGCAAGGGATTCCGGGGACTCAATGCTACCTAGACGACATCCTGGTAACAGGAGAAAACGACAACGAGCACCTTGCCAACTTGGAGCAGGTGCTCACGAGGCTGAGAGAAAGGGGCCTACGAGCAAATTGCCCCAAGTGCGAATTTTTCCAGAAACAAATATCATATTGTGGCCATGTCATTAACGAAGAAGGGTTGCATAAGTCACCTGAAAAAATTGAAGTGGTCGTAAAGACCCCAGCGCCTGAAAATGTCTCACAATTAAGGTCGTTCCTGGGATTAGTAAATTACTATCATAAATTTTTACCAAACTTGTCGACGGTTCTGCACCCTCTTAACGCACTGCTACAAACGGGAGTAGTTTGGAAATGGAGCGAAGACTGTAAACGTGCCTTCCATAAATGCAAAGGCTTGATCACGTCCAAGGAAGTGTTGGCTCATTACAACCCATCACTGCCAATCAGACTGGCGTGCGATGCATCCCCTTACGGCGTGGGAGCGGTATTATCGCATAGATTCCCTGATGGCTCGGAGCGGCCGATAGCTTTTGCATCACGCTCATTGAACTATGCCCAGATCGACAGGGAGGCACTCAGCCTGGTGTGGGGGGTGAAGAAATTCAACCATTACCTACACGGACAAAAATTTACCTTGTTGACTGACCATCAACCCCTCATCTCCATATTCAACCCTAAAAAGGGCGTTCCCATTATGACAGCGCAAAGGCTACAGAGGTGGTCCCTTTTCCTAGGGGCACACCAATATGACATAGAATATAAAGGAACAAAACAGCATGGGAATGCTAACGGGTTATCGCGCCTACCGTTGCCAACGGTGGAAGAGGCGCCTACAGTGGACCCAGTGGAGATGTTCCACTCAACCATAGTGGAATGTCTACCGGTGACAAATTCTACCATTGAAAAGGAAACGCGAAATGACCCGACTCTCTCACGAGTCTACGATTTAACGGTGAAGGGATGGCCAGCACATGGCGAACCACTGTTGCCAGCATTCTCGCAAAGAAGAGAACAGCTGTCAGTGTGCCGAGGAACCTTGATGTATGGATCCAGAGTGGTGATTCCACCCAAACTCAAGGATAGAGTGCTAAAGGAGCTTCACGAGGGGCATCTGGGTGGAGTGAAAATGAAGAACTTAGCCAGAGCGTTTGTGTGGTGGCCAGGTATCGATGGAGACATCGAAGAAATGACCAAGAGCTGTCTAGGATGCCAGAAGGTCCAAAACGCCCCACCACAAGCCCCTCTACATCCACGGGAGTGGCCCTCATCTCCATGGCAAAGGGTACATATCGACTTTGCTGGTCCATTTATGGACTCAATGTTCTTAATCGCGGTGGATGCACACTCCAAGTGGCCGGAGGTAATAAAGATGTCCTCCACCACCACGGAAAAAACCATCACAGTATTAAGGACCATATTCGCCAGGAATGGGCTGCCTGAACAGATCTGTTCTGATAATGGACCGCAATTTGTATCCGAAGAATTCAGGAAGTTCTTAAAAAACAATGGGGTTAAGCACTACACGTCCGCCCCATACCATCCCGCCACCAATGGATTGGCTGAAAGGTTTGTCCAGACCTTCAAGAAGGCCATAAAGGCCATGGGTAATGAAGACATAAATCTACAACGCAAGGTAGATAACTTCTTGTTTGCGTACAGTAATGCAACACATGTGGTTACAAACCAAACCCCCGCCATGATGTTTTTCAATAGAAGCCTAAGATGCCGGCTGGATTTGGTCAAGCCAAATGTCAGAAGGGACGTAGAGAACCGGCAATTTCAAAGCATGAATGAAAGGCCAACTAGAACCTTCCAGATAGGTCAACCAGTTTTGACCCGGGACTACTGTACCGAGAAATGGCAGCCTGGAACTATTTGCACATGACCAGGACCGCTGATGTATACCGTGGACATCGGAGAAAGCATAGATCATAGAGTCATCCGAAAAAGGACAACCTACACCACAACTCTATACACCTAGTGATGAAGCAGAGATACCCATAGTATCTACCTCCGATCCGGTGATACTGGAACCAGATGAACCCGACACTGGCATTCAAGCTGAATTGACCTTGCCAAAAGAACCTACTACACCACCGAGGCGTTATCTGGACCGAGTCAGGAAGCCTCCAGAGAGACTGAATTTGTAATTGATTAACTTCAGCAAATGTGTATATTATTGTTCTTGTAAAAATGTTATTTAATGATTACTTAAAATGTTATGTATTATTTATCTAAAAGGGGAGGAATTGTAGTGTATGTACCTTTAAGAGGAAATATGTTTTTGAAGCCCCTGTATACTGTAGTACCAGTAGTGACCACTCGGGTATATAAGCCTGTGTAGTGTCTTGTGTAGTTAGTTCACCTCCAGACTTTGTTCAGTAAACACTTGTTAAATCAACTCCTGCATTCCGTGTCTCCATTAACACATGGATCTGACAAAGGAGTATTACAGTTTAACTCTTTTATTAAGCATTAGGTCTGATGATCTTACTCATGGCAGCACCCGTGCATAAAACATGGCATTAGGACCCCTAGCCTGGGTCTTCCAAACAATAGTAGTCCTTACAGATGCCTGCAGGCCAATGACAACTCAGCATGCGATCACATGTGAATATAATAGGTATTCCTTACAGATGCCTGTGGGCCAATGATAATTCAATATGCAAATGTTACATCCCCTTTCTTTTAAAAGAAAAATGTTATGCATTACTTTTAAACCTTTCTTCTACATAATGTTCTCGGTTGCATAAACATATAAGTAAACTCAGCATTTAACTAGCACTGAAAACATCTCAACGTTTCAATAACGATGTACAGTTTTTTTTTAGGGCAGCAATCCGCCTACACCCTTTGACAGTTCACAAGTCAACGATAGCTCTAGGCTTGACCTCTCGTCCCAACCTTGTGTGGTATGGAACTGGGCATGCTCCTGAATCGGTCAACAATTCAGGTTCAGGTTTAGGTTCAGGTAAGTATGATATGTTTTGTGTATTGCTCTGTTCATCACACTCTGTTGAACTGATCCTCTCGTCGGAATGACGGTGTTGTTCCTTGGTGTTCAGGAGGTGCCTGCGATTGCGGCGGTACACCTGTCCTTCAGGGGTGCGGACGTGATACGATCGCTCAGTGTCAGCTGGCTGGATGACGACTGCTGGCTTCCAGTTGTCATGCTCCTGGATTCTGACGGATTCTCCATTGTGTAGCGGCGGCAGTAATCTAGCTGACCTGTCATAGTATCTCTTTTGGTGTGCTGTCTCTGTAGACATTTTGCATGCACTTGCTTGCAGCTGACGACCTCTGGCTGCAGCTGCTGGTTGGTGCTTGGAAGGATTGAGCGAAGTCTGCGGCTCATCAACAGCTGTGCTGGCGACTTGAAGTTGTCAACCGGAGTGTTGCGGTACTCCAGGAGACTGATGTAGGGGTCTCCTTTGTCTGCTTTGGCTTTGTCCATGAGTGTTTTTGCAATCTGGACAGTTTTTTCAGCAAGGCCATTACTTTGAGGGTAATGTGGGCTTGATGTGACATGTGTGAAATCCCATGCCTTGGCAAATGACTTGAACTCTTTTGATTTGTATTGGAGGCCATTGTCTGAGACTAAAGTCTCTACCATGCCATGCCTGGCAAAGGCTGCCATTAGTTCGTGGATCACAGCTGCAGATGTGGTGCTGTGAAGCTTGTCCAGTTCAAAAAAATCTGCTGTAGTAATCAACAGTCACTATGTAGTCCTCGTTGTTCCATGTGAACAGATCCATTGCCGCGATCTGCCAGGGCCTGTCTGGGATACGGTGAGGTATCATGGGCTCTTTGACATTTGATGGGCGGCGTTTTAGACAAATGGAACATTTTCCGACAATGTCCTCGATGTGTTTGCACATTCCGGGCCAAAACATAATGTCACGTGCTCTTTGTTTGCATTTTTCCATGCCCATATGTCCAGCATGAATTTTTGTCAACATCTCTTCTCCGAGACTGGTAGGAATGATAATTTTCTCCCCTTTGAAGATGATTCGGTTGATTTGTGACAGTTCATCTTCGTCTCTGTGCTTCCAGAATTCAGATATGCTCTGAGGGCATTTCCTCCTTTCCTCAGGCCATCCTTCATGTATGACTTTGCCTAGCAGTGTGAGTTGTGCATCTTTCTCTGTTCCTGCTCAGATCTCCTTCAGTTTTGAGTCACTCACAGGTAAGCTGTTGTACACCATGTGCACCTGCACATCCATGCCTTCACTGAGGCTGCTGTCCTGGTAGCTAAGAGACTTTTTGAAGAGTGTGTCTGCGACAGGAATGTCTTTGCCTGGACGGTGAATGATTGTGAAGTCGTACTTCTGTAGCTGAAGGATCATTCTCTGTAGCCTTGGTGGGGCTGCGGCTAGTGGTTTCCTCATGATTGACTCGAGGGGCTTGTGGTCGGATTCCACAATGACTTGTCGGCCATAGACGTACTGGTGGAAACGCTTACATCCAAACAGAATTGCATATAGCTCTTTCTCGATTTGAGCATAGTTGATTTCACTATCTGAGAGATCTGGAAGCGTAGTCGATGGGCTTTCCTTCTTGCAGTAATACTGCACCTAGTCCGTACTTTGACGAGTCCACTTGTAGTCTGAGCTCTTTGTTGGGGTTGAAGTAGGCAAGAACTGGTCCTGGTTCTCTGGTGATTAGGTCTTTCATTTTCTGAAATGCTGTGTCATGTTGTTTGTCCCACAGGAACTCATTGGATTGCTTGAGCAACTGACGCATGGGTGCGTTGATTTCGGAGAGGCTCGGGGCAAACTTGGCTAAGTAGTTAACCATGCCTAGTACTGTCTCTAGCTCTGCGCGGTTCTTCGGCGGCTCCATCTTCTTAATGGCGGAGATTTTCTCTGGATCTGGCTTAATGCCATCAGTTGAGAGGCGATGCCCGAAATAACTGATCTCGGTGGATCCTATTATGCTTTTCTCAGGGTTGAGCCGGATACCTTTCTCCCGTGATCTTTGTAGCATCGCACGGAGGTTCCTGTCATGTTCCTCTCTATTCCTGCCATAGATGAGGATGTCATCTACGATTGCGACTACTCCGTCGAGGCCTTCATAGGTTTCGGCGATCTTCCGCTGGAATTCATCCTGAGCTGAGATCAGACCAAATGGTAAATGCAGAAATCGGTAGCGTCCAAATGGTGTGTTGAACGTTGTTAGCTTAGATTACTCTTCCGTGAGCTTGATAGTCCAGTATCCAGATCGTGCGTCCATTACACTGAAGTAACATGCTCCCACTAGCTTGGGTGTGGTGTCATCTTGCATTGGTCGAGGGTAGTGAGGGCGTTTGATAGTCTTGTTCAAATCTCTGGGGTCGAGACAGACTCTGAACTTGCCTGTACGTGGTTTCTCAACCACTACTAACGCGTTGACCCACTCTGTCAGTTCTGTTTCCTGGACGATGATTTCTGTATTCTTCATGCTCTGCAGCTCCTCCTTCAGGTGACTACGTAGAGCAAGGGGTATCCTTCTCAGTGGGCAAACCACAGGGGTTGCTGCTGGGTCAAGGTGAATAGTGCATTCACCTGGGAATAGTCCGATTCCTTTGAAAATGTCAGCAAACTCCTCCATGACTGTCTGCTTCTCAACTGGTGCTGTCAATGATAGCACTAGCTTGACGAGGTCCATGTCTAAACATGCCTTTAGGCCTAGCACTGGAGGTTCTCGAGTGTCAACAATGTAAAAGTCCAACATCATGTCGCTTTCTTTGTACTTGCATTTCATCACGCATGTGCCTTTTACAATGAGCTGCTCACCCCCATAGCTGGTCAGTCTGCATGAGGTGGGTTGTAGCTCACACTCCTCCTTCAAGCTGTGATACTCACTCAGAGGAATTACGTTAACCTGAGCTCCAGTGTCTAGTTTAAACTTAAGCTCTGTGCCCTGTTTTCCTATCTCAATATCTGCAAAGGCTTGTTCAGTCTCTGAAATCTGTTTTTTCTGTGACACAGAATCAATAAACAGTTCCTTTGCATTTTGCTCTCTATCTGGCATTTGGCTGTCACTCACTGTGTGTACTGCTTTCCAAAAACAGTCCTGCAAACTTTAGCAAAGTGGTTCCATTTACCACATTGCCTTCCTTTGGCAGGGCATTGCTCCTTTTCCCCATGCAGCTTGTTTCCACAATATCCACAGTTTTTGAAGCGTTTTATGTCTTTGTCGCTCATTTTTAGAACTCTCTTTGTTCTTTCTGTTCTGAAACACGCTCTCTGGGCGGTGTTCTTTGGTGTCTGTCTATTAACTGCGTGCACAGTCTGTTCACATGAGCTGCTCGTGGCGCCGGTTATGGTTTTCAACTGTGCTTGGGCTATCTCGTGCAATCTAGCTATGTCCATAGCTTTGTCCAGCATTAGCCCAGACCCAACATTCAAAAGTTTCTCTCTCACTTTAGCTGAATGTATTCCAAACACAATGCGGTCTCTGACCATCTCATCTTTTACCAGCAGTTTTAACTCAGTCACAAACTGTTCAAACGACTCACTAGCTCCTTGTACTTTCTCCTGAAACTTGTACCTAGCGAATATTGTATTTGTCTTGGGCATCACATATGATTCAAAATGGTCAAAATAACTTTACAGTACCTTTGCTTCATCCGCGGTGAGAGACCATGTGTTAAAAATGTCTCTTCCTTTTTCCCCGATCCACAGGAGTAGGTAGCTGCATCTTTCTTCCTCCCCTTTGCTTTTCAGCGGACCCGAGAACATCAACTCCACGTGTTGCTTGAACTTGCGCCATTCTCCACATAAGTTCAAAGGTCCCCAATCCATTCGAGGCAAGGGAGCTCCAACGATGTCCATTTCAAATCCTTGTTCTGACACCATGTCTTGTTTTGCACACTTTGTATAAAAATAATAAATTGCAGGACAACGGAGTATTACAGTTTAACTCTTTTATTAAGCATTAGGTCTGATGATCTTACTCATGGCAGCACCTGTGGATAAAACATGGCATTAGGACCCCTAGCCTGGGTCTTCCAAACAATAGTAGTCCTTACAGATGCCTGCAGGCCAATGACAACTCAGCATGTGATCACGTGAATATAATAGGTATTCCTTACAGATGCCTGTGGGCCAATGATAATTCAAAATGCAAATATTACACCATGGAATTCACCCATCCCATTTTAACCAGCACTGATGAAAGATTCACTGAACAGCAAGTATGTAAACCAAAACAATTTCCCTTTTCCCAAAGTACTTATCTTTGAAACATCCATTAGCAAATTAGCACCCTCTGCTTCAGTATGTTTTAAATATTACTAATGCATGAGATACAGTGACTGCTTCCACAAATAACTTGCAGATACATTGCTACCTAACCATGTTACATTTTAATCCTTTATTAAAAAAATTATTAAAAACCTCCTTATAGTTTGCTCTGATTTTTCCTTTCACCATAAGGATGTGGAGGTGACAAGTCTCCAATGCTGCTCTTAACCAGTGACCAACAGGTACGTTTGTATAACCTGGGATAACTCTTCCCATCAGTTTTGCACTGTGGGAGGCACAGAACCTCTGCGCAACACTTGATTACATACAGCTTGGGGGGAATCAAATCTCCATCCTTAAAATGGGTGATTCTATTGATACTTCAGTCTACTAAAAGGACACTGTCATCATGAAACCTAGTTCTTTTGGAAAGGGAGAAGAGTCAAATATCATTTTCATCACGCACATGTAATGTGATATTGCAGTTCCGTGTGATTTACATAATTTTTCTGTGTCTGCAAATAAAAGTGGTTTGTCAAACAACTTTAATGTCGCATACCCTCAGCTGTGCTCCTTCAGATAATAAATGGAGGTCAGGTTTTGTCTCAATTTTTAAAAAATTCTATATTTAGACATGATGAAAACTACTGCAGGGATGGATTTCATTCATTCATAGAAAAAAGCCTCATGAATGATTTATGAGCATCCGATACTACACTTACTGGCAGAAGAGCAGACAGAGCTGCTGCTCAGACATTTCAATTGAAGACATCCGGTAATGCTCATAATTTCCTGACAAAAAATCTAACTATTTTAAAGGGAACCAAAGTCTGTGTGGCATTAACGGGCATTATCTTCCCAAGTATTTGGCAAAGCTTTTTTCTATTCATTTGCAAAGGTGGGCAGATTCCCCATAGGATTGGTCATGATAATCAGATTCCCCATAGGATTGGTCATGATAATCAGAATCCCCATAGGATTGGTCATGATAATCAGAATCCCCATAGGATTGGTCATGATAATCAGATTCCCCATAGGATTGGTCATGATAATCAGATTCCCCATAGAATTGGTCATGATAATCAGATTCCCCATAGGATTGGTCATGATAATCAGATGCTATCTTGTTTTAGAAGGACAGGAGTATTATGTTATTAAATATATAATGTGTTATTCTGTTCCTAAGGTGAAACTGTATCACTTTAAGGCCACAAAGAGTAATCAAATGTGTCCTTTAACAGACGCACATATTCATATGTATATACACACAAACACATTCATAAGGGTAATGGTGGTTGGATCCTATGCATTATTTTTCTTACACAGAGATTTCAAAAATAGTCATTGGTAACATAAATATTTACTTTTCTCTGTTCAAAGATTAAAATGCGTCTTCCCTCGCTCTCTATAACGTGCTTGTATTTCCAAAATATTTCAAAACAAGCGGCATCACTGCTGATCACTGGCTAGGAGCAGCATTAGAGACTTGTCACCTCCACATCCTTAAAACTGACAGACGAATCATACCAAACTATAACGAGGTCACACCCTTAATTTTTTTACTCAGAGTACGCCATCGTAATCCTTTTGAACTGCCCTGCAAGTTCCAGATTTCTGCATGTGCTTGCGCATGTGCAAAATCCGGAACTTGCAGCCTGTCAACATACACGTTGACAGGCCATCCGTGGGGGCTTCAAAAAAGCAATCGCTGGCGCGGAGTTGGGCTATTTGCCCAGCAACTAACCACATAAGTCTTATGGTTGATGCAAGCAGGTGTAGGGCCTGTTTGCATCAGCTTAAGGGGCTATCTAAGGCTTAAATTAAACATTTACATGTCCAAAACTATGCACATATACTTTATTAAATAAGTTTATGCAAATATTGGCCCGGATTACAGTTTTAATGATGTGTGAAATTATCAAAAAATTATTTTTTTATTGAGTTTGGTGGAATGAAGATAATTATGATTAAAATTAAAATTCTGTTAATTGTATAATTTTTACATTTCGGGATTCCATTGCATATCATTAGAGGATTCCCTTCATAAATAACTGCAATGGAATTCTCCCTTATCATTGGAGGACCGGGGTACTTCCGAACCGCCTGCGTCCCTGGGATCCGTGGGCCATTACGCTGCCCTCCACCTCGAGGCCTGAGACCGCAGTTTTTGCAGCCTGGGCGCCAGGAGGTACTTTCTGAATTGTTTCGCAGGCCAGAGGCGTACTTCAGAGGTACGCCTCCAACCGCAATTTCTAGGCCAATGTTTCGACTGAAATTCAAAGACAGCAGCACTTGAGTAAGGGAAATGCTAATTATTTATTTTCCAAGAACCAATTTAAAAAAACACTTATTTCATTGCCTCTGGGGAAAATGCCAGGATGTTTCTTTCTAAATTATTTCAGTGGATATGTATGTTTATCCTCGACTTCCACAGTTCAGCACATGTACTTTTGAATGTTTGATGTGGTATTTTAAATAATAATGTACATACTATAGATTGTTTATATATGTAACTTAGCAGCAATGTATTTATTTACTGTCCGTATTTAAAAACATGAATTTATTTATTTTACAAGGAGCGATCAAAAATCACTTGCTTAAATATCTCAGGGGAGATCTCTTACAAACTTATTTTCATATTCTTTCTCCATCCACCAATGCGGTCAGGTCTGCCCCTCCCTCTATGTTGCCAAATCCACATTCCACCTCTCAGATCTGCTGCTGCTGAAAGTGATAGGGTGAAGTTTGGCTGCGATGCCTCCAATGGTTAAATGGATTCACTATCCAGACTGACACATTAATAATGGCCACTTTGGCAAAGTACCAGAGAGCAACCAGCACCTGGGGAAGCATGCCACTGCAATGACTCAATACTGTACCTCCTCAAGATGACAACAGGCAAAGGGAGAAAAACTGACGGATAAAATTGGCAGGAAAATAAGGAAATAAAAAATTAAGCAAACATATAACCCATCACTGCCTAATTTGCAATTCATGTTGCCATAAGGAAACAAATGCATGACTCTTGGCTCTTCAAACATTTGCCATTTTCCCCATAAAGATAACGGAGGTGAATTTCTGTGGGAGTTCTCCTGCTCGTCTGCTGTAACTTCAGCGGAAGAGCAGTAGAAACTCTGGGAAACGGCTTAAGTGGTGGTTATGTCTTTTCGCCGAAGTTACGACAGATGAGGAGACCCCCACCCCACAGAATGTCACCCCCAATGCCTCTTTAGGTTATGTTGAAGGCAGCAACACTATTTAAACTTTTCATCTGATAAATGCAATGTTGCCCGTGTGAGTAGAAGGACTTGTCTTTAAGTTAAAAATAAAGTATTTCAAAACTATTCTTTGTTCATAGACATTCACCCAATGCCCCTCAGATGGTTTAAATGGTTCTTTTATACAATTTGCACCACTTCATTCAATGATTTTCACCCCAGTTGCTTTCATTTACAGCAGGGTGTTTGGGTTTGTTTTTCTTTTCCAAACACAGCAGATTAAATACTCACGGGCAAACTGCAATCTTTGAGATTCCAGAAAATTACACGTGTTAATGATTTTTATGCATTTTCCTGAGTGTATTTCTTCATCTTATATACAGCAGTGCTTGCCATCCTTCTTTAGCGTTACATATACAATCCCTTGTTACACTAATTCATTGGTCCTAATTTTCCCAAGCATGTATACTAATGCTATTGTGTGTGCAAACTGGCAGAACACTTCGGCACAAACATATGGTTTCTCGTCACGGTAAGATGCATATTGTGCACTCACCGATCAGGCATCTCATGCAAATTAGATGCTCCGTTATCAATGTATGCATTGCAGCCTGCCATAGAAGGCAAACAGAAAACAATCACAGAGGCCAGATGTGCTGACATAGAGAGAGCGAGGAAGGAAAGATGTACAAGAAAATATGCCTTATTGGGGAGAGGATCTAAAAAAAAATCAATGCTCCTCGACTCCAAAGGGCTCAGAAAACTGAATTCTACCTCAGATCAAAAGGGGTTGGGTAGAGCGACAGAAGCAATCTGATTATGTGAACAGGAGGGCCGAAGATCAGCTGTTATAAATGAATTGGTTCTTGAAGTTCAATGCTAGTAACCAACCTACTACTAGTAGGTTGAACTATACCAAATGAATACAGTTGGATTAGGTGTGAAGATTAAAGATGGTTCAGTTAATAGGAAAGTTGCCCGTCAGTAAAATGGTTTTACTACCACAAACTTATACAGACTCGCTACAGCCACTTGAAAAAGTAGCAGCGCCCAAGAAATAGCCAATGTTTGTGACTTATAAACAGCTGTGAACACGCAGTTGTATTAAATGTCGGTAACTGCTGTAGGATCTACACTGCAATATAAATAGGGGGGTTTCTACAACAACGGGATCTGGCACTGATGTTACAGAACAAAGCTGTTATAGGAACATTAGGAAGAGGAATAGGCCATTCAACCCCTCGAGCCTGTTCTGCAATTCTATTAGATCATGGCTGATCTGCACCTCAACTCCATTTTCCTGCCTTACGAACATACGAACAATGACCAACAGGAAAAGACCCTCTGATCCATCCAGCCTATCCCACACAACTGTGATACCTTGTGCCTTTGCTCCATATCCCTCGATACGGTTACCGAACAAAAATCTATCGATCTCAGTTTTGAAATTTCCAATTGCCCCAGCACCCACATCCTTTTAGGGAGAGTTCCAAATTTCTACTACTCTGTGTGTGATTAAGTGTTTCCTGACTTCGAACCTGAATGGCCTAGCTCCAATTTTAAGATTATGTCCCCTTGTTCTTGCTTCCTCCACCAGAGGAAATAGTTTCTCCGTATCAAATCCATTTAATATTTTAAACATCTGGATCAGAGCAATCATCAACCTCCTATACGCAAGGGAATACAAGTAAATTTTATGCAACCTGTCCTTGTAATTTAACCCTTTAAGCCCAGATATCATTGTGATGTCAAGATTGGACAAATCCTAGCTGTGAGATTTTCAGTGGTGAGCTGTATACACATGAAGCTCTAATCTTTCTTATTATAACCTGCCTAACAAACCTTGTTAGTGTCATTGCCCAGCAATTCTCCCCGTCTCTTCAGTAAACCAGGGGGAAGGGAGACCGGCAGAGCGCCCAGAGGAACGCACAGAAAGAAAGAAAGACAGACTTGCATTTATATAGTGCCTTTCACAACCTCACGTCTCAAAGCGCTTTACAGCCAATGAAGTACTTTTGAAGTGTAGTCGCTGTTGTAATGTAGGAAACGCGGCAGCCAATTTGCGCACAGCAAGATCCCACAAACAGCAATGAGATAATGACCAGATAATCTGTTTTTTAGTGATGTTGATTGAGGAATAGATATTGGCCAGGACACCGGGGATAATTCCCTTGCTCTTCTCCGAAATACTGCGAAAATTTGTGTCCACCTGAGAACAGATGGAACCTTGGTTTAACGTTTCATCCGAAACACGGCACCTCTGACAGTACAGTATTCCCTCAATACTGCACTGGAGTGTCAGCCTAGATTTTTGTGCTGAAGTCTCTGGAGTGGGACTTGAACCCACATCCTCCTGACTCAGAGACGAGAGTGCTACCCACTGAGCCACGGCTGAAACGGGCGGGAATTTCAGAACCGCCTTCTTTAATTTCTTGTATGTAGCAATGTAACACCAGCTGTTGCCTTCAAAAAAATCCACAATATGTATGGCCCTTTCTTATGCAAATACATGCCTAAACTACATAAGTCTCCCTGTGTGCTATATTGGGACTAGCAGCAGGAAAGAAGAGTCAGCAAAGCATCGGGAGTCTAGGCGAATGTGGAGACGGAGCAGCACCAACATTTTGTTTCACCATATTGCCTTTGGAAAGTTGCTTAAGTTTGCATATAGATTTTTTTTCATACCAACAGGTTGTGTCAAGAGTTGTGGTCGCCACACGATTTCCCCCCCCCTCCACCCGCCCCCCGCCCCCAGGCCAAGATCTCAATCACTGCAGGCCCATCAAGGTGACAAAAATAAGTGAATACAAATGACATCCAATTCTGTGAGTCACCTATTTGAGGCTTTGGAGCCAGGCATCTGCCTGTCCTCTTGGTCAGGGAATGGTGGTTTGCACTGGTGGAAGGGATAAAAGATGCAAAAAAAAAAAAAATGCTTTCATTTTTTGGTTAAAATGTTATTTGCTGCAAACCAATAATTAATAATTTTGGGACCTCATTTCTGGATCATGCTATAAACTAATCATTTTGACTATCAAGTTAAACATTTCCAATTCACTCAATATTTTGAAAGCTAACACTGCATGTGTGTTACTTTACCAAATGGAACCCTTGTATAGCAAACTCAGATAACAGTTCAACTCTGCATATGGCCAGAGCCATCATTTCTCATGTTGTAATAAAATATCCCAGTGCCTCAATAAACCTATCACAAATAAATGGAATAAAATTTCTGTTACAATAAAAATACTTACAATGAAAACATCTGCATTACTTGAATTCAACCTTATGAACCCCCTATTCATTTTTTTCTAATGTTCCTTCAGTATCTCTCTCAAGCTTTGAATTTTAGTTCATTAATTATTTTGTTTTTTTCTGCCCCAAAACAATTTTCCTCTGTTCTTCAATTTTGCCTACAGTTTGTTCTACGATGGTGGAGTTCAACAGACAGAAAACCAAGAGCAGGACATCCACGATTTTTGGATAAGTCACCTCCTGTGTGCAAGGTCCCATCGGTGGTGCCAGGTCTCAGAAAATGTCATCTCATCCTTAAATTAGGTTCCTTCAGCAAGCTCATGTTTCATAGATACATAGATACATAGAAGATAGGAGCAGGAGTAGGCCATTCGGCCCTTCGTGCCTGCTCCGCCATTTAATGAGATCATGGCTGATCCTTTAATTCAGTATCCCGTCCCCGCCTTCTCTCCGTAACCCTTAACCCCTTTTGCCCGTAGAAATATATCTAATTCCCTCTTAAATATATTTAATGAGCTGGCGTACACTGCCCTCTGTGGCAATGAGTTCCACAGGTTCACCACTCTCTGAGTGAAGAAATTCCCCCTCATCTCTGTCCTAAATGGTTTAGCCCTTATCCTTAAATTATGTCCTCTAGTTCTGTTCTCACCCGCCAAGGGAAACATTCCTTCTGCATCCAGTCTGTCTAGACCTGTCAGAATTTTATACACTTCTATGAGGTCCCCTCTCAATCTTCTAAACTCCAGTGTGTACATCCCTAAACTACATAGTCTCTCCTCATAGGTCATTCCCGCCATTCCTGGTATCAGCCTGGTGAATCGCCGCTGCACCCCCTCCATGGCAAGAACATCCTTCCTCAGATGAGGCGACCAAAACTGTACACAGTACTCGAGGTGTGGTCTCACCAGTGCCCTGTACAGCTGCAGCAAGGTATCCCTGTTCCTGTATTCTAACCCTTTTGCTATGAAGGCCAGCATACCGTTTGCCTTCTTGACCGCCTGTTGCACCTGCATGCTCGCCTTCAGTGACTGGTGTACAAGAACACCCAGGTCTCTCTGTACTTCCCCCTCTCCCAATCTATTGCCATTTAAATAATAATTTGCCCTCCCGTTCCTGCACCCAAGGTGGATAACTTCGCACTTGTCCACATTATAGTGCATCTGCCATTTATCCGCCCAATCGCCCAGTCTGTCCAAATCGCTCTGGAGCTTCCTGGTCTCTTCCTCTGAGCCCACCCCACCTCCTAGTTTAGTGTCGTCTGCAAATTTGGAAATGCTGCATCCGACTCCCTGATCCTGCTATGTGTTAGCAGCTCCTCCAAGCTATTCCTTCACTGGTTTCATTAACACTTACTATTTGTAATTGCGTAAATAAGAACGTTAAAAACCAGATTGACAGGAAGGGGACTGGGTATTGTAGTCAATTCACATACTTTTAACTCTGCAAGTGGAGGTTGAATTCAGAAATAAAAACAGAAAATGCTGAAAATACTCAGCAGGTCAGGCAGCATCTGTGGAGAGAGAAAGAGAGTTAACATTTCAGGTCGATGACCTTTCATCAGCCTCAACTGATGTTTCCTCCAACTGCAAGAGTTCAACGTAAAATGAGTTTAAGCAATCTCAAAGCAGTTCATAGTGGGCATGAGCCTGCAGCATTAAAGTGCACCTAGCTTGGCAATCTCGCTCTGAACGGACTTGGGAAGGTTAGTGTGAAAAAAGCAACACTGATGCAGTAGGGGCTACTCTTCCCTGGTTGAGAATAAGACAGAATACAGGAGGCTTTCTGTAATGTATATACCTTTAAGGGGGGGAACTACTTTTACAGCTCATGTATACTGTAGTACCAGCAGTGACCACAGCTGTATATAGCACTGAGTAGTAATCTGTACAGGCAGTTCCACGGTGAGCCACGTTGAGTAAACACCTGTTGTACCATTTCTCCTGCAGTCTGTGTCTTATTATATCCAGACACAACATTAGCGACAAGGCAAGTTCGAACCTACCTGCAACTCTGCATCACCTCCCGGGGATTCGTTCCTGGAGCTCAGTGGATTGGAGGTCAAGGCCAGAGACTCGGGTGTCGACCACGGGCAACCGCCCAGTCATCCAGCAGAGACTCGAGAATTGCGGGGGAGGCTGTCGAGAGCCAGGCTTGGCTTTCCAGTCAAGGTGGTCCAGCGAAACGGGCTGGCAACAGGTAGTGCGCAGACCCTTCCCGGACAGCGGCGGGCTAGAGCCCGACCGAGCGGCACAGCAAAGGGCCAAACAGCGTCGACGGGGGAGAGAGAGAGAGAGAGAGAGGGCAGAGCGCACAGGGCGCAGCCGGTGTTCAGGGGCCGAGCAGCGTCGGAGAGAGAGACGCGCAGAAAACCACAAGGCGCCGCCATTGCAAGAGGACCGCTGAGAGTGGCATTGGCAGCAGCGCAGGAGAAGATCGCGAAACCTACAGGGCGCCGCCATTGCCACGAGAACCACCGGGAGTGGCGTTGGCAGCAGCGGGGGAAGGAAGGAAAGCGCGGGAGACGCCATTTTAAGCCATTGGGAGACACCATTTTAAACCACACCCAAAATGCCGAAGAGTGGCAGTATCACCACATTTGACAATGAAGTCGAAGATTGGACTACATATGTCGAACGAATAGAGGTGTACTGCAAGGCAAATGAGGTGTCAGATGACAAGAAAGCGTCGGTATTGTTAAATTTAATGGGTGCAAAGATGTATGGTTTATTACGAAATCTAGTAACCCCAACGAAGCCAATGGAAAAGAGTTTTGAAGACATAGTAACGATACTACAGGAACATTTAAACCCCACACCGCTGCTGATAACAGAAAGATTCAAGTTTCACAAACGGAACCAGCATAAGAATGAAAGCAATGCTGATTATTTAACAGAACTGCGCAAACAATCGAAAAACTGCCAGTTTGGAGCGGGACTGGCAGATACCTTAAGGGACAAGTTTGTGTGTGGGCTTCAAAGTAAAGGAACCCAGAAACGGCTTTTATCTGACAAGGACCTTACGCTGAAAAAGGCTTTCAGCATTGCGGTATCATATGAAGCAGCAGCATGGGGCACTGCAGAGATACAACAGAGACCGCAAGAATATGGCACAAACGAAATGTCATATGGAACAGAGAAGTGCTATCGCTGCGGCAGAACAACACACGACCAGAATGATTGCTGGTTCAAAGACAAAGGCCTAGAAATTCAGTTGGTTGCGCCAGCAGTTAGCGCCTTAAGAGAAGTGAATTTCGGGCGCTATGCGTGTAGCGCCCGGGCGCAGCGCAGTTTGCGCCTCGCCCCAAATTAAGTGGACCCTTAGCGCCGGCGTAAAGTTTAGCGCCCGCCCGGCTGCGCGCGCAGAAAATGACGTCACATCCTCGTGCAACGCCCTTTGCGCGCCCCGATTCCAAACTTCAGTCGGACCGCCCCATTGTGCGGCTGGCGGCCAGAGCGTTTGTAAAATGGAACGCAACACAGCCGACGCGGGCCCCGGGGAGCACAAATTAAAGGGCACGTACCCTGCAGTATAAAGGGCAGCCATTTTGCAGCAAACACTCTTGTGCAACGGATTTCTGGACACACAACAAGGAGGAGAGCTAACTGGTTTCGTGCAGCAATAGCTCAGGTATTTTTGGACTCAGGCCAAAGCGCTGCAAGTGCCCTGTTGGAAATTTGACTGTTTGCCAGCATTTGATGGGGGCTGCATGGGGTGCCAACGCGGAGTTTCAGCACCATGTGCGTAGGGCTCGCAGACGCGGGGTCAGAGGGGCAGCCCTGGCTAGAGGCAGAGGGGGCAACAGGCGTCGGCAACATAGGCCTTACCCAGTCAGGGTATACCGCCAGCAGCGCTCCTACCTCACCATGAGTGGCGCGCGATGTGTAAGAAGGCTGAGATTCCGAAAGGAGGTGGTTGCAGAGATCTGCCACCTGCTTCGCAGAGATCTGCGTCCAAAGCTCAGGTGCAGGACGTCTCGGTTGGTGGAAGTGAAGGTGACGGTGGCATTGAACTTCTATGCCACCAGCTCCTTCCAATCCACTGTTGGGGACATAGCGAACATATCCCAGTTCGGCATGCATCGCTGCATCCGCCAGGTGACCGATGCCCTTTTCAAAAGGAGACGCCAATTCATCTCCTTCCCCATGGCCCTGGAGAGCCAGCATCAGCGTGCAGTGGGATTTGCTAGACACGCGGCCTTCCCCTTGGTGCAGGGCGCCATTGACTGTACGCATGTGGCTTTGCGGGCACCTCTGGAGCATGGCGAGCAGTATCGCAACCGGAAGGGCTACCATTCTCTCAATGTGCAGCTGGTGTGTGACCACAAGCAGCGCATCCTGGCTGTCAATGCCTGCTTTCCAGGCAGCTGCCACGATGCCTTTATCCTGCGGCAGAGTACTGTGCATGACATGTTCGAGGCACAGCCTCCCCCAAGAGGATGGCTACTCGGGGACAAAGGCTATCCTTTGTGTACCTGGCTCATGACCCCGCTCCGTGCGCCCAGGACCGCTGCTGAAGAGGCATACAACGAGAGCCAAAGGAGCAGAAACATCATTGAGCAAACTATTGGGGTCCTCAAGCAGCGGTTCCGCTGCCTTGATCGTTCCGGCGGATCTCTGCAGTATTCGCCGCAATGGGTCTCCCAATTTGTCGTAGTTTGCTGCATGCTACACAACCTGGCTCTCCGCAGGATTCAGGCACTGCCACCTGACGTTGGACCACCACCTCAGGAGGAGGAGGAGGAGTACGTTCCCAGGAGGGAGCGACAAGGTCCAAGGGCCGTCCGTCGCCAGCTTATTGAATGTAACTTCTAAGCCCCCTGTCAGGGAATGCCTTGTGGCCATGAAGCAAGATGAATGCAGCCGCTCCACAAGCCCTCAGCCGGCGAAGGCAACAAAGACTAACAAGAACAACCATGGACACTGTCTGAATAAAGATAAATTTATATTTGACAAAAATGAAACCCCTTCCCACATGAATCCCAAAAACAATCAACGGCCCCCACAAAAAGTGCAACAAACGACTCACTCCCACAACCTGGGGAGGAGTAACTCCACATTTGAACAAACCAGGCCTCAACCTCGGCCTTAACGCAAAAAACATACCCATAAACAAAACAACCATGGGCAAAATAAAGATGTCCACCGCCATATAAAATGAAAGCTGGCCACACCCTCTACTTAGTGGCCCGCGAGGGCGAGACCTTGTCCAGCCTTTTGGCGCCCCTGCCCGGCCTGCTGCTCCTCCGCAAGCTCTGCCCAGTGGCTGCTGCGAGGCTGGGGGAAGGCGCCTGAGGGTCAGATGTCCTTCCGCCAGATGGCCTTGGGGGGCGGCCTACACGGGCTTTGGGCCTCGAGGGGCCGGCTGTTGATTGGCGCACATGTGCATGGCCACCATCAGCTCCAGCCGCTTGCCGTTGACGCTCCACTGGGGGAGTGGCGGCGACGGATGGCGCAATGTGGGCAAGCTGGCGTATTGGAGGCGCTGGCTGGTGATGTCACACGCTGGCACTCGCCCGGGCACGCACTGCACGATCCGTACCAATCAGCCGAAGGGCGGATCGCTGTGCTGCTGCACCGCGGCGGGTGTCCTGGCGATGCCTGGCTGAGGCAGCGCGTGTGGCAGCAGTGAGTGCCCCTGTTGCCCTGGTCTGCGCCCGCATCACATCCGCCACTGACTTGACGGCATCAGCCAGCGACTCCATCGCCGGAGGCATCCGTTCCACTACCTCCATCATCATCCGGCCACTCTCGGCATTTGATGCCCCAAACTCCCGCACACTGGTCGCCAGCGACTCGATGGCCTCAGGCATCCATCCCACAAACTGCATGAGCTCTGTGTGGCGGCGGTCCGAATCCTCGGACATTTGCTCCAGCTGGCGCACCTCCTCCGAGGTGAAGGTGGCCGGACTGGAGGCGGGACTCTCCCGCTGGGGAGCAGGGGTCCGAGCTCGGCGACCCTTGGCACGTTGCTGGCGCCGAATGTCCGCAGCAACTGCACTCCCCTCCGATCCTTCCCCCCTCTGGGGGGGGGGGGGAAGGCCGCGGCCCACCCGCAGCCCTCCTGGGTGGCTGGACGCCACTGGTCCCAGCAGCTGCACTCCCCTCCGAAAGTTGCTCCAGGCTCTCGTCCAGGGAAGACGTGTCCAACACTTCACCCTCTGCTGCGGGACCTGAGTCCTCGCCTGATGGTCCGGGTTGCTCTTCCTCCTCCTCCTCCTCCTCCTGTTCGGAGGGGCTGTCACTGGCAGCTTCAGGGAGCTCTTCGTCACCAGCTGAAAGCAGGAAGGCACAAGAGTAGCTTCAGAGTGAGGAGAGGGCGTCAGCGAGGGAGTCATGACTCGTGGCATTCAGTGCATTGGTGGCACAGTGGCAAAGGAGGTAGCTCGGATGCGCAAGTGTGACGAGAGAGGGCCAAAAGGCGAGGTCCTTACCATTGCCGGGCAGCGGAGGGTCGGCTTCTCCGCACGCTCTGGGCACAATCACGCGGCCTCCCATGAGGCCACTCACGCGCTCCTCCAGGGGAGTGAGCTTCTGGAACTTGGCGCGGCCTCCCCCGGTGATGTCGCGGCGCTTGCGATTATTCGCAAGTTTAGCCTGCAAGAGAAAGGATGGGCTCTAAGTACGGTGTGTAGCCCTGATCTAGTGTGCACTGCCTCTCATGGTGGAATGGCTTGGCCAGAGTGTAGCCCTGATCTAGTGTGCACTGCCTCCCATGGTGGAATAGCTTGGCCAGTGTGTAAAGTGCAGAATGTGCAATTGATGCTCATGACTGTCCCAAAGCTGCTGGCTGAGGGCTGCCCATTAAGCCTTTCAGGTCCCTTTGCCCATCATGTCAGGTGTACATGCAAGAATGAGGAGGAGAGTGGAAAGGGTACTCACCCTGACAATCCTGGTCAGGTCATTGTATTTCTTCCGACATTGCACTTTGTCCCTGGGGGCATCGCCGTAGGACGACACCCTGGTGGCGATCTCCCTCCAGGCTTTGGTGTAGACGCGGTGGGTGGGATTCCTGCCATTGTCTGGGAACAAGATCCTGCACCTCTTCTCCAATGCTGTCAGCATGATATCCAGATCACGCTCTGAGAAGCGCAGGGCACGCTCACGGGCCTTATCATGCGTTGCCATGGCTCCTTGGGCTCAGCAGCAGTGTTGAGGCCTAGTTTGAAAGCTGCAGTGTGCAGTGCGTGGCAGCAGACCAAATCGCCCCTTCCCCCTTTAAGAGCTGGCCGGCGCCACGGGGTCAGCTGTCAATCAAAAAATGATCGCACCCGCGCTGCGCCCCGCCTCGGCGCTATCCCTCTGCACCGCCGGCTTAGCGCCTAAAGATAGTCGTGTAACGCCTCTTTTAGTGCTCCAGCAACCTCTTAGGGCGAAGCAACTGAATTTCGGCGAAGGGGGCGCAACTTTGGGCGGGCGCTAACGTTAGCGCCCCAAAACTGGCTATACTGAATTTCTAGGCCAAAGTGTGCAGACAGTGTGGAAAAGTAGGACATTTTGCATGAGTCTGCAGGTCGGGAAAGAAAACCAGCAATAAGAAACCTACCAAAGGAAAGTACAAGGTACATAAGATGACGGAGAATAGTTCAGATGAACAAAAGAGTGATAACGACTCCGAAAGCAGGGAACTGAGTTGTCCGAAACTACATAATGTGATCACAATGGAGGATCACCGAACCATTTGGGTCACTCTCAAGATAGCAGGAGTCCAGGTAAAGATGGAATTGGACACAGGATCACCCCTAACAGTCATAAACCGACGGGACTACGAGCGGCTATTCTCACACATACCCTTGAGAGACACAAAAATTATTTTGAAGACGTACACCGGGCAAAAAGTCTACCCCAAAGGAAAAAATAAGGGTGACCGTTATATATAACGGTAAGGAAACACCAAAACTAGACCTGTATGTATTGCAAGATGGAGGACCACCATTACTGGGACGTGAATGGATCCGGAAAATACAACTGGATTGGCATTCCATACAGGCACTGACTGTGGCTGACAAAAAGGATGACGACGTCACACCTGGGCAACTGTCAAAGATCCTAACTGACGTGAAAGAAATGTTCCAGCAAGGACACGGAACACTAAAAGGCATGACAGCGACGATTAAAATTGAAGAAAACGCAAGCCCAAAATTTTTTAAGGCCAGACCGGTACCTTATGCGATCCGCCCAGCCGTCGAAGCAGAGCTGCAGAGTCTGGAACGTTCAGGTGTACTGTCCAAGGTAGACTGGAGCGAGTGGACTACACCCATCGTCCCTGTGATGAAAAAGTCATTGAGCAGCACGCCTGGGGAACCAAGGAAGGTTCGCATCTGTGGGGACTTTAAGGTAACAGTGAACCCAGTCCTTCACATCGTACAATATCCACTTCCGCGGATTGAAGATATTTTCGCCTCGCTATCTGGAGGGAAACGCTTCACGAAGATTGATCTGGCCCAGGCATATCTGCAAATGGAGGTAGAAGAAGCATCAAAAAAATACCTCACAATCAACACCCATAAAGGTCTCTACCAATACAACCGGCTGGTATTCGGGGTAGCATCAGCTCCGGCTATTTGGCAGAGGGCAATGGAACAAGTCCTGCAAGGGATCCCAGGGACCCAGTGTTATTTGGACGACATCCTGGTCACGGGCGGAAGTGACAGTGATCACCTTGCCAACCTGGAGCAGGTGCTCACTAGATTGCAGGAATATGGGCTCCGAGCTAACCGTCCCAAATGCGAGTTTTTTAGAAAACAGATCTCGTATTGTGGCCACGTTATCGATAAAGAGGGGTTACATAAGTCCCCAGAGAAGATTGAGGCAGTAGTCAAGGCTCCAGCACCGGAAAATGTGTCACAACTGAGGCCGTTCCTCGGGCTGGTAAACTACTACCATAAGTTCTTGCCAAATTTGTCTACAATATTACACCCACTGAACACCCTACTGCAAACTGGGGTGCCATGGAAGTGGAGTGACGAATGTAGATGAGCTTTCCAGAAGAGCAAAACACTAATCACATCGAAAGAGGTATTGGCCCATTACAACCCAGCATTACCAATTCGATTGGCATGTGATGCGTCACCCTACGGCATTGGAGCGGTGCTATCGCACAAATTCTTGGACAGCTCAGAGAGGCCAATAGCCTTTGCGTCACGATCACTAACCTCAGCCGAGCGTAACTACGCCCAGATTGACAGGGAGGCCCTCAGCCTAGTGTGGGGAGTGAAAAAGTTCAACCACTATCTGCACGGGCACAAATTCACCTTGCTGACTGATCACCAGCCTCTTGTCTCCATTTTTAATCCGAAGAAGGGCGTTCCAGTGATGACTGCGCAACGACTACAAAGATGGTCACTTTTTCTAGGGGCGCACCACTATGAGATTGAATATAAGGGCACGAAACAGCATGGAAATGCTGATGGGCTATCACGCCTGCCACTGCCTACTGTGGAGGAAGCACCAGCAGTGGATCCTGTCGAAATATTCCATTCGACTATAGTTGAATACCTACCGGTAACTAATGCTTGTATCGAAAAGGAAACCCGAAATGACCCGACACTGTCTCGGGTATATGAATTGACGGTGAAGGGATGGCCAGCACATGGCGACTCACTGTTGCCAGCATTCTCGACAAGGAGAGAAAAGCTGTCAGTGTGCCGGGGGACCTTGATGTGTGGATCCCGAGTGGTAATTCCACCCAAGTTAAGGGATAGAGTGCTCAATGAGCTTCATGAGGGTCATCTGGGGGGGGTAAAAATGAAAAGCCTAGCCAGGGCTTATGTGTGGTGGCCGGGAATCGATAAACAAATCGAGGACCTGTCCAAGAGCTGCTCAGGATGCCAGAAAGTCCAAAATGCACCACCACAGGCCCCTCTGCACCCATGGGAGTGGCCCTCATCTCCATGGCAACGGGTGCATATTGATTTTGCTGGTCCATTCATGGACTCCATGTTTTTAATAGCCGTGGATGCGCACTCGAAATGGCCTGAGGTCATCAAAATGTCCTCCACCACCACGGAGAAAACTATTGTAGTCCTACGGACCATTTTTGCCAGGAATGGCTTGCCAGAACAGATTTGCTCCGACAACGAAGAGTTCCGGAGGTTCTTGAAAATGAATGGGGTAAGGCATTACACATCCGCCCCGTATCATCCAGCCACAAATGGATTGGCTGAGAGGTTCGTACAAACCTTTAAGAAGGCAATAAAGGCTATGTACAATGACAACATTCCGCTGCAGCACAAGGTGGACAATTTCCTGTTCGCCTACCGGAATGCGACACATGCAGTCACCAACCAGGCCCCAGCCATGATGTTCTTTAACCGAAGGTTAAGATCTCGCCTGGATTTGCTCAGACCAAACGTACGAAGAGATGTTGAGAGTAAGCAATTCCAGCACATCCATGAGAAGCCAACAAGGAGCTTCAATGTAGGGCAACCAGTCTTGGCCCACGACTACTGAACAGAAAAATGGCAGCCAGGAACGATATGCACACGGCAGGGCCCACTAATGTACACAGTGGACGTTGGGGAGAGCATCGTGAGACGCTATGCTGACCAGATCCTAGAGTCACAGGAACAAGTCAACCCCATGCCTCGCCCATACGTACCTGGTGATGAACCCAACGTACAGGTCGCATCTACCCCAGAAACAGTAGCATCGGAAGCTGATGAACCAACCGACGACAGGGGGCCAGAATCGCCTCCGCACCAAGAGCAAGACACTCGGGAAAGGCGCTATCCAGAAAGGATCAGGAGGCCTCCCCAAAGACTGAATATATAAATAGACTATTTTCAGCTAATGTTGCATGTTAAAAGTGTTAATTGTAATTAGTTTGATATTTAATTGTTAAATGAGTGTTATGGTACTGTTAATCTAAAAGGGGAGGAATTGTAATGTATATACTTTTAAGGAGGGAACTACTTTTTACAGCTCATGTATACTGTAGTACCGGCAGTGACCACACCTGTATATAGCACTGAGTAGTAATCTGTACAGGCAGTTCCACGGTGAGCCACGTTGAGTAAACACCTGTTGTACCGTTTCTCCTGCAGTCTGTGTCTTATTATACCCAGACACAACACTTTCCTTTGCTGCTAGCTCATACTGTATTCCATATTCAAGAATGATGCTGACAATGAGTTTCTGAAATGGGAAAAATGCTTTCTTTCTCAGCAATAATGTCCTTTACCTTTTAATAAGCATACAATTCACCAGAAACAGTTAAAAAAAAGACCCAATAAAATGAATATTGCCCCAATCCGTTGTTCTTTACATACTATAACACAGTTTACTCGTCTATTCCTGTATTAACTATCTACAAGGGCTTACTTACAATTTGAGGAGGATGATTTTGGCCACTGAGTATTAAGAACAAAATCATAAACACAATTAAAAAAGCTTTCATAATTTTGTGACTCGTAGTGGACAGAGGAAATCTATTGCATTGAAATTTTACAAAGATGCAACACAAGGGCAACAATTAAGACAGTTATTTCTCTCAGTGATGGACACAGGTTTCAAGCCTTACATAAATGCACAATGCAATTCAGCACAGATGATTCCACATACATTTCTGCTGTGCAAATCAGACAACTCTCAAAAGGGCAAATATACAAACCCAGCTTTTGTACAATGCTACAGGCTATATAGATACAACTGTAAGTTATTTAATTAACTGCTATTAAACAACCATTAAAATTTCACCCTGGCTGCAAAAGAATTTATGCTGGTATTAACATTCACAACTTTACTTTGCAACATCAGAATCCCTAAAGTAATTATAGTACCTCTCACTCGCCCACATTTAATTACATAAACATGGCAACAGAGAATTTTATGTAATTATCAGTTGGTCCTGTAGTAAATAAACATAACTGAAATTAATATTTTGGGCAGGGGAAAAACAGGAAGAAGGAATACGATTATTTTTGCACCACAATCCTTTAGTACCAATAGGTTGACCTCAATTTTGAATTGATTTTGTTTCTGCTTTTACCTCAAAACAATACATTTTGCTGTTCCATCTATCAAATCGGTAGGAGATTGCTGTTACTTAGATCAACAGACAAAATTACAATGAAATACACAATTGGATTGCAGAGAATCAGTCTTATTCAAAATCTATTTGCTGTAAAGTATAACCATGTTTTTCAATAACATACTTTTTAGACGTTTGGTATAATAGCGCAGGACTTTACTGGAAAGACAACAGCAATATGTTAAGCTATTTGAAGTGTCAGCAGATGTATCACTTTGATTTGTGTATATCCATTTTTGTCTACTGTAGTGTGTTATATCTAAATCACCCTAGGGCATAAAACTACTGTAAATAAGCTGTTAAGCTTAACTGAATCATGTATAAATACCTCAAATAAATAAGCTCTTTTTTTTCTTCCTGTTGGACTTGAATAGGTCATCAATATGAGAGTCCTAGTCAACATTTCTAAAGCAGTGTTGTTTCAGTGGAAGACTGTAATTAGGAATATATGGCGTGCTAAATATTGGAATGCATCTTGGGGGAAAATAAACTTACAGGCTCCTAATGGCTCAGTGGATAAATGCATTATATGGTTTGCAACTGAACTGTACAGATAAGCTTTAGTTCCTGATATGTGCCGAGTTAGCTGGAGTATCAGTAGGGATGCTACAATTAGCCTCGACATCCTGGGCATGAGAGGGTGAAAAATATTCACCAGGGTTCTTGATCCTGATTGCTATCCAGTGACTTCTGCTGCAAAATGCAAGCAGAGACATCACCATATGAGAATAGGGTCAAGCTTCCTTCCCAGGCAACAATCACCATCCATACTTGCACGTAATTCTATTTAATTATCCCTGCCAGAGAGTGCATGTAAAGACATCATATGAGGATGCTCAATTGTTGCCCCCAAGCCACATTCACTGTCCGCGCTCACACATGAAGAGTGCCCTTTTGGAGCAAGGTACTGAAGGGCAGGCAGCATCTGTAAAATCGTAATCCAGATAGAAGTACTTGGGTCTAATTTTTTATTCCTAGCATCTGTTGTGCAACGGTTCTCAAATGCAGAAAAATAGTAATTATTGGCAATATTCCAGATATAAACAGATTTGTACAAAATCTTCAACTCCATTCATAACCAGATATAAATTTACCCTGACTTCAGACGTGTTACACTGACAAAGTATTAATTGCTTTAGATGGAAGTCTATTCTCCTATGCATTACTCTGGGAGGGGGGGGGGGGGGGAGGAGGAGGGGAGAAATTGGTTCTAACATCAAGTCTTGCCTAATGAATGTTTGCAAAATATTTTTTGAGAGCTAATTGAAATGCATATAATTATCAGTTGTGTGCATTAATAATTATAGTCAGTCTTCAAATCTTTCTCTGCTGCACTTTTATGCAGCCTTGGCTCAATGGTAGCACTCTCACCTCTGAGTCAGAAGGTTGGGGATTCAAGCCCTACTCCAGAGACTAAGTGAGTGCTATGCTGTCGGAGGTGCTGTTTTTCGAATGAAATGTTAAATCGAGGCCCCATCCGCCCTCTCAGTTGATGTAAAAGATCCCATGGTACTATTCGAAGAGCAGGAGAGTTGTCTTGGTCAATATTTATCCCTAAACCAACATTACAGAAACAAATTAACAGGTTATTTAAAATAACAACAGAAAATGCTGGAAATACTCAGCAAGCCAGGCAGCATCCGTGGAGAGAGAAACAGAGTTAACGTTTCAGGTCTGGGGCCCTTCATCAGAACTGGAAAAAGCTGGAGATGTAACAGGTTTTAAGCAGGTGCAGCTTTGCGGAACACCTCCGTTCAGTCCGTAAGGGTGGCCCTGAGCTTCCGGTCGCCTGTCACTTTAATTCTCCACTTCACTCCCACTCTGATCTTTCTGTCCTCGGCCTATTACATTGTTCTAATGAAGCTCAACGTAAGCTCAAGGAACAGCACCTCATCTTTCGATTAGGCACTTTACAGCCTGCCGGACTCAACATAGAGTTCAACAATTTCAGATAATAATCCCTGCCCCCATTTTTCATGCAGTGTGATTTTGCCATTCCCATTTGCAACATTTTCACAGCATGTTCTTTCAATTCCTTCCTCTCCTCCTAACCCCCCTCCCCCCCCCTCTGCCCCCCCCCTCTGCCTCCCCCTGCCTCGCCCCCACCCCCCCCCCGCCCCCGCCCCTGCCCCGCGCCCCCCCGTCTCTGCACCTGCTTAAAATCTGTTACATTTCCAGCTTTTTCCAGTTCTGATGATGGGTCCCAGACCTGAAACGTTAACTCTGTTTCTCTCTCCACGGATGCTGCTTGGCTTGCTGAGTATTTCCAGCATTTTCTGTTGTTATTTCAGATTTCCAGCATCCGCAGTATTTTGCTATTATAACAGGTTATTTATCTCATTCCTGTTTGTAGGACCTTGTTATGCACAAATTGGCTGCTGCGTTTCACTAAATAATAAGTGACTACACTTCAAAAGTATTTCATTGGCTGTGAAGCATTTAGAAATGTCCTGAGGTTGTGAAAAGTGCAATATAAATCCAAGTTCTCAACCATCTTTATTACTTCCCTTTGTGTTGCAGTTGCACATTGAGTATATCAAAGTACTCAAGAAAAGTGATTTGTAACTTACTTTCATTGGCATCAGTGGCTTCTCACATATATGGCAGCCTCCATATATGCTGGTCTATGTATATTCTTGCAGATATTCCTCTAGCCTCTCCATATATGTGATCCTGAAATGAGTTCCAGGGCAATAGCCTCCCAAACCTGCATTTACCCTCTGGGTATTGGGTGAGTTTCTCTTCCACACTGTACTTCTCCATGCCTTCCAACCATCAACTATCACCTGCAGAATATTGCTGGTGAATCTATGCTTTTGTCCTCTGAGATCTTCCTTCATTTTACCCAGACACTACACACTCAACAGCTGGATTGACCCAGAGTGTGCTACTCATTGGAGTTCAGTGGCTATTCCGCGAAGCAGCATTCTTGCAGGTGCCTTCAAGTCAACCACTCAGCAGTACATTTGTTTTGACACTAACGTCCAGAAAGTTCATAAGGTAATGGCCCAGATATTGTATTGAGAATAACGGTGAGGCTATCAGCGCTTACCGTTATGGAGTAAATCAGACAGCACATGCACAGTTAAATGCGGAAATCCAGAAGTTACAGTCCAAGTTACCCTGCTGCTGCACAGGCTGCACTATAACAGTACCTTGCCGATAGAGTTGGCATTGAAATCCATTTAAGGGCATGAAGTTGCAGTACTTACCCACTACACACGCCAGAAAAAGTTAGGGCTGGTGTATTCAGGTGTAAGTGAATCTTTAACGACGTGATAAGTCATAATTACTGCCAAACAACCTCTCTGGCCCTAAATAAATTATTTTACAAGTGTGGAATCTCATTCCTTCAGAATTGAATTAGTGTTGGAGATTTTTTTTTAATTAATAATTTTTTTTTACTTTTTCTTTTATCACACTCTCTTAATCCCATCTTTTTTTCCCTCTCTTTATTTCTTTTTCTGCACATGATTTAAATCTAATTTATACTTCTTGGTGTATACTTCCTGTTTAGACTCTGCATGTCTCAGTGAGGATTCTTCCATCTGATTGGTAGAAGAGTCACGCTGTTGCTTGTCCTGCTCACACATGCCACAGATCTCCTGTAGAGGGCACTGTGCTGGATGATCTTCTTCTTAGGCAGTCCCTCAGAACCGAGGATGACTTGCTTCCACATTAAAAATGAGTTCGTAGGTGACTGATGAGTCCAATGCGGGACCTACAGTCTCTGTCACAGGTGGGGCAGACGGTGGTTGAAGGGGAGGGTGGGTGGGGTGCTTGTGTTTGGCTTCCGCTAGCTCCTGGCAAAGAGACGAAGTGTTCGGTGCCTTCCCGGATGCTTCTCCTCCACTTTGTGCGGTTTTGGGCCAGGGATTCCCATGTGTCGGTGGGGATGTTACACTTTTTCAAGGAGGCTTTGAGGGTGTCCTTGAAGCATTTCCTCTGCCCACCTGGGGCTCTCTTGCCGTGCCAGAGCTCCAAGTAGAGCGCTTGTTTTAGGAGTCTCGTATCGGGCATGCGGACAATGTGACCCGTCCACCGGAGCTGATTCAGCGTGGTCAGAGCTTCGATGCTGGGGATGTTGGCCTGAGCGAGAACACTGACGTTGGTGTGCCTATCCTGCCAATGGATTTGCAGGATCTTGCGGAGGCAGCGTTGGTGGTACCTCTCCAGTGCTTTGAGGTGCCTGCTTTACATGGTCCATGCCTGATGAGAGCAAGTCTCCGCTCAAAAGCCTGTGGAAACTGGGCAACTGTCAGTGTGGTGAACGGCGAGCGCCGTTCCTTCACTGCTACTGCAAAATAACTGTGAGTTCCTGCAAGTATCAAAAGATGCACTACGTGCTAAGAGGAACCTAACTCAAGAATTTTATAACACGACTTACTGCTTCCATATCTTTGTGATGTCTGTGCTCTTTAGACAAACATTGATTCGAACTTTTAAAATGCTCTTAGCATTTTTTCTCGATACCAATGTTATAAAATGATCACTTTTTTTTGAATATCCAGATAACATTTGCACTCCTCTAGTTCTTAGATACAGCTCCAATATTTGGGGAACTGCTAAAACAACAACAGCTTGCATTTATATAGCGCCTTTAACATAGTAAAATGTTCCAAGGTGCTTCACAGGAGTGTTAGCAAACAAAATTTGACACTGAGCCACATCAAGAGATATTAGGACAGGAAGCTTGGTCAAAAAGGTAGGTTTTTAAGGAGCTTCTTAAAGGTGGAGACAGAGGTGGGGAGGTTTAGGGAGGGAATTCCAGACCTTAGAGCCTTGGCAGCTGAAAGCACGGCCGCCAATGGTGGCACAAAGAAAATTGAGGATGAGCAAGATGCCACAATTGGAGGAGTGCAGAGATCTTGGAGGGTTGTGGGGCTGGACGATGTTATAGAGATAGGGAGCAGTGAGGCCATGGAGGGATTTGAAAACAAGAATGAGAATTTTAAAACCAAGGCATTGCTGGACTGGGAGCCAGTGTAGGTCAGTGAGCACAGGGGGGATTGGTGAACGGGACTAGGTGTGAGTTAGGATATGGGCAGCATAATGAAGACCTTACCTATTTACCCTCTCATTTCCTTGAGCATTCTGTGGTGTATACCATCTGCTCCAGATGTCCCATAGCTATTTCATTCCTTTATAGTATTCACATCTATTTGTTTCTTTTCCCAAAATTGATTCATAATCCTAAGAATAATATTAATACAACTAAATTTAGTGAATGAATTGTCAGCTTGTAAAATGTCATTTAAATCCAGGCAGTGGATGCATTTAAAAGAAACTGCACCTTAGGTATCAGCATAAACAACCTTGCACACTGGGATTTATAGAATGATTTTGAAGGATTTTGAGGGAAATTGCTAGAGTCTATAATTATGGATATGGTAACTGAACACCTTGAAAATTTTCAGTTGATCAGAGAGAGCCAGCATGGATTTGTGAAAGGTAGGTCATGCCTGACAAAACTGATAGAATTTTTTGAGGTGACTAAATTAGTGGACAGGGGAATGTCTATGGATGTTATTTATATGGGCTTCCAGAAGGCATTTGATAATAGTCTCTTTTGTGGGACTTTAACTAAGGTAGAAACCCATGGAATTGAGGGCAAATTATTGGTCTGGTTGGGAAATTGGCTGAGTGGCAGGAGACAGAGAGTAGGGATAATGGGTAAGTACTCAAATTGGCAGGATGTGACTAGTGGTGTCCTGCAGGGATCTGTGTTGGGGCCTCAACTATTCACAGTATTTATTAACGACTTAGATGATGGCATAGAAAGTCATATATCCAAATTTGCCGATGACACAAAGATAGGTGGCATTGTAGGCAGTGTATGAAAGCATAACATTACAAAGGGATATCGATAGATTAAGTGAATGGGCAAAACTGTGGCAAATGGTTTCAATGTAAGCAAATGTGAGGTCATCCATTTGGACCTAAAAATGATAGAACAGGGTACTTTCTAAATAGTGAAAGGCTAAAATAAGTGGAGGTCCAACGAGACTTGGGGGTCTAGGTACACAGATCTCTAAAATGTCATGAACAGGTACAGAAAATAATCAAAAAGGCTAATGGAATGCTGGCCTTTATGTCTAGAGGACTAGAATACAAGGGGGTAGAAGTTATGCTGCAGCTGTACAAAGCCCTGGTTAGACCACACCTGGAGTACTGTGAGCAGTTCTGGGCACCACACCTTAGGAAGGATATACTGGCCTTGGAGGGAGTGCAGCGTAGGTTTAACAAAATGATTCCCGGATTTCAAGGGTTAAGTTACGAGGAGAGATTACACAAATTAGGGTTGTATTCCCTAGAATTTAAAAGGTTATGGGGTGATCTGATTGAAGTTTTCAAGGTATTAAGGGGAGCAGATAGGGTAGATAGAGAGAAACTATTTCTGCTGGGTGGGGAGTCTAGGACTAGGGGGCATAGTCTAAAGATTAGAGCCAGCGGTAGAAGTTTGGAACTCTCTTCCGTAAATGGCAATTGATGCTACATCAATTGTTCATTTTAAATCTGAGATTGATAGCTTTTTGTTGGGGGTAATATTCTGGCATGGATAGAGGATTGGCTATCTAGCAGAAGGCAGAGAGTTGGGATAAATGGTTCATTCTCAGACTGGCAATCAGTAACTAGTGGTGTTCCGCAGGGGTCAGTGCTGGGTCCCCAACTCTTTACAATCTATATTAACGATTTGGAGGAGGGGACCGAGTGTAACATATCAAAGTTTGCAGATGATGCTAAGATGGGAGGGAAAGTAGTGAGTGAGGAGGACATAAAAAACCTGCAAAGTGACATAGACAGGCTAAGTAGGTGGGCAGAGATTTGGCAGATGGAATACAATACTGGAAAGTGTGAGGTTATGCACTTTGGCAGGAAAAATCGTAGAGCAAGTTATTATCTTAATGGCAAGAAACTGGAAAGTACTGAAGTACAAAGGGATCTGGGGGTCCTGGTGCACGAAACTCAAAAGGTTAGTATGCAGGTGCAGCAAGTGATTAAGAAGGCCAATGGAATGTTGGCTTTCAATGCTAGGGGGATAGAATATAAAAATAGGGAGGTATTGCTTCAGTTGTACAAGGTATTGGTGAGACCGCACCTGGAATACTGCATACAGTTTTGGTGTCCATACTTAAGAAAGGACATACTTGCTCTCGAGTCAGTACAAAGGTTCACTCGGTTAATCCCGGGGATGAGGGGATGGACATATGAGGAGAGGTTGAGTAGATTGGGACTCTACTCATTGGAGTTCAGAAGAATGAGAGGCGATCTTATTGAAACATATAAGATTGTGAAGGGGTCGGATCGGGTGGATGCGGGGAAGATGTTCCCGATGATGGGTGAAACTAGAACTAGGGGGCATAGTCTTAGAATAAGGGGCTGCTCTTTCAAAACTGAGATGAGGAGGAACTACTTCACTCAGAGGGTGGTAGGTCCATGGAATATGCTGCCCCAAAAAGCTGTAGAAGCTACATCATTACATAAATTTAAAACAGAAATAGACAGTTTCCTAGAAGTAAGGGGAATAAAGGGTTATGGGGAACGGGCAGGAATTTGGACATGAGTCTAGGTTCGGATCGGTCATGGCCCTGTGGGTAGCGGAGCGGGCCCAGGGGCCGTGTAGCCTGATCCTGCTCCTATTTCGTGTGTCTAATTCTGTTAGATTCAGGAGATGGTTCTGTGATAGTGGATTGGCGGTTAGGATCAGATCAGCCATGATCTTATTGAATGGCGGAGCAGGCTCGAGGGGCCGATTGGCCTACTCCTGCTCCTATTTCTTATGTTCTTATGTTCTCAAAGGTATTAAGGGTTATGGACCAAAGGTGGGTATATGGAGTTAGGTCACAGATCAGCCATGATCTCATTGAATGGCAGAACAGGCTCAAGGGGCTAAATGGCCTGCTCCTGTTCCTAAGTAAAAGGTATCAGTTAGCCCCATGAAACTGTACCTTTCATACACCTCAAAACAAGTTTGCATGCCAGTTTCCTTGACAATTTTTAAAAGTTGCTATCAATTTTGTACATCACAAAACCTCGGAATCATTCATTTTCACAGTAATTTCTTTAATTAGTGATTAGCCAAAGTGAATAATTTAAAAAAATTAACCAGATAGGGTACAAACCATACATATTTCTCCAGTTCCTCTCTGTACTCTGAGGAGTATGCGTGCTTGCCAGAGGCTGACATTTTTAAGTTTGCGTTGGTTATGCTGTTTTGAGATTAGGTCTTCATAGTGATTGCATAATTTATCCCTTATGCAATTCAATGCCCTCTATGATAGGAGTATTTATGATTAAAAGGGCACTTTTCTAGCTATTTTAGCTTCAAATCAACTAGCTGGGTCCCCAGTTATGGCCCATACAGCATTTGACATGTATTTGTTATCTCTAGTATATATAATACAGAATTTATTCCACATCTGTGACATAACAATCTGACCAGAAATATTTCTGCAAGGGTCACTAGCAGTTTGAAAATCAAACAGCTGTGTGCTCACTCTCACCATCAATGAGTGCCAGCTGTAACCATGGCAACTTCCTTGCTGTGATTGCCCCCAAGCACACTGAACTGTCAGCACTCACGGATGCTATGCAGCTGATCCAGAAAAGATGTGAAACAATGCAGAAACACACCTAATAAAACAGAAGCAGAGGTCCCAAAAAGGTAATGCACACATTCCATCACTGCATCCTCTTTGACAGCTAAATGGAAAATAATAAGAACGGTGAAGATAAACATTATGGGATGCCACTAGATACTATTCATTATACACAACAATAACAACAAAGAACCACTATAGGCATATTACACTCATAATACATCATTTCTTTTCAATATTCATTTTTCTTCGCCTCCAATTTTTCTCTTTAAGCCTCTTGGCATAAAGCTGATGATTCATGCAGGGTTATCATTCCATGGGAATGGCAGCCCTCCAGAAACTCACCCAAGTGCCCACATCTTCAAGCAAGTCCCCTTATTCTGACTGTGGCAGCCTACGCAAATGTGCGGCAATCACAACCTAGCACATCTGTATCCTCACCCAACATCTATATACATTGCATATATTGCATGCAGATGGTGGTGAACATATGGAATGGACATAATGAGGTTAAACAAGACAGGACTGGGTAAGTACCTGGAGAAACATTTGATACAGGGGTATAAGAGGTATCATGGAATATATTTTCCACAGTTATTTTTTAATTTGTTTCCAGCAATGCCATATTTTCCCTGCATGCTCAGGAGTATATATTTTGGGATGTTTTACTACGTTAAAGGCACTATATAAATGTAAGTTGTTGTAATGTATTCCAGGGAACTCAAGGACTGGAACTCACTAAAGTTAACGCAAGCGAGAAAACAGTATTAGAAAGAATAATGGCATTAAAGAGTGACAAATCCCCAGGACCTGATCATTTCCACCCCAGGGTTTTAAAAGAAGTAGGTGAGGAAATTGTAGATGCTTTAGCCATAATCTTCTAAAGCTCTTTCAATTCAGGGATTGTTCCTTTAGATTGAAAAATTGCAAATGTAACTCCATTATTTAAGAAAGATGAGAAAAAAAACAGGAAATTATAGACCTGTTAGTCTAACATCTGTTGTGGGGAAGTTATCATTTTTTTTAATTTTTTTTTTTAGGTGCACAGGCACCAGTAGATACATTTTTACATATTAAAAAATATTTAATTTACTGAGCAACTGACTAGTGTACACCAGTGAAACTAGTAAATGGTTCAGTATAGTTTTTTTAAAGTCATTTTCAGTGATTTAAAATCAGGTTACTCACAGGTGAAGGGCTGCAGACTTATTAAAAATGCTTATTTTTTTGTGACAAACCCTATTTTCAGTTGCATTAATAAAACTGCACCAGGTTACCACTCTTAAATACATCAAGGAATCGAATCTTTCTTAATGCAAAGAGAAAAAAATAAACGATTACGTTCTATTACACTTCTCAAGGGCAATTAGGGATGGGCAATAAATGCTGGCCTTGCCAGCGACACCCACATCCCATGAACGAATTTTAAAAAAACACTGCCTGATTGCGCTGGTTCATGGAAGATTTTACGTTTGTGATTATACAAATGAGCTTGGGCGGAAACTTGAACCACAACTTCACTTTGGGAAAACAGCACAATTTCAAGCCCAATTTGCGCCCAGTTTCCCAATTGTGCCCAAAGCGGAAACTACCCCAACATGTTTAAGTCTTGCAATGGGGCTTGAACTAACAACTTTCTGACTGAGAAGTATACCACTGAGCCAAGCTGACACAACACAGAACATGTAAGTAGCATAACAGCCAAAGATGTGAACTTGTCTCATCAAGAAAATGTTGCAAAAGCTACCAGATTCATCTAATTGGGAAAACACCAGCACACTGCGATGTAATTTCTTATGTCGGTAATTTGTAGTGCCCTTTTCCTTTGGCTGTATAAATTATATGGATCATGACACACCCACATCTGTCCATTTGAGCATTACGAGGAAGCTAACCCATTTAGTGGGCTCATTAACTTTTGTAATCATGCCCAAGTGGTTCCATGCACTACAATTCTGTTTTGAGTTTATCTTTCAAGACAAACAGTACTTTTCTACAAGCTTCAACTGTGGGCTGTGCATTATCTAGCAATTTGATGTCACGTTCTTCAGGCAAACAACCAAGACCTTGAAACAAATCATTATATTCACTGAAGACTGAAGCTGAGGTTTCTCTCGGTGCATTTATACTGCAGCTATTGATCTGATACCAGAAGCAGCAATATCAGTTTTACCTCTTGCTTCTGCCTGGTTCCGATTAGAATTCCGCTGCTTCTCTTTGGACGGTTACAATTTAAATGTTTTGAGTACATTTGTGGGAGTGTCCTGGCTGCACTCTCTAAACATCTACGGTCCCATTTAACAAAATCATGCTCCCAGTGTGGAGCTTCACCCACCAGGAGTGCACATCAGGAATTTAGATGCATGTTCGCTAAGATTTTCTGTGCATTAATGGATGGAAAATTGTGACAAGCATGCCTGAATTCCTAAAATGCTCCCCGATTGGTAAACTTCCATGCCGAGAGCACAATTTCATAAAATGACTGCTCGTCAATTACAGATATAGGGGGAAAAATTCAGTTGGTAGCGCCACCCGTTAGCACCTTAAGAGGGCGCTAAGTGGGGCGCAAAGCAACTAGCGCCCGGGCACGGTGATATCTGCACCTCTCGCGAAATTGACCGGACATTTTGCGGCAGCGCTAAACAATACCGCCACGATCTCCTGCACCGGTAGATCGTAACGTCAGTCGAGTGCGCAACGCCCCGTTAATGCCCCGGACTGGAAAATGAGTGGTGCCCCCTGCCTTACCGCCTGCCGCTAGCAACGACAGGTTGAGGGGAGCGTTATGCTGTCAGAAAGAGACTAGGGGGGCGCTATTTAAAGGTGACCACTTCCTGCCTTTTTTTGTCGGTGTCATTTATGCACCACACATTCTGAGAGAGAGAGAGAGAGAGACTTCTGGAGAGATTCAATGCTGTGTGAAGGAGTTTTGGGTACTGAGCAGCACTTTGCAGGTTGGTTTTGATTTGCCCTTGTATCGATTTAGAAGAGACTGTGGGGTCTGCACTCTGAGCTCTTCCCCTGGTTCTCTCCATTGTTCTTTCCAGCAGATTTGATGTACAGGTCTCTCCAGGCCGAGATTCAGGCCGAGATTCAAGGCTGCAATGAGCAGGATGTGGATGGAGAGCAAGATCAACCCTCCCCTTTAAGATAAAAACAGAATATGCAGGAGAAACTCAGCAGGTCAAGCAGCATCTGTGAAGAGAGAAACAGATTTAACGTTTCAGGTCGACGACCATTCGTCAGAACTCCCCTTTAAGAACTGGCCGGTGCCAGTGTGTCTGTGTTCCATTGCTGACTGAAATCACATGAGCTTCACCAGTGCTCTGAGGTAGCGCCTCGCTCCTCGGTCTTAGCGCCTTAAGAGAGGCGTGTAGCGCCTGATTTAGCGCTCCAATCACCTCCAGGGGCGATAAAAGCCAAGTTTGCTGTCGGAGGCGATAATTAGCGCCAGGCGCTAAACTTTGCGCACCGCCAATAATAGCACCCCAAACGGGGCGATACTGAATTTCTCCCCCATAAAGTTCCCAGGAAGTTCAAAAGACCCGCCAAGAACTTTTAAAAACATAGTTTCACACCACACTGGAGGCAAACTACATGCGATATAAAAACCATGTGAGGTGACTGCCGAGGCGGGACGGGGGGCCTCACATTGATAACCTCCAGAGTCAGGTCAGGGTCTGAATCTGGAATTATACTGGAACTTTAGCAATGCTGTGATGCAAAAAACGTATTGTTGCTATACTAAAGCTGCAGTTAATGTGCGTCCACAGTATTCCTCTAGTTGAGATTGACAACAGCCAATACCCACTTCAACAACTGCAATCTTTCACATTCCTTCAGTCCGAGTACAGGTTGATTTAGTGGAGGTAACAATAAACTTGAAAGAACTTCCACTTAGAACACCTTATCACATCGCTCCACATGCCATGAAGTGCTGCAGATACAAGTCATTTCTTTGAGCAAAATCACTGCTATTATGTAGGTAAATGTGGCAATCATTTTACACAACAAGCAGCAATGAGATGATTGGGGGAAGGGAATCACATAATAGGGGAACATGTGAGACTGGGGAGTGTGTTCCTGGGTGGGGTCTGTGTTAGTGGGAGTATAGTGTTAAGGAGAACTGTTTTACTGGTGGAGAATGTTACTTGGGGGAAGGTTGTGGCAGTGTTAGTTGAAGAATTTTGTTCAAGACACCAGGATACTCTTTTTCAAGTAGTATAAGGTCTTGAATGTGTTCGTGTCCAGGCAAATGAAGTCTCAGTTTAATGTCTCACCTGAAAGCTGGCACCTCTGATAAGGCAGTACTCCCTCAGTACTGTGGTCAAAGAGCAGAGGGATTTAGGGGTACAGGTTCACAGGACATTAAAGGCAGTACCAGAGGCTGACAAGGCTGCAAAAAAAAAGCAATGATGATGTAACATTTGCATATTGAATTATCATTGGCCCGCAGGCATCTGTAAGGAATACTTATTATATTCACATGTGATCACATGCTAAGTTGTCATTGACCTGCAGGCATCTGTAAGGACTGCTATTGTTTAGAAGACCCAGGCTAGGGGTCCTAACTCTATCTTGAACCCACTGTGCTGTATGATTGCGATCACAGACCTGATGCTTCATAAAAGAGTTTAAACTGTAATACTCCGTTGTCCTGCAAGTTATTATTTTTGTACAAAGTGTGCAAAACAAGACATGGTGTCAGAACAGGGATTTGAAATGGACATCGTTGGAGCTCCCTTACATCGAATGAATTGGGAATCTTTGAACTTACATAGAGAATGGTGCAAGTTCAAGCAACACGTGCAGTTGATGTTCTCGGGTCCACTGAAAAGCAAAGGAGAGGAAGAAAGATGCAGCTACCTACTCCTGTGGATCGGAGAAAAATGGAGAGACATTTTTAACACATGGTCTCTCACCGCGGATGAAGCAAAGGTACTGAAAAATTATTTTGACCGTTTTGAATCATATGTGATGCCCAAGACAAATACGATATTCGCTTGGTACAAGTTTCAGGAGAAAGTACAAGGAGCTAGTGAGTCGCTTGAACAGTTCGTGACTGAGTTAAAACTGCTGGTAAAAGACTGTGAATATGCCGATAAAGATGAGACGGTCAGAGACCGCATCGTGTTTGGAATACATTCAGCTAAAGTGAGAGAGAAACTTTTGAATGTTGGGTCCGGGCTAACGCTGGACAAAGCTATGGACATAGCTAGCTCGCACGAGATAGCCCAAGCACAGTTGAAAACCATAACCAGCGCCATGAGCAGCTCACGTGAACAGACAGTGCACGCAGTGAATAAACACACACCAAAGAACACCGCCCAGAGAGCGTGTTTCAGAACAGAAAGAACAGAGAGAGTTCTAAAAATGAGCGACACAGACATAAAATGCTTCAAAAACTGTGGATATTGTGGAAACAAGATGCATGGAGAAAAGGAGCACTGCCCCGCCAAAGGAAAGCAATGTGCTAAATGTGGTAAACGGAACCACTTTGCTAAAGTGTGCAGGACTGTTCGGGGAATCGCAGTCCACACAGTGAGTGACAGCCAAATGCCAGATAGAGAGCCAAATGCAGAGGAACTGTTTATTGATTCTGTGTCACAGAAAAAACAGATTTCAGAGACTGAGCAAGCTCTTGCAGATATTGAGATAGGAAAACAGGGCACAGAGCTTAGGTTTAAACTCGACACTGGAGCTCAGGTTAATGTAATTCCTCTGAGTGAGTATCACAGCTTGAAGGAGGAGTGTGAGCTACAGCCCACCTCACGCAGACTGACTAGCTATGGGGTGAGCAGCTCATTGTAAAAGGCACATGTGTGATGAAATGCAAGTACAAAGAAAGCGACATGATGTTGGACTTTTACATTGTTGACACTCAAGCACCTCCAGTGCTAGGTCTAAAGGCATGTTTAGACATGGACGTCGTGAAGCTAGTGCTATCATTGACAGCACCAGTTGAGAAGCAAACAGTCATGCAGGAGTTTGCTGATGTCTTCAAAGGAATCGGACTATTCCCAGGTGAATGCACTATTCACCTTGACCCAGCAGCAACCCCTGTGGTTTGCCCACTGAAAAGGATACCCCTTGCTCTACGTAGTCACCTGAAGGAGGAGCTGCAGAGCATGGAGAACACAGAAATCATCGTCCGGGAAACAGAACCGACAGAGTGTGTCAACGCATTAGTAGTGGTTGAGAAACCACATACAGGCAAGCTCAGAGTCTGTCTCGACCCCAAAGATTTGAACAAGGCTATCAAACGCCCTCACTACCCTCTACCAATGCTAGATGACATCACACCCAAAGCTAGTGGGAGCACGTTACTTCAGTGTAATGGACGCACGATCAGGATACTGGACTATCAAGCTCACGGATGAGTCATCTAAGCTAACAACGTTCAACACACCATTTGGACGCTACCAATTTCTGCGTTTACCATTTGGTCTGATCTCAGCTCAGGATGAATTCCAGCGGAAGATCGACAAAACTGATGAAGGCCTCGATGGAGTAGACGCAATCATAGACGACATCCTCATCTATGGCAGGAATAGAGAGGAACATGACAGGAACCTCTGTGCGATGCTACAAAGATCACGGGAGAAAGGTATCCGGCTCAACCCCGAGAAAAGCATAATAGGATCCACCGAGATCAGTTATTTCGGGCATCGCCTCTCAACTGATGGCATTAAGCCGGATCCAGAGAAAATCTCCGCCATCAAGAAGATGGAGCCGCCGAAGAACCGCGCAGAGCTAGAGACAGTACTAGGCATGGTTAACTACTTAGCCAAGTTTGCCCCAAGCCTCTCCGAAATCAACGCACCCGTGCGTCAGTTGCTCAAACAATCCAATGAGTTCCTGTGGGACAAACAACATGACACAGCATTTCAGAAAATGAAAGACCTAATCACCAGAGAACCAGGAACAGTTCTTGCCTACTTCGACCCCAACAAAGAGCTCAGACTACAAGTGGACGCGTCAAAGTACGGACTAGGTGCAGTATTACTGCAAGAAGGAAAGCCCATCGGCTACGCTTCCAGATCTCTCACAGACCGTGAAATCAACTACGCTCAAATCGAGAAAGAGCTATATGCAATTCTGTTTGGATGTAAGCATTTCCACCAATACGTCTATGGCCGACAAGTCATTGTGGAATCCAACCACAAGCCCCTCGAGTCAATCATGAGGAAACCACTAGCCGCAGCCCCACCAAGGCTACAGAGAATGATCCTTCAGCTACAGAAGTATGACTTCACAATCATTCACCGTCCAGGCAAAGACATTCCTGTCGCAGATACGCTCTCCAGAAAGTCTCTTAGCTACCAGGACAGCAGCCTCAGTGAAGGCATGGATGTGCAGGTGCACATGGTGTACAACAGCTTACCTGTGAGTGACTCAAAACTGAAGGAGATCCGAGCAGGAACAGAGAAAGATGCACAACTCACACTGCTGAGCAAAGTCATACATGAAGGATGGCCTGAGGAAAGGAGGAACTGCCCTCAGAGCATATCTGAATTCTGGAACCACAGAGATGAAGACGAACTGTCACAAATCAACAGAATCGTCTTCAAAGGGGAGAAAATCATTATTTCTACCAGTCTCAGAGAAGAGATGTTGACAAAAATTCATGCTGGACATATGGGCATGGAAAAATGCAAACAAAGAGCATGTGACATTATGTTTTGGCCCGGAATGTGCAAACACATCGAGGACATTGTCGGAAAATGTTCCATTTGTCTAGAACGCCGCCCATCAAATGTCAAAGAGCCCATGATACCTCACCGTATCCCCGACAGGCCCTGGCAGGTCACGGCAACGGATCTGTTCACATGGAACAACGAGGACTACATAGTGACTGTTGATTACCACAGCAGATTTTTTGAACTGGACAAGCTTCACAGCACCACATCTGCAGCTGTGATCCACAAGCTAAAGGCAGCCTTTGCCAGGCATGGCATTGTAGAGACTTTAGTCTCAGACAATGGTCCCCAAAAATCAAAAGAGTTCAAGTCGTTTGCCAAGGCATGGGATTTCACACATGTCACATCAAGCCCACATTACCCTCAAAGTAATGGCCTTGCTGAAAAAACTGTCCAGATTGCAAAAACACTCATGGACAAAGCCAAAGTGGACAAAAGAGACCCCTACATCAGTCTCCTGGAGTACCGCAACACTCCGGTTGACAACTTCAGGTCACCAGCACAGCTGTTGATGAGCCGCAGACTTCGCTCAATCCTTCCAAGCACCAACCAGCAGCTGCAGCCAGAGGTCGTCAGCTGCAAGCAAGTGCATGCAAAATGTGTACAGAGACAGCAACACCAAAAGAGATAAACTATGACAGGTCAGCTAGACTACTGCCACTGCTGCACAATGGAGAATCCGTCAGAATCCAGGAGCATGACTACTGGAAGCCAGCAGTCGTCATCCAGCCAGCTGACACTGAGCGATTGTATCACGTCCGCACCCCAGAAGGACAGGTGTACCGCCGCAATCGCAGGCACCTCCTGAACACCAAGGAACAACACCGTCATTCCGACGAGAGGATCAGTTCAACAGAGTGTGATGAACAGAGCAATACACAAAACACATCATACTTACCTGAACCTAAACCTGAACCTGAATTGTTGAACAATTCAGGAGCATGCTCAGTTCCATACCACACAAGGTTGGGACGAGAGTTCAAGCTAGAGTTATCCTTGACTTGTGAACTGTCAAAGGGTGTAGGCGGATCGCTGCCCTAAAAAAAAACTGTACATAGTTATTGAAATGTTGAGATGTTTTCAGTGCTAGTTAAATGCCGAGTTTACTTATATGTTTATGCTACCAAGAACATTATGTAGAAGAAAGGTTTAAAAGTAATGCATAACATTTTTCTTTTAAAAGGGGATGTAACATTTGCATATTGAATTATCATTGGCCTGCAGGCATCTGTAAGGAATACCTATTATATTCACATGTGATCACATGCTGAGTTGTCATTGGCCTGCAGGCATCTGTAGGGATTGCTATTGTTTAGAAGACCCAGGCTAGGGGTCCTAACTCCATCTTGTGCTGTATGATTGCGATCACAGACCTGATGCTTCATAAAAGAGTTTAAACTGTAATACTCCATTGTCCTGCAAGTTATTATTTTTGTACAAAGTGTGCAAAACAAGACACGTGTCCAGGCAAATGAAGTCTCAGTTTAATGTCTCACCTGAAAGCTGGCACCTCTGATAAGGCAGTACTCCCTCAGTACTGTGGTCAAAGAGCAGAGGGATTTAGGGGTACAGGTTCACAGGACATTAAAGGCAGTACCTGAGGCTGACAAGGCTGTAAAAAAAAAAGCAAGGAAATTCTAGGTTTTATCACAAGAGATATAGAATATAAAAGCCAAGAGTAATGTTGAGCCTATATAAAACCTTAAAAAGACCTCAGTTAGAGTACTGTGGGGGAGAAATTCGGTATCGCCCCATTTGGGGCGCAATTCTCGGCCGGGCGCAAAGTTTTGCGACCGGCGCAAATTATCGCCACCTACTGCGAAATTGGTCTGTTTCGCCCCTGGAGCCGATTGCAGCGCTAAATCAGGCGCTGCACGACTCTAAGGCGCTAAGCTGGAGAAGCGAGGGGCTAACTCAGAGGGCGGGCGCAGCGCAGTGCTGTCAGTTAGTGATTGCACACAGACACGCTGGCGCCGGTCAGCTCTTAAAGGGGCGGGTTGATCTTGATTTGCAGCCACACCCTGCGCATCGGAGCCCTGGATCTCGGCCTGGACAGACCTGTTGCCAAATCCTGCAGCCAAGGACCATGGAGAGGGCCAGGGAGCGAGCGCAGTGTTTCAGCGAGGGGGCCTTGGCGTCTCTGGTTGGCGTGGTGGAGTGCAGGCGATCTCTCCTGTACCCGGAGAGTGGCAGGAGGCCTCTGCCCAGCAAGTACCGAAAAGCTTGGAGGGAGGTGGCTCACAGAGTGACCTCCAGCAGCATGGTGCCTAGGACCCCTGTGCAATGCAGGAAGAAGTTCAACGACCTCACTCGGGTCGTCAGGGTGAGTGCCTTTTTCAGAAACCTCTTCATCCCTCCATCTCGGCCTCGCTTTATGGCCAAAGGGTCTTGAAAGCCCCAATGCCCAGCACTCCTCCAACACCTTTGGCCCTTTCAGGAAACTCACATGCACATTCAGCACTTTGCACACAGTAAGGGCTATTCGACCATGGGAGGCATTTCAGCCAAGATCATGGCTGCACACAGTAAGGGCTATTTGACCATGGGAGGCATTTCAGCCAAGGTCATGGCTGCACACATTAAGGGCTATTCCACCATGGGAGGCATTTCAGCCAAGATCATGGCTGCATCTTACTCAGACCCCATCCTTTTTCTTGCAGGGCAAGCTGGCGCATAATAGGAGACAGCAGCAACGGACCAGGGGAGGCTGGCCTCACCTTCAAGCTCTGATCGATCGGAGCAGCGAGTCCACCGGATTGTGGCAAGCCGGATGCTTGGCCCCGTTGCCACGGGAGACGCCGACCCTGTTCTGGCCAGCAATGGTAAGGTCATCACCTTTTTGACCTCTCTCCTTCCACTTGTTCCTCACAACAGCATCCTTTGACACTCTCGATCCAAATCAGTACATCGCTGCACTCATTCCTCCCTTGCTGCCACCCTGTCCTCATGCTAAAGCCACTCTTGTACCTCCCTGCTTTCAGATGCTGATTCACCAGGTGAGGAGGCGGGCCCTCAAGCTGCCACTGGGAGTGAATCTGAAGGCGAGGAGGAAGAGGAAGCCGGACCATCAGCGCAACCCTCTGCTGAGGCAGCCCATGGCCATACTGGGGACATGCCTTCCCTGGAGAGGAACGGGGGGGGGGGGGGGGGGAGGAATGGTCTGACGAGGGTGAAGCTCCAGGACCCAGCGGGCTGCAGCAACGCGAGGTGGGTAGGGAAGCTCGGGGGCCTTCTCCCCGGAGGGAGAGTATGGCCTCCAGTCCTGCTACAGTGAGCGCAGAAGAGGTGTGGCTCCTTGCTGAAATGAGCGCCCAGGTGGAGCAAAGGCACACTGAGCTCAAGGCTGCAGTGGCAAGGCATGTCCAGGACTTCGATGCAGCACAGGCGTCTGCCACGCAAATGCTAAGTGCTGCAATGCAGTCAATGGCTGGTCTCATGCAGACGCAGATTGAGGCCACGCGAGCACTAACTGCTGCCACCCTTGCTGGATCGGGCAGATTTTCCCGGGGCTCTCACCGCGCCACAGCAGGCCAGCAATCTGTGCTCCCGCAGATTGCTCCGCATGCTGAAGTGCTGCCCCATGGGAGTGCCAGTGTGTCGGTCGAGCGGGGAGTTGCTGTCCTCTCTCAGGATGACAGCATTCCTGCTGCCAGCACTGTCACTTCTGCACTGCAGTTGCCACCACCTGTAGGACAGACTGCTGCCGCCCATGCAGAGTTAGAGCAGTCAGCAGCCGGGCCCTCCAGGCCCAGAGCTGGTCCAGGCTGTCCCTCAAGGGCATCTGCAGTCTCAGTTTCTGACACTCAGCAGCCTTCCCCCAGCCTTGCTGCAGCCACTGGGGTCCCAGTGCGGAGGAGCTGCAGGGTGGGAAGCAGATCACCCTCAAAGGGCAAAAAGTAGGTGGTGTGGCAAAATGTGGTTCATTGTTTTTTTGAAGTCCGAGGATCGTGGTCATATTTTTGTTACTGTTTTGGACATTGTCTCCAGGTTGTGAGAGCCAGTTATGTGAATGACTGTTTCTGTGTGTGTTTCTTTCTATTACTTTGTCATGCGGGAAGGATACACAGTTTTGTTAATAGAGAAGTGTCTTATTTCAAAATGTGCAAGTTGCTCTTTGCACTCATTGTTGCCTTGACCGGCTTAGGGGTTGCGGCATGGTTCCATTCAGGTTCTTTGAACGGCAGAAGCCATTCCCTCAGAGGGGGCCTAGAAGCGACTTGCTATAAGCTTTGACAGATAGCCCTTGCACTTTGTGCCTCCCTCCCGTCTTGGTGCTGCTGCTCCTCCTCCTACTCCTCCTCTGCTGGTGCGTCAAGGCCCGCTGGCATTGGCTGGGTCCTGAGGATTGCCAGGTTATGCAGCATGCAGCAGACAACAACGAAGTGGGAGACTCGCTCAGGCGAGTACTGCAGGGCTCCTCCAGAGTGGTCCAGACAGCGGAACCGTTGCTTGAGCACGCCGATTGTGTGCTCAACGATGTTCCTGGTAGCTTGATGGCTCTCATTGTATCGTTCTTCTGCAGGGGTACTGGGCGAACGGAGCGGGGTCATCAGCCAGGTGCACAGAGGATAGCCCTTGTCCCCGAGAAGCCAGCCTCCTGGGTGAAGCGGGGCCTCAAAAAGGTCTGCCACAGAAGTCTGGCACAGGATGAAAGCATCATGGCTGCTTCCTGGAAATTGGGCATTGACAGCGAGTATCAGCTGTCTGTGGTCACAGACCAACTGGACATTCAAGGAATGGAAGCCCTTTCGGTTGCGGAAATCCTCGGCATTCTCTTTCGGCGCCCGCAAAGCCACATGGCTGCAGTCAATGGCGCCCTGCACCATGGGGAAGCCCACTATTCTTGCAAAGCCCGCTGCGCGATCTTGCTGCTTGTCGGGGGTCATCGGGAAAGAGATGTACTCTTGTCTCCTTTTAAAGAGGGCATTTGTGACTTGACGGATGCAGCAATGTACCGTGAACTGGGAGATATTGGCAACGTCCCTAGTTGAAAGGATTGAAAGGAGCCGGTGGCATAAAAGTTGAGAGCCACTGTTACCTTCACTGCCACCGACAGAGACGTCCTGCTCCTCAGTTGAGATTGCAGATCTGCCTGGAGGAGGTGGCAGAGCTCAGTGACAACCTCCTTGCTGAATCGCAGCCTTCGCAAACACGGCTCCTCAGACATATTGATGTAGGAGAACTGTTGTCAAAAAACTCTGGGAGGGTAAGGTCTCCTGTACCGACGCCTGTTGGCCCTCCTCCGTCTGGCCATGATTGCCACACTCTCTGTGCCTTCTCAATGTGATGGAGAAGCACGACGTGCCCATCCATTGCAGCCCCCATAATATATGGCCAATCAAAGTTATGCCGGTGAAAAAGCAAAGCAACTACAAAGTTATGGGCAGAAGCCAAAACTACCTCAGACAGCGTTGACTCAATGCAGAAGTCTCTCTTTCTCCCTTTGTCTCTCTCTCTCTCTCTCAGAATGAGTGGTCCAAAAATGGCTACCACACAGAAGACAGGAAGAGCCCCCTTTAAATAGCGTCCCCCCAGACCCACAGCGACTGGGAAGCATTCCAGTCAACCCGTCGTTGGTGGCGACAGGCGGAAAGGAGGGGGGCGCCACTGAATTTCCAGTCCGGGGCGCCCCAAGGGCGTTGCACTCTGGAATGATGTCTCACTCTGGAATGACGTCAAGATCTGCGTGCGCAGGAGAGCGGGCGGTAGGGTTTAGCGCCGCCGCTAAATGTCCGCTCAATTTCGCGAGAGGCGCAGGTCTCGCCATGCCCGGGTGCTAGTTGGTTAGCGCCCCACTTATCGCCCTCTTAAGGCGCTAACGGGTGGCGCTCACAACTGAATTTCTCCCCCAGTGTGTCATACTGGGCCCTACACTATAGGAAGGATATTGAGGCTTTAGAGAGGGTACACTTTAGATTCACTAGGATGCTATCTGGTATAAGGAAATACAAATATGAAGAAAGGTGAAAAATTGTGACCTTTTTTGTTAAGACCATGCAGCTTATGGGGTGATATGATAGAAGTGATTATAATTATGAAAGATTGGGACAGGACAGATAGAAGCAGGCAGTAGTTGAGGGGTCTAGAATGAGGGGACATAGATACAAGATTAAATGCAAGAGATTTAGAGCAGGGGAAATTTCTAAGCATGGAGAGTTGTGAGGCTGTGAAATTCACTTCCAGGATAGTGGTTGAGGCAGAAACTGTGTCAACATTCAAGATTAGATTGAATAGGTGGATAAATGAAAAGGGGGTGAAGGGATATAGGAAGTCAGTGAGTAAATGTGATTAGAACTATTTGTTCATGTGGAGGGTAAAGGCCAACATGGATGAGTTGGGCTGGATGGCCTGTTTCTCTGTTGTAACTGCTATGTAGTGTGTCTATCTATTTTAGCTGCTAAAGTCCTGGAATGGGACCTGAATCCACAACCAACAAGATTTTGAAGGGGATTGACAGGGTAAATGCTGAGAGGTTATTTCCCCTGGCTGGTGTGTCTAGAACTAGGGCGCATAGTCTCAAGATAAGGGGTAGGCCATTTAAGATTGAGATGAGGAGGAATTTCTTCACTCAGAGGGTTGTGAATCTTTGGAATTCTCTGCCCCAGAGGGCTGTGAATGCTGAGTCTTGAGTATATTCAAGGCGGAGATAGATAGATTTTTGGACTCTAGGGCCACGAATTTAATAGAGCCGGCGGGTTGGAGTCGGGTTGCCTGGTGGGCGGATTCTGGTCCCGCTGCTGGTTTCAGCCACTCCCGATTTCCGATTTTAGTTTAAGTGCCCTAATTAGTCCCGTCGTGCGCACTGCCCGGTCCAATGAGTGGGAGCGGATCTGTTGCTCTCCACTGATGACGTCATTGCTGCAATTGTTTTTAAGGGGCCCATACAGCCTCAGCCGCTCATTTCTCCTTTCTGCTGCTGTTTGAATGGGCCCAGGCTACAATGACTGCTGCCAAAGCCAAGGCTGCTCCAAGGTTCAATGAGGACTCCCTCCAAGCTCTTGTGTATTACAGCTCACAAGTGAGCATCAGCAGATGGTGGAGGCAGGGACAGCAGTGAAGAGTCCTGGTCAGAGGTCGCAGGACGCTCCTAGCTTTGCTCAGCTGCATGTAGATGCTGTGTATCTAGGGCCATCCAGAAAAAGAGCAGTGCTGGAACTCCAGGAACAAGTGCAGGAGTCTCTGACAGGGTTTGCATCCAGGGTAACTGCAAGTGTGCAGAGAATGGAGGAGTCCATCTCTAACATGAGCACTTTGTGGAGGCAATGGCGCATAAACGTTCTGCCATGGAGAGGTTGGCAACCTCCATGGAGGACATAAGTCACCAGACTCAGGAGGACATAGGTGACTCTTCCAAATAAATGGTCTGCTATGGCGGATAGATGGGCATCTATTGAGGAGAGACACCAGAGGTACATGGACATCCCCGTTATGAGGATTGTCAGTACAGAGACAGGTCCTCATGGCCCCACTGATGTGCAGCAAGGTGCTCTCCAGCCACTTGCTAGCACTGAAGTGCGGGTGACCCATGAGAGGGATGTTGGTGGCAGACAAGAAGTGTGAGCTCCTCTCCAAGCGTTCACACGACCATGCCACTGCGGAGCCCTCAGTCAGATTCCTCACCCAACTCAGATGACCGTCTCAGCCCCTGCAGAGCCGCAGGAAGAGCAGACTGTGGAGGAGCCCTCCCAAGCTCCCAAACCCAAAGGACGTCCGCCAAAGGCGTCTGAGCAGGCACAGTATCAAAGTAAGGTGCCTCAACATCCGCTGAAGCCACAGGGGGAAGTACCACGTAGAAGCACGCTTAAGAGGAAGTTAACACACAAATAGTCACAAGGGTAGTCACTTGGGTGTTTTGTTCTGTTGTAAAGTATCAATTGTCATCCTTTTGTGAAGTGATTAAACAAAAGTGAATAGCAAAGAGTTGAAGTTCTGGCCTATGTGTTCTGGGAAATAGAAGTTGCACAGTAAGGACTCAGGGTGACTTGCATTTGTAATGATGATGCAGAGAGTGATAGGAAAGCACCGTTTATTGGAGAGATGATGTATGGCGTGTTAAGAAGGTCGTCCACACATTCAGCCATATGCTAGCCACTTGTGGTTGAAGCGTAAGCTTACGCGAATCTGGCATGGATGAGTGCATCCCTTGCCTGACGGCCAGCAATGTGGTCACGTGTTACTGCATTGGCCACATCCAGCCCTGCAAGGCATGCCTCCTCCTCCTCATCCTCTTCTTTCGAGGCTCTGCGCTGAACCACTTGTTCCTCAGGCAGCGGTAGGCCACGCTGCTCTGCGATGTTATGCAGGGTACAGCAGATGACGATGATTCTGAACACCCTGGCTAGTGCATACTGCAGGGCTCCACCAGATCTTTCAAGGCATCGGAATCGCATTTTGAGCAAGCCGATAGTTTGCTGTATGATGCTTCTGGTGGAAATGTGGCTCAGATTGTAGAACTCCTCAGCTTCAGTTGATGGCCTCCTCATTGGTTTCATGAGTTACTTTTTCAGGGGATAGCCCTCGTCGCCAAGGAAAGTTGCATTGGCAGATTGAAGAGCTGAGGCACAGTCGACTGGCGCAGGATGAAGGAGTCATGGCAACTGCCAGGGAACTTTGCACAAACATGCATGATGATCTTCCTGTGGTTACACACCAGCTGGACGTTAAGGGAGTAGAATCCCTCGCGGTTAACAAACACAGCTGGGTCGTGATGGGGTGCCCTAATAGCCACATGTGTGCCGTCTACGACGCCCTACACCCTTGGGAAGCCTGCCATATTTGCAAAGCCAAGCGCACACGCGGTCACACTTGCTTTATCTGTGGAGAAGTGGATGTAATTTTGCAACTTTGCAAAGAGGGCATCGGTCACCTGCATGATGCAGGTGTGTGCGGCCAACTGGGAGATGCCGCTGATGTGTGCAGCTGATCTCTGGAAGGAGCCCAAAGCAAAGAAGGTGAGTGTGGTGGTGACTTTGACAGCCACTGGTAAGAAGTGTCCACATGCTCCTCTGAGCTCCAGGCATTGGTGCAGCATTGCGCAGATGTCAGCGACTACCTCTCGCAGAAGTCTCAACCTCCTTTGGCACTGCTGCTCACTCATGTTGAGGAAGCTCATCCTCTGTCTGTAAACCTAGTGTTGGGGATATCTCCTGTGGCGAGGTGCAGCCCTGTGCTGATGCCCTCTGCCCTGTGCAACATCAGGTGGCTGAGGAGAAGGTTGGTGCTCCTGTTGTTGCTGCTGCTGTGCCTGGTTGCGCTGCTGCTGCGGCTGCTCTTCCTCTGAATCTGATGAGGATATAAATGGTTCCCATACCACTGGTATATATCTCAGTCGAGGAATGGAGGTTGTTTGCGCTCAGACAAAGCGGCCAGAGGGTATTCCAAGGAGGTCACACTGCAGATGGATTTCAACGTGAACACACACAAGATTAGTAAAGGTGCAAAAAGTGTCCCAAACCTCAAAGCACTAAGTTGTGGTGTCTGAAACTATGAGAGATTGCAGGACCGCTTTTAAGCTGATCGACCAGCTGCCAACAATTCAGGTCCTCGCTAAACCCGGCTCAATGCAGCTGGCGTGTTTTTCTGACAGCGGGCAGCACGCAGAAAATGCTGCAAAATCTGAACAGGCAGTTAAAATAAGATTATCCAGGCAGTTAACAAGCTGTTAATGCTACCAATGCATTGTTTTCCTGTTTTATGTTTCACTATTGTCACACAATGATCATTACCAGTGTGTTACTGGCAGAACATACTTTCAATTTAACTTGTGTAGGCCTCCAATTTTTCTTCGTTTGTAGGCTATTGTAGGAACGGAGGTTCCTAACTTAATAATGGAGTTCAACTCAGTGAATCAAAATAACAAAGTTTAATGAACGAAGTTAACTGGTAAAACAAGAGAAGCTGTATACAGGTCTGCTCAGGTTGCAAGGCACTCGACGACTGCTGGAAGGTTCTGGAAGCTGACGTCATGACATCATCGCGTTCTTCGCGCCACTGGCGGTCACGTGATCAGTGTCATGACGTCATCACGCAGAGTGCAGGAAAGTACATACAGTATAGTTAACAGACAGTTTAAAGGTGCAGTCCGCAGCTGCACTATAATGTAGTTAAAGGGATTATTATTAATTGCTCTGAGTCTCTTAGTGGCTCCGCCACAGGCACCCCCCCAGAATCCCCTTTAACAGAGTGTGTCAGACGAGCAGGAGGCTTGATGGGCCTGGCCGAGCGGCGACGAAACTCAGGCAGTGGAAGTGGAACGTTGGCAAATGAGCTGGAGCTTGGCTGTGGCTGAAGCGGCGCAACAGGTGTGGTAGAAACAATATCAGGTGGTGCGGGCAACGATGAGGTAGATGCAGGCGGGTCAATGGCGGGCTGTTGCAGAACTGGTCTGGCGGTCAATGGTGGTCATCCACGGCGAGGTGGCTGAGCAGGAACAACTGGTTCACTCCGATCTAGGTGAGCTGGTTTAAGTCGGTCGATAGAGATGGTATTGGCCTTGCCTCCCACGCCGACCGTGAAAAATTTTTCTCCTGAAGAGATGACACGAAACGGTCCAGCATAAGGCGGTTTGAGCGGGTCTCAGTATCCTGCCGGATAAAAACGTAATCAGCGGTCATGAGCTCTGCCGGGACATGAGGCCTCTGCAGGTCGTGATGCGAGGTTGGAATAGGCAGGAAATTCTTGGCCGCCTCGTGATGCCGGAGGAGCTGCTGAGCTGCAGACCACGGTTCCATGTGTGGAGGGAGGAAGTCACCTGGTACTCGGAGTGTCTGACCGTAGACTAACTCGGCCGATGAAGACTGGAGATCGTCCTTGGGGGCTGTGCGGAGACCGAGCATTACCCAGGGGAGTCTGTCCACCCAATTGGAGCCACGCAAGCTGGCACGGAGGGACGCCTTGAGAGACCGATGGAACCTTTCACATAGGCCATTCGCCTGCGGATGGTAAGCGGTAGTACAGTGCAGCTTGGTACCCAAGCCCTGTGCAACTGCGTTCCACAACTCTGACGTGAATTGCGGACCCCGGTCAGAGGAGATGTCGGATGGTACCCCGAACCGAGCCACCCACGACGAAATGAATGCCCTGGAGATGTCTGCTGCAGTGGTAGTGACCAAGGGAATCGCCTCTGGCCACCTGGTGGTACGGTTCACTACAGTCAAGAGATGCGTGAATCCCCGCGAGGCGGGAAGAGGACCCACTAGGTCCACGTGTACGTGATCAAAACATCGTTCTGGCACCGGGAAATTGGCCACTGGAGCCTTGACATGACGGTGGACCTTCGATTTCTGACAATCAACACAATTGTTTGTCCAGTCTCGGACGTCTAAATGCATTCCCTTCTACACAAATTTGCGGGACATGAGCCGTTGTGAAGCTCGCATCCCTGGATGCGATAAACTGTGTATAGCCCGGAAAATTTTCTTACGCCATTCGCCCGGCACAATGGGCCGGGGCACTCCCATGGATGTGTTGCACAAGAGAGTGGTTCTTGCTGCTTGAAACTTCACGTCAGCGACCTGCCAACTGGAAGGCGTGGTCCGATACGCCTGCACCTCAGGATCTGCCAGTTGCTCTTCCGCCAACCCGATGAAATCGATTCCCAGGTGAACTGTCTGGACTGGAGCACGGGAGAGGCAATCAGCCACGAGATTATCTTTGCCGGACACATGCCGCAAATCCGTTCTAAATTCGGATATAAATGTGAGGTGGCGCTGTTGCCGAGCTGACCAAGGTTCCGTCGTTTTGGCCATTGTGAAAGTGAGCGGCTTGTGGTCCACGAACGCAGTGAACGGGCGCCCTTCTAGGAGAAAACGGAAATGCCGGATGGCCAAAAACAGGGCCAGCAACTCCCTGTCAAACGTGCTATACTTGCGCTCGCTCTTGCGCAGTTGGCGGCTGAAAAAAGTGAACGGCTGCCAAGTCCCGTTGACCCATTGTTCTTGGACCGCCCCGATGGCGTAGTTGGAGGCATCCGTAGTGAGAGCGATGGTTGGGCCCGGGAGTGGGTGTGTAAGCATGGTCGCGTCTGCCAACGCCACCTTGGTGTCGAGGAACGCTTGGTCCATCTGCGGAGTCCAAGTGATAACGTCCTTGCCCGACTTCCCTTTTAATGCTTCGTACAGTGGCTGCATCAACTGGGCCGCCTTGGGGACAAACCGATGATAAAATTTACCATCCCCAGGAACTCCTGCAGGGATTTGACTGTGTGAGGCCTCGGGAATGCCGTAACTGCCTCTACCTTGGCGGCCAGTAGAACGGCACCATCTGAGGTAATCCTGTGCCCCAGAAAGTCAATGCTGGTTAACCCAAACTGGCATTTAGCTGGGTTGACGATGAGGCCATATTGGCTGAGACGGGCAAAGAGTGCGCGTAAATGCACCAAGTGTTCCTTCGTATCTTTACTGGCGATGAGAATGTCATCTAAATAAACGAAAAGAAAGGGCAGATCCCGTAACACAGAGTCCATGAGCCTTTGGAAGGCCTGAGCCGCGTTTTTCAAACCGAATGGCATTCGGAGAAACTCAAACAGCCCGAACGGTGTGATGACTGCCGTTTTGGGGACGTCCTGAGGGTGTACGGGAACTTGGTGAGATCCGCGGACGAGATCCACCTTGGAGAATACCGAGTTGCCAGCCAGGTGGGCTGAAAAATCTTGTATATGTGGTATTGGATACCTATCCGGTGTAGTGGCATCGTTCAGGCGTCTGTAATCACCGCAAGGCTGCCATCTGCCGCCCGATTTAGGGACAATGTGCAGTGGGGAGGACCAAGGACTGTCGGAGCGTCGGATGATCCCGAGGCGCTCCATGGTCTGAAACTCTGCCTTTGCAGCTGCGAGCTTGCCGGGTTCCAATCTCCGCGCCCGAGCGTAAACCGGCGATCCTGTCGTGGTGATGTGGTACGCCACACCGTGCTTCGTGACTGCTGCCGAGAAGGTAGGCCTGGTGAGCTCCGGAAACTCACCGAGCAGGCGCGTAAACCCATCCTGCGCTGGAACCGCACAGGCAACCGACCAGGACACCGCGGTGCTGCGGTGGCAAGGCACCGCGTGGAAAGTGGATGCATTAATGAGTCGGCAGTGTCGGACCAGAAAGCCGTTGGCACAGAAGAAATCAGCCCCCAGTACGGCCTGTGATACTTTAGCTGTGAGAAACTCCCACACAAAACGCTGACCGCCGAAGGTTAAATTGACTGTCCGTTTTCCGAATGTACGGATAGCCGCGCCATTAGCCGCCTCGAGGGAAGGACCGTGACCGCCAGATTGCAGATCCAGCTTTGAAGCTGGCAGAATACTGCACTGGGAACCAGTGTCGCATAGGAATCGTCGCCCTGTCATGGAATCCGTAATGTAAAGAAGTTTCCCCGCTGAACCGACCGCCATGGCGAACTGGACGTGTTTTTCAGGCCCTGTCGTCCTTCTCAAAGAGCGCGGGCTTGCTGAAGTTTTTATTTTCGGGGAGAAACTGCAGGGAGGACGGCAGCATCGAGCTTTGGCGCCAAAACGGGAGTGGTACGCACGCCAGCCTGCTGGAGGGCTGGGCCTCGCACGCGTGGGTGAAGGGCGCCTCGTGGCTGCACAACACTGCTGTGTAACCGTAAAAATCTTGTCGGCCTCTGCAGCGAGCTCGGCACAGTCCGTGATTGCAGAGTTGGCCAAGGCCGTCTGAACCGGTTCAGGTAGCTGGCAGAGGAAAAGTTCGCGGAACAAAAAGCATTGGGGTTCCGACCCCAAAAGCGTGAGCATCTGGCTCATCAGTTCCAATGGTTTTGAGTACCCGAGGCCGGGCATAAAAATAAGCCTGTGTGCGCGCTCCGACTTATTGAGGCCAAAAATCTGTAGCAAACGAGTTTTAAGAGCTTCATACTTGCCCTCGTCTGGTGGACTGCCAAGGAGGCTGACGACCCGCGAGGCCGTGGCGCTGTCGAGAGCGGAGACCACGTAAAAATAACGGGTCAAATCCACTGTAACCTCCCGGAGTGCGAACTGCGCTTCTGCCTGGAAAAACCATGCTGCTGGTTGCTGTTCCCAGAACTGCGGCAGTTTGAGGGCGACGGCATTCGTGCTCATCCTGGAATCTCAACGAAAGTTGTCCGACAAGATCGGGGTCACCAATGTAGGAACGGAGGTTCCTAACTTAATAATGGAGTTCAACTCAGTGAATCAAAATAACAAAGTTTAATGAACAACGAAGTTAACTGGTAAAACTACAAGAGAAGCTGTATACAGGTCTGCTCAGGTTGCAAGGCACTCGACGACTGCTGGAAGGTTCTGGAAGCTGACGTCATGACGTCATCGCGTTCTTCGCGCCACTGGCGGTCACGTGATCGGCGTCATGACGTCATCACGCAGAGTGCAGGAAAGTACATACAGTATAGTTAACAGACAGTTTAAAGGTGCAGTCCGCAGCTGCACTACAATGTAGTTAAAGGGATTATTATTAATTGCTCGGAGTCTCTTAGTGGCTCCGCCACACTATAGTCCTTGTATCTTATGATGTATTAGTAGACCTTGCATCTAGTTTCAGGGGGATGGCACTCCCAAGTAAACTACATCTACTGAATGACCCTCATCCACAAGCTTAGTTATCAACTTAAAAAATTCCAGCAAAACAAGAGTGACTATCTCTATAACCATTTCAACAACTAAAAGGGGCCAAAATAAAGGTGCACAAATGGCATCAGAACCTCTAGAATCATGTGATTCAAAGAGGAAAAATACATGAAACCCATACAAGATGTGTGCCTGTCAAACTGACTATTTACAACCAGGTCAATAAAATCATGCCAGAGAGTGGGCAGGGAGGGGGAATCAGCTTGCCATCCTTCCAAAGGAAATGGAAGATTCATCTATTACAATCATACATCAGTACTTGAATGTGCTGATTATTCTAGGATCCAGAAGAAAGCATAGAATGGCAAAAGATTATTTGGCCCAGCAAGTACAGATAATTGATTCCATTATGGACTACCACATCCAATTTAACCTAGTGAGGGAAAGTTCTTCATAAATACCCCAATCGCAAATGGAACGCTAGATTATCTATCACCACTATTCAAAATGTGCCAGCTGCCCTCCACAGACGGTATACCTTCCCACTCCCATCTCCCCCCCTCATCACAAGAATCATTGTTTCCTGTGGAATATTCAATCATCTCAGTCCAAATTTACCCCTTCAGCTATATTTCCATCCAGCTCGATATTTATCTAGCTTTTTTTTTAAAGTTAATTGACACAGCATCAACTTCTTTTGCTGGGAATAGAATAACACACTCAACTTGTAGTCAAATGCTCTTCAAATGTATGTTAGTATTTAACTAGTTCTTTGGTAAATGCTTTACACTGACTGGAAACATTCAGTGAATGGATTAGTAATCACACTCAAATCCTTTTTCATCCTTGCTAATGGACAGTCCTTCATTGTGTATACATTTACTGTTCCAATATGCATTTTCCTACATTTAACATTAAAATCCATTTGTATTGCTTAGACAATCTTCTTAATTGGTCCAGATGTTCCGGAATGCTGTTTATTGCTCTTTATGCCCGTCACTGGTGGGGCAAGAAACCCTGCCCTTTGAGATGTCCAGGTTTCTGTGACAATTCGGAATCATCAAAGATGCACTCGTCACATTTGCTGACAAAATTAACAGACAAGCTAGATGCAGATTATTGTCTGACCTTAGTGATGGAATGTTGTGCTCATTGTTTCCATGAATCAGAAACTGCTTGATAAATGTGCAATAAAGCAGGAAGCTTTGTGTGCCTTTATAGCAATCCTGCTAGTTAAATGAAGAAATTCCAGGGTTCATCTTCTCCGAGCTTACTTTCAAAGAGAATCCTAGCATTAAGCCCAGCTATTCAATACAGAGTGATTGTAGGTTTTCTCAGATTCTAACCTTTTAATTATCTCCACAATTGTAATCATGTTCTCACTTAGAAATTATAGTACACAATTATGAGTGTTCATTACTTCACTGTCAATATGGTAATGTGGAGTTTCCTATTTCTTTACAATTGCTTCTTCACCAAAAATAAATTATATAAACAACAGGTCAACTGCTTGAACATCTGAATACCACCGGCTTTGCGTCACAGCAGGGATGACTCATGGATTCACTCCCAATTAAATACAAACTGCACAGCATTTTTCTTTCAGTTGATTTCCATACTTATACAATAAATGAAGCACATAACATTTGTGGTCACATTGATGACTTAACACCACCATAGAGGTATAGATCAGGGTTGGAAAGGCCTGTAGCTCGACCTCGCACAATTTAGTTAGATTTACAGGTTGTGTTGGTCAGTAGGCATGACAAATGGCAAGTACTGATGTCATGAAATCTGTCATCTACAATGCCTTTTGAAATGACCAAAGCATCAATGGGTATTTGTTGTGTCTGGGTATAATAAGACACAGACTGCAGGAGAACGGTATAACAGGTGTTTACTCAACGTGGCTCACAGTGGAACTGATCTGTACAGATTACTACTCAGTACTATATACAGGTGTGGTCACTGCCGGTACTGCAGTATACATGAGCTGTAAAAGATAGTTCCCCTCTTAAAGGTATATACATTACAATTCCTCCCCTTTTAGATTAACAGTACCATAACACTCATTTAACAATTAAATATCAAACTAATTACAATTAACACTTTTAACATGCAACATTAGCTGAAAATAGTCTATTTATATATTCAGTCTTTGGGGAGGCTTCCTGATCCTTTCTGGATAGCGCCTTTCCCGAGTGTCTTGCTCTTGGTGCGGAGGCGATTCTGGCCCCGTCGTCGGTTGGTTCATCAGCTTCCGATACTACTGTTTCTGGGGTAGATGCGACCTGTACATCGGGTTCATCACCAGGTACATATGGGCGAGGCATGGGGTTGACTTGTTCCTGTGACTCTAGGATCTGGTCAGCATAGCGTCTCACGATGCTCTCCCCAACGTCCACTGTGTACATTAGTGGGCCCTGCCGTGTGCATATCGTTCCTGGCTGCCATTTTTCTGTTCGGTAGTCGCGGGCCAAGACTGGTTGCCCTACATTGAAGCTCCTTGTTGGCTTCTCATGGATGTGCTGGAATTGCTTACTCTCAACGTCTCTTCGTACGTTTGGTCTGAGCAAATCCAGGCGATATCTTAACCTTCGGTTAAAAGAACATCATGGCTGGGGCCTGGTTGGTGACTGCATGTGTCGCATTCCGGTAGGCGAACAGGAAATTGTCCACCTTGTGCTGCAGCGGAATGTTGTCATTGTACATAGCCTTTATTGCCTTCTTAAAGGTTTGTACGAACCTCTCAGCCAATCCATTTGTGGCTGGATGATACGGGGCGGATGTGTAATGCCTTAACCCATTCTTTTTCAAGAACCTCCGGAACTCTTCGGACACAAACCGTGGTCCGTTGTCGGAGCAAATCTGTTCTGGCAAAAAATGGTCCGGAGGACTGCAATAGTTTTCTCCGTGGTGGTGGAGGACATTTTGATGACCTCAGGCCATTTCGAGTGCGCATCCACGGCTATTAAAAACATGGAGTCCATGAATGGACAAGCAAAATCAATATGCACCCGTTGCCATGGAGATGAGGGCCACTCCCATGGGTGCAGAGGGGCCTGTGGTGGTGCATTTTGGACTTTCTGGCATCCTGAGCAGCTCTTGGTCAGGTCCTCGATTTGTTTATCGATTCCCGGCCACCGCACAAGCCCTGGCTAGGCTTTTCATTTTTACCCCTCCCAGATGACCCTCATGAAGCTCATGGAGCACTCTATCCCTTAACTTGGGTGGAATTACCACTCGGGATCCACACATCAAGGTCCCCCGGCACACTGATAGCTGTTCTCTCCTTGTCGAGAATGCTGGCAACAGTGAGTCGCCATGTGCTAGCCATTCCTTCACCGTCAAATCATATACCCGAGACAGTGTCGGGTCATTTCGGGTTTCCTTTTCGATACAAGCGTTAGTTACCGGTAGGTATTCAACTATAGTCGAATGGAATATTTCGACAGGATCCACTGCTGGTGCTTCCTCCGCAGTAGGCAGTGGCAGGCGTGATAGCCCATCAGCATTTCCATGCTGTTTCGTGCCCTTATATTCAATCTCATAGTGGTGCGCCCCTAGAAAAAGTGACCATCTTTGTAGTCGTTGCGCAGTCATTACCGGAACGCCCTTCTTCAGATTAAAGATGGAGACAAGAGGCTGGTGATCAGTCAGCAAAGTGAATTTCTGCCCGTGCAGATAGTGATTGAACTTTTTCACTCCCCACACTAGGCTGAGTGCCTCCCTGTCAATCTGGGTGTAGTTACGCTCGGCTGAGGTTAGTGATCGTGACGCAAAGGCTATTGGCCTCTCTGAGCCGTCTGAGAATTTGTGCGACAGCACCGCTCCAATGCCGTAGGGTGACGCATCACATGCCAACCGAATTGGTAATGCTGGGCTGTAATGGGCCAATACCTCTTTCGATGTGATTAGTGTTTTGCTCTTCTGGAAAGCTCGTCTACATTCGTCACTCCACTTCCATGGCACCCCAGTTTGCAGTAGGGTGTTCAGTGGGTGTAATATTGTAGACAAATTTGGCAAGAACTTATGGTAGTAGTTTACCAGCCCGAGGAACGGCCTCGGTTGTGACACATTTTTCGGTGCTGGAGCCTTGACTACTGCCTCAATCTTTTCTGGGGACTTATGTAACCCCTCTTTATCGATAACGTGGCCACAATACGAGATCTGTTTTCTAAAAAACTCGCATTTGGGGCGGTTAGCTCGGAGCCAATATTCCTGCAATCTAGTGAGCACCTGCTCCAGGTTGGCAAGGTGATCACTGTCATTTTCGCCCGTGACCAGAATGTCGTCCAAATAACACTGGGTCCCTGGGATCCCTTGCAGGACTTGTTCCATTGCCCTCTGCCAAATAGCCGGAACTGATGCTACCCCGAATACCAGTATTGGTAGAGACCTTTATGGGTGTTGATTGTGAGGTATTTTTTTGATGCTTCTTCTACCTCCATTTGCAGATACGCCTGGGCCAGATCAATCTTAGTGAAGCGTTTCCCTCCAGATAGCGAGGCGAAAATATCTTCAATCCGCAGAAGTGGATATTGTACGGTGTGAAGGAACAGGTTCACTGTTACCTTAAAGTCCCCACAGATGCGAACCTTCCTTGGTTCCCCAGGCGTGCTGCTCAATGACTTTTTCATCACAGGGACGATGGGTGTAGCCCACTCGCTCCAGTCTACCTTGGACAGTACACCTGAACGTTCCAGACTCTCCAGCTCTGCTTCGACGGCTGGGCGGATCGCATAAGGTACCGGTCTGGCATTAAAAAATTTTGGGCTTGCGTTTTCTTCAATTTTAATCATCGCTGTCATGCCTTTTAGTGTTCCGAGTCCTTGCTGGAACACTTCTTTCGCGTCAGTTAGGATCTTTGACAGTCGCCCAGGTGTGACGTCGTCATCCTTTTTGTCAGCCACAGTCAGTGCCTGTATGGAATGCCAATCCAGTTGTATTTTCCGGATCCATTCACATCCCAGTAATGATGGTCCTCCATCTTGCAATACATACAGGTCTAGTTTTGGTGTTTCCTTACCGTTATATATAACGGTCACCCTTATTTTTCCTTTGGGGTAGACTTTTTGCCCCGTGTACTACATTACAGTATTCAGGTCAAAATATTAACCTGGAAGAACATATGAATGTGAGGACCAGAATAAAACCATCGTAGTCCACCTGGCCAGTCTCTATACAAAAAGGATGAATTCTCTTCAAACTTTGAAAACTCTAAACCTATTTTTGATCATGTTAACGACTGATGAGATGCATACACAGTTGTCTGTGAACATTGATAAGCACGTCTCTGCAAAGTATCTTCAGTTTCATTAATTCTAGCATTAACAGTGGCCTGACTTGTCGTACTGTCTTTTGCGCATCTTGGCCTTGAGAATATAAGTGCCAGTGTTGAAAGTTCTTTAGGAAATTAAAATTTTCGCCTATCAGAATGGCACAATGAAACTCAAACAGACTTTTCCACTTGTTCCTATTGGTGCAGGGAATGTTTTATCATTTTTTGTAAATGAAATAAAACATATATTGTGTCCAAAAATCTCAACATCAAATATATATTTTTTAATGGATTGTGGTGGAACAGCCCTCCTTTACAATGACACGATGGGAACCTAAAATTCATAAACGAAGCATCAGAAATCAAACACAGAAAAACGGAAAGTATGGATGACAGAAGCCAAAGTCAATGGCCCGGATTTTGCGGTCAGTGGCGAACAAAAGGTGCACGTCGTTCATTGCACTTAAACTTGCCCACAGGCTTTCGGTAGGTTTTTACACAGCGGTTTGCGGAATTAGAAATTTGAAACAGCGCGGCGCCTTCTACAAGAGATCTGGGACCTGTGTGATCAGAGCAACGGTGTGTTTCCTCAACCAATCAGATTGAAGAATCCTCACTGAGCCATGCACAGTCTAAACCAGGAGGTGCAAGTTAGTATATTTAATTCAATGTAAAATCATGTACAGAAAGCAAAATAAAGTGAGGGAAAGAAAGATGGAATTAAGTGAAATAAAAAACAAAGAAAAAGTAAAACTTTTTTTTAATTTAACATCTCCAACAATGATTAAAATAAGGAACGAGACTCCACACCTATAAAAGTTAATTTTCAGTGCCAGAGAGGTTGTTTGATATTAATTAAAACTTATCACACCAATAAAGATTCACATACACTTGAATGATGAGCCCTAACATATTTTGTCGTGTTTAGTGGGTTTCTAGTGGGTAAGTATCCCAGTTTCATGCCATTGCATGTACGTGAATGCCGAATTTCTCGGTGAGGTATCAGTGTAGCGAAGCTTCCAGGGAAGCAGGGCAACATCATCCTGATTTCCGCATTTAACTGGGCCTGTGTGGACACTGGAATTTGTTGTCTGATTTACTCCATTATAAGGGAACAGCTATAATCATGGGGGATTTTAACTTTCATATTGACTGGACTAATCAAATTGGGCATGGCAGCATTGAGGAAGAGTTCATAGAGTGTATTAGGGACAGGTTCCTTGAGCAGTATGTAACTGAACCAACCAGGGGGCAGGCAATCTTAGATCTGGTCCTGTGTAATGAGACAGGATTAATAAAAAATGTCCTAGTAAAGGATCCCCTTGGAATGAGTGACCATAATATGGTTGAATTCCAAATTCAGTTTGAGGGTGAGAGAGTTGGATCTCAAACCAGCGTACTAAGCTTAAATAAAGGAGACTATGAAGGTATGAGAGTAGAATTGACTAAAGTGGACTGGGAAAACAGATTAAAGTGTAAGACGGTACAAGAGCAGTGGTCTACATTCAAGGAGATATTTCACATCTTTCAAGATAAATATATTCCACTGAGGAAAAAGGGGAGTAAAAGAAAAGACAGCCATCCGTGGCTTAGTAAAGTAATAAAGGATAGTATCCGACTGAAAACAAGGGCATATAAATTAGCCAAATCTAGTGGGAGGATAGAAGATTGGGAAGCATTTAAAAACCAGCAAACAATAACTAAAAGATTAATTAAGAAAGGGAAGATAGATTATGAAAGTAAACTAGCAAAAAATATAAAAACAGATAGCAAGAGTTTCTACAGCTATATAAAAAGAAAAAGGGTGGCTAAAGTGAACGTTGGTCCCTTAGAGGATGGGACTGGGAAACTAGTGGTGGGGAACATGGAGATGGCAAAGATGCTGAACAAATATTTTGTATCCGTCTTTACAGTAGAGGACACTAAAAAATATCCCAACACTGGACAAACAGGGGGCAATGGGGGGGGGAGGAGCTAAACATGATTAAAATCACTAAGGAGATGGTACTCAGTAAAATAATGGGACTTAAGGCGGATAAATCCCCCGGACCTGAAGGCCTACATCCTAGGGTCGAGAGAAGTGGCGGTAGGGATTGTGGATGCATTGGTGATCATTTTCCAGAACTCCCTGGACTCAGGAAAGGTCCCGGCAGATTGGAAAACTGCTAATGTAACACCCTTATTTAAGAAGGGAAGTAGACAAAAAGCTGGAAACTATAGACCAGTTAGCCTAACATCTGTGGTTGGCAAAATGTTGGAGTCCATTATTAAGGAAACAGTAACAGAGCATTTGGATAAACATAATTTAATAGGACAGAGTCAGCATGGTTTTACGAAGGGGAAGTCATGTTTGACAAATTTGCTCGAATTCTTTGAGGATGTAACATACAGGATGGATAAAGGGGAACCAGTGGATGTAGTGTATTTGGACTTCCAAAAGGCATTTGACAAGGTTCCACACAAAAGATTACTGATCAAGATAAAAAATCACAGGATTGGGGGTAATATACTGGCATGGGTGGAAGATTGGCTATCTAACAGAAAACAAAGAGTTGGGATAAATGGTTTGTTCTCGGGCTGGCAATCAGTAACTAGTGGTGTTCCGCAGGGGTCAGTGCTGGGACCCCAACTCTTTACAATCTATATTAACGATTTGGAGGAAGGGACCGAGTGCAACATATCCAAGTTTGCCGACAATACTAAGATGGGAGGGAAAGCAGTGAGTGAGGAGGACATAAAAAACCTGCAAAAGGACAGACAGGCTAAGTGAGTGGGCAGAGATTTGGCAGATGCAATATAATGTTGGAAAGTGTGAGGTTATACACTTTGGCAGAAAAAAATCAAAGAGCAAGTTATTATCTAAATGGAGAGAAACTGCAAAGTGCTACAGTACAAAGGGATCTGGGGGTCCTGGTGCATGAAACACAAAAAGTTAGTATGCAGGTGCAGCAGGTGATCAGGAAGGCCAATGGAATCTTGGCTTTTATTGCAAGGGGGATGGAGTATACAAACAGGGAAGTCTTGCTGCAGTTATACAGGGTATTGGTGAGGCCACACCTGGAATACTGCATGCAGTTTTGGTTTCCATATTTAAGAAAAGATATACTTGCTCTCGAGGCGGTTCAGAGAAGGTTCACTCGGTTGATTCCAGAGATGAGGGGGTTGACGTATGAGGAAAGGTTGAGTAGGTTGGGACTCTACTCATTGGAGTTCAGAAGAATGAGAGGCGATCTTATCGAAACATATAAGATTGTGAGGGGGCTTGATCGGGTGGATGCGGTGAGGATGTTTTCCACTGATGGGTGAGATTAGAACTAGGGGGCATAATCTTAGAATAAGGGGCTGCCCTTTCAAAACTGAGATGGAGGAGAAACTTCTTCACTCAGAGGGTAGTAAATCTATGGAATTTGCTACCCCAGAGAGCTGTGGAAGCTGCAACATTAAATAAATTTAAAATGGAGATAGACATTTTCCTAGCAGATAAGGGAATTAGGGGTTACGGGGAGAGGGCAGGGAAGTGGACGCGAGTCTAGATTCAGATCAGCCATGATCCTATTGAATGGCGGAGCAGGCCTGAGGGGCCGTATGGCCTACTCCTGCTCCTATTTCTTATGTTATGTTCTTAACGGTGAGTGCTAATAGCCTCACCATTATTCTCTCGCAAAATCCGGGCCATTTGTTGTGGTGTGATCAGCAAAATTGTCTACTACCTTAGTTTTATCAATATTGTAGTAAAGGTAACAAAGTGAATCCTTGCAGGTCTATGGTGCTAAAAACAGAAACAATTTCAAAAAATTAACTGGAAATCTTCAGACTCCCATGTCAATATTGATGGACAAAGCAGCTACAGGCTTTTAAAGAGATGTTTGTGCCATTCTCCATCAAATCCCTGCCTACCATGCAATCATCAAGATATCAGGAATCAGCCTAAAAGCCATCAGTCATATATTTTGATGCTGTGAGGCAAATTTATCATTATAAATATAAAAATTCAAAAGCCTCAGTTATGGGGATGGTAACATAGTGGTAATGTCACTGGGCTAGTAAAGAGGCCTGGACTAATGATCCAGAGACGTGAGTTCAAATCCCACAATGGCAGCTAAGGAATTTAAATTCAGTTAATTAAATAAAGCTGGAATAAAAAGTTAGTATCAGTAATGGTAACCATGAAACGATCAGATTGTCGTAAAAACCCATTCAGGGAAGGAAATCTGCTGTCCTTACGTGGTCTGGCCTATATGTGAGTCCGGACCCACAGCAATGTGGTTGATTCATAACAGCCCTCTGAAATGGCCTAGCAAGCCACTCAGTTGTACGAAACACAGTACTAAGAATGAAACCGAGCGGACCACCCGACATCGACCTCAGCACCAGCTACGGACACGGCAATGGCACACACAGCCCAGTCGATCCTGCAAAGTCCTCCTTACCAACATCTGGGGACTTGTGCCAAAATTGAGAGAGCTGTCCCACAGACTAGCCAAGCAACAGCCTGACATAATCATACTCACAGAATCATACCTTTATGCCAATGTCCCAAACTCCTCCATCGTCTGTCCTGTTACACCAGCAGGACCGACCCACCAGAGGTGGTGGCACAGTGGTATACAGCCAGGAAGGAGTGGCCCTGGGAGTCCTCAACATTGACTCCAGACCCCATGAAGTCTCATGGCTTCAGGTCAAGCATGGGCAAGGAAACCTGCTTTTGCCACCAACTGCCCTCCCTCAGCTGATGAATCAGTACTCCTCCATGTTGAACACCACTTGGAAGAAGCACTGAGAGTAGCAAGGGCACAGAATGTACTCTGGGTGGGGGACTTCAATATCCATCACCAAGAGTGACTCGGTAGCTCCCCTACTGACCAAGCTGGCCGAGTCCTGAAGGATATAGCTGCCAGTCTGGGCCTGCGACAGGTGGCGAGAGAACCAACACGATGAAAAAACCTACTTGAACTCATCCTCACCAATCTACCTGTCGCAGATGCATCTGTCCATGACAGTATTGGTAGCAGTGACCACCGCACAGTCATTGTGGAGACGAAGTCCCATCTTCACACTGAGGACACCCTCCATCGTGTTGTGTGGCACTACCACTGTGCTAAATGGGATAGATTCAGAACAGATCTAGCAGCTCAAAACTGGACATCCATGAGGCGCTGTGGGTCATCAGCAGCAGCAGAATTGTATTCCACCACAGTCTGTAACCTCATGGCCCATATCCCTCACTCGACCATTACCATCAAGCCAGGGGACCAACCCTAGTTCAATAAGGAGTATAGAAAAGCATGCCAGGAGCAACACCAGGTGTACCTAAAATGAGGTGCCAACCTGGGGAAGCTGCAACACGGGACTGCATGCATGCTAAAAAGTGGAAGCAGCATGCTAGAGACAGGGCTAAGCGATCCCACAATCAACGGAGCAGATCAAAGCTCTGCAGTCCTGCCACATTCAGTCGTGAATGGTGGTGGACCATTAAACCACAAACAGGAGGAGCAGGCTCCATGAATATCCCCATCCTCAATGATGGTGGAGCCCAGCACCTGAGTGCAAAAGGCAAGGCTGAAATGTTTGCATCCATCTTCACCCAGAAGTGCAGAGTGGATGATCCATATCGGCCTACTCCTGAGGTCCCCACCATCACAGAAGCCAGTCTTCAGCCAATTCGATTCACTCCACATGATATCAAGAAATGGCTGAGTGCACTGGATACAGCAAAGGCTATGGGCCCCAACAACATCCCAGCTATTGTGCTGAAGACTTGTGCTCCAGAACTAGCCACGCCTCTGGCCAAGCTGTTCCAGTACAGCTACAACACTGGCATCTATCCGACAATGTGGACAACTGCCCAGGTTATGTCCTGTCCATAAAAAGCAGGACAAATCCAATCCAGCCAATTACTGCCCCATCAGTCTACTCTCAATCATCAGCAAAGTGTTGGAAGGTGTCATCAACAGTGCTATCAAGCGGCACTTACTCACCAATATCCTGCTCACTGATGCCCAGTTTGGGTTCCGCCAAGACCACTCGGCTCCTGACCTCATTACAGCCTTGGTCCAAACATGGACAAAGGAGCTGAATTCCAGAGGTGAGGCGAGAGTGACTGCCCTTGACATCAAGGCAGCATTTGACCGGGTGTGACATCAAGGAGCCCTAGTAAAACTGAAGTCAATGGGAATCAGGGGGGAAACTCTCCACTGGCTGGAGTCATACCTAGCACAAAGGAAGATAGTTGTGATGGTTGAAGGTCAATCATCACAGCCCCAGGACATCGCTGCAGGAGTTCTTCAGGGCAGTGTCCGAGGCCCAACCATCTTCAGCTGCTTTATCAATGACCTTCCCTTCATCATAGGGAAGGTCAGAAATGGGGATGTTCGCTGATGACTACACAGTGTTCAGCACCATTCACAACTCCTCAGATAATGAAGCAGTCCATGTCCGCATGCAACAATATCTGGACGACGGTCAGGCTTGGGCTGATAAGTGGCAGGTAACATTCGCGCCAGGGAAGTGCCAGGCAATGACTATCTCCAACAAGCGAGAGTCTAACTACCGCCCCTTGACATTCAACAGCATTACCATCGTCGAATCCCCCACCATCAATATACTGGGGGTCACCATTGACCAGAAACTTAACTGGACCAGCCACATAAATACTGCAGCAACAAGAGCAAGTCAGAGGCTAGGTATTCTGCAGCGAGTGTCTCACCTCCTGACTCCCCACAGCCTTTCCATCATCTACAAGGCACAAGTAAGGAGTGTGATGGAATATTCTCCACTTGCCTGGATGAGTGCAGCTCCAACAACACTCAAGAAGCTCGACACCATCCAAAACAAAGCAGCCCACTTGATTGTCACCCCATCCACCACCTTCAACATTCACTCCCTCCACCACCGGCACACCATGGCTGCAGTGTGTACCATCTACAAGATGCACTGCAGCAACTCACCAAGGCTTCTTCGGCAGCACCTGGTAAATCCCCGACCTCTACCACCTCGAAGGACAAGGGCAGCAGGCACATTGGAACGCCACCACCTCCAGTTCCCCTCCAAGTCACACACAATCCTGACTTGGAAGTATATCGCCGTTCCTTCATAGTGACTGGGTCAAAATCCTGGAACTCCCTCCCTAACAGCACTGTGGGAGTACCTTAACCACACGGACTGCAGCAGTTCAAGATGGCGGCTCACCACCACCTTCTCAAGGGCAATTAGGGATGGGCAATAAATGCTGGACTTGCCAGCAATGCTCACATCCCATGAACAAATTTAAAAAAGAGCACTACCATCAAGGGTAGTAATTTTGGGATTACTCCTAATGCCACATACCACTTAGTATAGGAATGGTAAGGTAACGAAGTTAAACGTGTGGCTGGAGAGATGTTATAGGAGGGAAACATCCAGATTCCTGAGACATTGGATCCAGTTCTGGGAGCTGTATGTATGTAAATGCATAAAGCATTATGCATAAAATTAGTGGGTCAGTGGCACAAATTGTTATGGAAGGAAATTGATATAATAGCAGAAACGTGGATTAGGTTAGTGCAGGACTGGGAACTGAATGTTTTCCGCTACAAAAATAAAGCAGGAAAAGAAAAAGGAGGGCATCATAAATCACAACTTCTACAAGAAGTAACTCAGGAAGTACTACTGGACGGCCAGCTGAGGGCGCCGTCCGAGGAGTATAAATACTCGGGTGTGGGCCCAACTTGGCCAGAGACAATCTGGAAACAGGAAGCTAGTGACTACGAACTCGACCTCCATGTTTTGTTACAAGTCGATTAAAGCCTTGCTTTATGTTCAACCAAGTGCGTAGTGAGTCTGTATTACGTCAGAGGGTAGCAGTGATAATGAAAGACTCCATTACAGTACTAGAATGTAAGGATGATATATGGGATGGTGAAAGAATCAGAGAATCCTAGAATGGTTACAGCATGGAAGGCGGCCATTTGGCCCGTCGAGCCCATGTCGACTCTCAGCTAGTCCCACACTCCCACCCTTTCCCCGTAGCCCTGCAAATGTTTTTCCTTCAGATACTTATCCAACTCCCTTTTGAAAGATAAGATTGAGTCGGCCTCCACCACCCTTTCAGGAAATGTATTCCAGATCTTAACCACTCGCTGCGTAAACAAGTTTTTTCTTACTTCGCCTTTGATTCTTTTGCCAATCACCTTAAATCTGTGTCTTTTTTTTTTATAGAGTTAAGGAATCAGAAGGGAACTGTTGCTTTATTTTATGAAAAAATGGACCAGTGAATACCGCAAAGGAAATAGATGAAGATATATGCAGATATACAAGAAGAAATTGCAGAAAGGACGGAGCCATAATACTACCTGACGTTAACTATCCAAAGGTAGACTGGGTAAAAAGTAATGTAAGTGACAATGGAGGGGAGGAATTTGTACATGTACAGGATTGCTTTCTAGACTAGTATGGTTTTCATCCATCAAGGAAGAGGTCTGTGTTTGATGTAGATTAGGATATGGATTGGTACAAGTAGGTACTGTAAGGAAAACAATGACCATAACATAATTAGACTTGAGATAACCACTGAAAAGGAGAAGTCAAAGATTTGACTATAAAAACCAAATTTCAGCAATAATAAAAAAGGAACTAGCTCAGATAAATTTGGAAAGAAAACTGACAGATACAACATTGGAACAAAAAACAGGTGGTGATTCAGATACTGATTAGACATTCCAACAAGAACTAAACGGTGAAGCAAAACCTGGAGTTCCTTGGATGAGTAGAGAAATGAAAATTCAGAGGAATATGACAAATATAGAGCTAATAATGCAAAAGAAAGTCAAGCAGAGTATAGTATCTTAGACCGAAAGGGGCCATTCGGCCCATCATACCTGTGCCGGCTCTTTGAAAGAGCTATCCAATTAGTCACACTCCCCTGCTGTTTTCCCATAGCCCTGTCAATTTTTCCCTTCAAGTATTTATCCAATTCCCTTTTTAAAGTTACTATTGAAACTGCTTCCAGCACCCTTTCAGGCAGTGCATTCCAAATCACAAGTTGTTGTGTAAAAAAAGAATGTTTCCTCATGTCACCTCTGGTTCTTTTGCCAATCACCTTAAATCTATGTCCTCTGGTTGCCAACTCTTCTGCTCCTGGAAACAGTTTCTCCTTATTTACACTATCAAAACCATTCTTGATTTTGAACACCTCTATCAAATCTTATCTTAACCTTCTCTGCTCTAAGGAGAACAACCCCAGCTTCTCCAGTCTCTCCAACTGAAGTCCCACATCCCTGGAACCATTGTAGTAAATCTCTTCTGCACCCTCTCCAAGGCTATGACATCCTCTAAAGTGCGGTGCCCAGAATTGAACACAATACTGCAGCTGAGGCCTAACCAGAGATTTATAAACGTTTAGCATAACTTCCTTGCTTTTGTACTCAAGGATATAAAATCAAGGATCCCATATGCTTTTTTTTTAAAAAAAGCAGCCTTCTCAATTTGTTTTTCCACCTTCAATGATTTGTGTACATATACCTCCTATAAACTACCATGTAGTTTATACTGCCTCTCCTCATTCTTCCTACCAAAATGCATCACTTCACACTTCTCGGTGTTAAATTTCATCTGCCACGCGTCTGCTCATTTCACCAGTTTATCTATGTCCTCCTGAGGTCGGTTACTATCGTCCTCATTGTTTACTACATACCCGAGTTTCGTATCATCTGCGAACTTTGAAATTATGTCCTGTATACCCAAGTCCAGGGTCATTAATCTATCAAAAAGAGCAGTGGTCTGAATACCAACCTCTGGTAGCCACCACTGTAGTATACTTCCCTCCAGTCTAAAAATCAACCATTCTCCACTACTCTCTACTTTCTGCCCCTTAGCCAGTTTCATATTGATGCTGCCACTGTCCCTTTAATCCCATGGTCTTTAATTTTGCAAACAAGTCTATTATGTGATACTTTATCAAACACCATTTGAAAGTCCATATACCCAACATCAACTGCACTACCCTTATCACCGCTCTCAGTTACTTCATCAAAGAACTAAAATGAGAGATATCAATAATTGGTAATTGAGTAATTTTCTACCTTTATACCCAGCGTATGCATTAAGTGCTCCGCAGGATAGACATTGGGGGCTAAATTCGATAGCACGTAAACTTCGTGCTGCCTGCTAATTTAAATGATAGTAGCGTGCAGCCCAGCACTGAGCACGCTGTTGAGTGACTGCACACCTCAGCAGGGAGCCCAAGTTTGTGCGAGGCTAGCATCACTTAAAGCTAGTCTCGCACGAACCTTAAAGGGGAGGTGCATTCTGGCTAGAGCAGGTGCTGGAAGTGGTTGGGGAAGACATTTTGAGCAGGAAGAAGACGTACTAATGGCACAACAGGGGAGAGAGCGGGCTCCAAGATTTTCTGACGCAGCACTGGAGGCCTTGGTGCGGGAAGTGGACAGGAGGAGAGAGGCCCTCCAGACAAACTGCGAGAAGGCAATGGGAGCAGATCGCCATCACGGTCAATGCCAGAGTGTAGCCCCGAGGACCTGGATGCAGTCCGCAAGAAGTTTAATGACCTCACACAAGTGGTCAAGGTCAGTGAATTCATCTTCAAATGCCATGTCCTTACAACTGAACCACCAGGCTCAGACACTGTTCAATTCACAACCCCCCTTCACTCAACTACCAATAAACTCTATCAATCATGACTCAAACCTCACATTCACAGTTTCACTTCATCCTCACACACTTACGACTGGTGCAAGCCTCACGCCCATATCTCACACTTGCACACACTGCCAGCTATTCAACCATGACACGCATATCACCCAAATACATTGCACCACACTCACTGACACACTTCCCTCTTTCTTGCAGGACAAGGTGGCTCATAACTGGAGGCAGCAGGGACTACCCACAGGGAGACAGATGCACCTGCATGACCTAGGAGACGGTGCTGGAGATTATTGTAGTGGCCATCACTAAACCTGTGGCCAGCAGCAGGGCTGAAACAGTTGAAGATGACGGTATCCTCATAACTAATCCTCCTTCTCACATCACACTTCCCGCTCATCCCACAATCTCTTCTGATTTACAAGCTGCAGATGGTGTAAGCATGCACCTCTTGCCCCTCCATCCCTCACCGCAACCCGAACCTTGTGCCATTCTCCTTTCAGGTAGCCAAGAACTGCAACCTGGCCAGGCAATGGTGGAGTAGCAAGAACTGGAAAAGGAAGGCGGCAGTGATGCTGAAGATGCACCATCACTCGATTTTACGCTCGCAGCCGCCAGCTCAGACACTGACACTTCGCGTACTTTAGAAGATAGGTTAGATGTGGGATCTGTACGTGGTGAGACACCGGGCATGAGTAGCCTGCAGCCACGGCAGGGGGCAAGGGTAGCACAGGTGCCAGCTCCCGGAGGGTGAGGTCGCACACGAGTTACATAGAAACATAGAAGATAGGAGCAGGAGTAGGAGTAGGCCATTCGGCCCCTCGAGCCTGCTCCGCCATTCAATGGGATCATGGCTGATCATCCAAGTTCAGTACCCGATACCTGCTTTCTCCCCATACCCCTTGATCCCTTTAGCCTTAAGAAATATATCCAACTCCTTCTTTAACATATTTAATGAATTGGCCTCTACTGCCTTCTGTGGTAGAGAATTCCACAGGTTCACCACTCTCTGGGTGAATAAATTCCTCCTCATTTCTGTCCTAAAAGGCCTACCCCTTATCCTTAGACTGTGACCCCTGGTTCTGGATTCCCCGACCATCGGGAACATCCTCCCTGCATCTAGTCTGTCCAGTCCTGCCAGAATTTTATAAGTTTCAATGAGATCCCCTCTCATTCTTCTAAACTCCAGCGAGTACAAGCCCAATCGACCCAATCTCTCCTCATACGTCATTCCTGCCATCCCAGGTATCAGCCTGGTGAATCTACGCTGAACTCCTCCCATGGCAAGAATATCCTTCCTCAGATAAGGCAACCAAAACTGCACACAATACTCAAGATGTGGTCTCACCAAGGCCCTGTACAACTGCAGCAAGACATCCTTGTTCCTGTATTCAAACCCTCTCGCTATGAAGGCCAACATACCATTTGCCTTCTTAACCGCCTGCTGCACCTGCATGCTTACCTTCAGCGACACCCAGGTCTCGTTGCACTTCCCCTTCTCCCAATCTATTGCCATTCAGATAATAATCTGCCTTCCTGTTTTTGACACCAAAGTGGATAACCTCACATTTATCCACGTTATATTGCATCTGCCAAATCACCCAACCTGTCCAAATCATCCTATAGTTTCTTGGCATCCCCTCACAGCACACACGTCCACCCAGCTTTGTGTCATCTGCAAATTTGGAGATATTACATCTAGTTCCCTTGTCTAGATCATTAATATATATTGTGAATAGCTGGGGTCCAAGGACCGATCCCTGCGGTACCCCACTAGTCACTGCCTGCCACTCGGAAAAAGACCCGTTTATTCCAACTCTTTGCTTTCTATCTGCCAACCAGTTCTCTATCCAAGTCAATACCTTGCCCCCAATCCCATGTGCCTTAACTTTACACGCTAATCTCTTATGTGGGACCTTATCAAAAGCCTTCTGAAAGTCCAAATACACCACATCCGCTGGTTCTCCCTTATCTATTTTACTAGTTACATCATCAAAAAATTCCAGTAGATTAGTCAAGCGCGATTTACCTTTTGTAAATCCATGTTGACTTTGTCCGATCCGGTCACTGTTCTCCAAGTGCTCTGCTATTATATCTTTTATAATGGACGCGAGCATTTTCCCCACTACCGATGTCAGGCTTACCGGCCTGTAATTCCCCGTTTTCTCTCTACCACCTTTTTTGAATAGTGGGGTAACATTAGCTACCCTCCAATTCATGGGTACTGTTCCAGATTCCATCGAATGTTGGAAGATGATCAGCAATGCATCTACTATTTCTAGGGCCACTTCCTTAAGTACCCTAGGATGTAGATTATCAGGCCCTGGGGATTTATCGGCCTTCAATCCCATCAATTTCCCTAACACCATTTCCCTACAAATACTGATTTCTTTCAGTTCCTCCCTTTCATCAGACCCTATGTTCCCCGACATTTCTGGGAGGTTATTTGTGTCCTCCTTTGTGAAGTCAGAACCAAAATATGTATTTAATTGGTCTGCCATTTCTTTGTTCCCCATTATAAATTCCCCTGATTCTGACTGCAAGGGACCTACGCTTGACTTCACCAATCTTTTTCTCTTCACATATCTATAAAAGCTTTTACAGTCAGTTTTTATGTTCCCTGAAAGCTTACTCTCATATTCTATTTCCCCTTTCTTAATTAATCCCTTTGTCCTCCTTTGTTGAATCCTAAACTGCTCCCAATCCTCTGGATTACTGCTTTTTCTGGCCAATTTATATGTCCTCTCCTTGGATCTTATGCTATCCCTAATTTCCCTTGTTAGCCATGGTTGAGTCACCTTTTTTGTTTTATTTTTATGCCAAACTGGGATGAACAAATTCTGTAGTTCATCCATGCGGTCTTTGAATGTTTGCCATTACCTATCCACCGTTAACCCTTTGAGTGACATTCCCCAATCAATCCTACCTAATTCGCGCCTCAAGCCATCGTAGTTTCCTTTATTTAAATTCAGGACCCTAGTCTCTGAGTCAACTACTTCATTCTCCATCTTAATGAAGAATTCGATCATATTATGATCGCTCCAACCCAAGTGGTCTCGTACAACAAGATTGCTAATTAATCCTTTCTCGTTACATAATACCCAGTCTAAGATGGCCTGATCTCTGGTTGGTTCCTCGACATATTGGTCCAGGAAACTATCCCATAAACACTCCAGGAATTCCTCCTCTACAGTATTGTTACTAATTTGGTTAGCCCAATCTATATGTAGATTAAAGTCACCCATGATGACTGTTGTGCCCTTTTTGCATGCTTCTCTAATCTCCCTTTTAATGCCATCCCCAACCTCTGCATTACTGTTTGGAGGTCTATATACCACTCCCACTAACGTTTTCTGCCCCTTGGTATTTCTCAGTTCTACCCATACAGATTCCACATCATCAGAGCTAATATCCTTCCTTACAATTGTGTTAATCCCTTCTTTAACCAGTATTGTTACCCCACCTCCCTTTCCTTTTTGCCTATCTTTCCTGAATATTGAATACCCTTGGATGTTGAGTTCCCAGCCTTCACCACCCTGGAACCATGTTTCCGTAATCCCAATCAAATCATATTCGTTTACCTCTATTTGCGCAGCTAATTCATCCACCTTATTACGAATGCTCCTCTCATTAAGACACAAAGCCTTCAGGCTTGTTTTTTTAATGCTCTTAGACCTATTAGAATTATTATTTACTGTGGCCATATTTGATTTAAACTGTTGATTTCTCTGACTGCCACTTTTGTTTTTCTCCTTCCTATCTTTTGCTTTTATCTTCGTTTCCCTTTCCTCTGTCCCCCTGCTCAGGTTCCCAACCCCCTGCCATTTTAGTTTAAACCCTCCCCCAGAGCACTAGCAAACACTCCCCCAGGACATCAGTCCCGGCCCTGCCCAGGTACAAACCGTCCGGTTTGAACTGGTCCCACTTCACCCAGAACCGGTTCCAATGTCCCAGGAATTTGAATCCCTCCCCCTGGCACCATTCCTCTAGCCACGTATTCATCTGAAATATTCTTCTATTTCTACTCTGACTAGCACGTGGCACTGGTAGCAATCCTGAGATTACTACCTTTGAGGTCCTATTTTTTAATTTACCTCCTAACTCCCTATACTCAGCTTTTAGGACCTCATCCAGTTTTTTACGCATATCGTTGGTACCTATATGCACCATGACAACTGGCTGTTCACACTCCCCTTCCAAGATGTTCTGCAGCCGCTCTGAGACATCCTTGACCCTTGCACCAGGGAGGCAACACACCATCCTGGAGTCTCGTTTGCGGCCGCAGAAACACCTATCTATTTCCCTTACAATAGAATCCCCTATTACTATAGCTCTACCCCTCTTTTTCCTCTCGTCCTGTGCAGCAGAGCCACCCCTGGTGCCAGGAAGTTGGCTGCTGCTGCCTTCCCCTGGTAAGCCATCCCCCCCCCATCAGTATCCAAAGCGGTATATCTGTTTGAGAGGGGGATGGCCACAGGGGACCCCTGCACTACCTGCCTGCGCCTACTATTCTGCCTGTTGGTCACCTGTTCCCTTTCTGCCTGTGTCACCTTTACCTGCGGTGTGACCAACTGATTAAATGTGCTATTCACGACGTCCTCAGCATCGCGAATGTTCCAGTATGTATCCACTCGCTGCTCCAGCACCGCAATGCGGTCCGCCAGTAGCTGCAACTGGACACACTTCCTGCACACATGGTTGTCAGGGACACAGGAAGTGTCCCTGAGTTCCCACATAGCGCAGGAGGAGCATACCACGGCACCGGGCTCTGCTGCCAGGACTTCCCCTTTAATTAATTTAAATTGAATTAAATCAAATCAATCCCACCAATTAAATATACCATTTAACTGTAGTGTAAGGGCCCTGGTTTACAAACAGTCCCCGCTACACCACAGAGACTTTAGAAACTATAAACCACAGAGTTAAGGTTTAAAAAGAGAGAAATACTCACCAACCAATCACTTACCTGCTTTCTGGTGACGGCACACTTCGATTACTTTTTACTTCTCTCCTTCCCTCGGAGATCGGAGACTGGAGATTAGTAAGCCTACCTGGGTCTCTGGAGCCTTTTATACAGCCGCCGCTCCGCGATTCCCGCCGACTCGCACTCTGCACTGAGGCCTACCTGGGTCTCTGGAGCCTTTTATACAGGAGTTCTGCTCCAGAGTACTCAGATGAGGACTTCGATGGGACAGCCTAAAGAAGGTGGCTGTGGGGTATGCACAATGAAATGTTTGGTGCTTTGGCGATACTGCCAGAAAGCCTGGTGAAATGTCAAGGAGCATGGAGGAGTCTGGCACCAACCTTGCACAGGGCTTTGTGCAGAGCTTGGAGCCCATCCTTTCCAACATGGAATTGATGGCCAACTCCATTTGCACACTTGTGCACCTATCCATGATGCAGCGTCTGATAGCCAATGTCTCAGCTTCCATTGCAGAACAAGCAGAAGCCACCCAACGTCTGGGTGCTGCAGTGGAATCTCAGACTTCTGTCATGCAAGCTCCGACTGCTGACATCATGGCTGCGGTTACCAGCTTTGAAAGGAGATTGCAGGGTGCCACAGCAGTCCAGCGATCTGCACTCCAGCAGATTACTAGGATTACCACGGCACCATCCCAGGGGATTGGCAGTGGCTCAGTGGAGCATGAACCTGCTGTCCTCTCTCAGGATGACAGCATTTGTCCTCCCACCACTGCCACTCCACCAGTGCTCTTGCTGTTGCCCATCAGCCAGCCCGCCTAAACTGCTGCGGCTCATGTCAAGATGGAGCAGTCCGCAGCCGGGCCTTCTCAGCCCAGAGCTGCTCGAGGTTGTCCTGTAGGCCATCTGCTGTCTCCCCCCACTGAAATTCAGCAGCCTTCCACCAGCCACTGGTGTAGCACTGTGTAGGAGCACTAGGAAAGGCAAAGGTACACAGAAGACAAGCACTAAGGGAATGCATAAGGGTGATTAGTTGACTTTGGTATACTGGAATATTGGATGGTTTGATTTATAAATTTGTTTTGGAAGGTTTGTTTTGTGGTGGCTTTTATTTCAGCATTGTGGCCAAGAGGACGCTGTGATGGTCAGTAACAGAAGGAAGGTAAGGTGTGGGACTGTTGGTGAATGGGGAATTGGGGTTGATTTTACTGGTACCGCAGTCGGATGGGTCAATCACAGACAGGGGCTGTGTTGGTTGCCTCCACTTCAGCTCTTCACCCTATGCAGGTAGCAAGAGCTGTGCCCTCGTGATGGCGCGGATGTGCAGCATGCAGCAGACCACCACAAATCTTGAGACGTGTTCTGGCAAGTACTGCAGGGCTCCTTCAGAGTGGTCCAGGCAGTGGAAGCATTGTTTAAGCACACGAGTGGTCTGGTTGATCACATGTCGTGTGGCAACATGGCTTTCATCATATGTATACTCCCAATGTGTGCTTAGGTTGCGCACCAGAGTCATGAGCCAGATGGTCATCGGATAGCCGTTGTCGCTTAGTACAGTATCCTGCCTCTGGTTTGTTGTGGTGGCTCAAATGCGGATGGTACATCAGACTGGCACAGAATGAAGGCACCATGACTGCTGCCAGGATGCCTTGTGTATGGTCGCACACCAGCTGGACATTGAGGGAGTGGAATCCGTTCCGGTTGCAGTACATCTCCAAATTCACATGTGATGCCTGCAAAGCAATGTGTGCAGTCAATGACACCCTGCAACATGGGGAAGCCTGCTATCCTGGCTAAGCGGGTGCTCACTCCGGCAAGAGTAATGAAATGTATTCACCTCTCTGAGTGCAGGAGTGGGCGGCTAACTGGGAGATGTTGGAAATGTCACCTGCTCCAGACTGGAAGGTGCCTGACGCATAGAAATTCATGGCTATGCTAACCTTCATAGCCACTGGCAATCAGCCCTCTCCCTGCTCAGAGGCTGCAGTTCTGTCTGTAACAGGTGGCAGATTACAGCCAGCACCTCCTTAGTTAAGCGGAGATGTCACATGTTCCTCACTGAGCTTGAGGTAGGAGAATTGCTTCCTGAAGATCCTGGGTGGGTATCGCCTCCTGCTGAGCGCCCTTCTCCCACTTCGAGCAGCTTGTCCTCCTCTGTGTTACCCCTGTTCATTCTCCCCGTCCTGCTGCAGGCCAAGGGGGATACAAACACCTGCACCCATGTCTGGGAGCAACTGGTCTGAGCAGAAGCCTTGAAGTAACCTGCCACACCACTCCCTGGAGACTTCAGCAACTTCAAATAAGATAAACCACCAAACACTTTGATTTCTACTCTTGGTGAGTTTGTCAATCAGCAACTAACCTGAAAGCAGTTGATGATCCCTTTAAATAGCGCTGGTAGGGGTCCTTCCTGCTGCTGAATGCATGTTCAACTATGCATGTTTAAGAAAGGGCATGGGCTGGAGTGTTGAGGTTGAAAATGGCAGCACTGGCGTCAAATCAGTGTTAACACACTGACTGACGTCACGATCTGCCTACTCTGCATACTTCCGGCGCATGCTCACCAAAATGGCATGTGCGCGCGCATGCAGAACGAACATAATTTTGGACCCAAAATGGCACCCATAACACCGAAAAAACAGGCGCTACAGAGCAGAATGTTGTGGTCCAAGTGTCTATTTAAAGCTCCCTCCATTCTTCTGCTGGTGACAGAAAGGCATACCCTGCTGCACCAGAATGGCATTTCTTTTATCGAGGGAAAGCAAAGGAGCAGGTTAGCCAGAGAACAGGCAGGAGTCATAAAAGGAAGTAGTAAGCAATTTTATAGACACAAAAGGAAAAGCATAGTTGATGAAAGGGAAGGGCCAATTAGAGACAGAAAAGGAAGTATTCTCAGGGAGAATGAAGAATCATAGAAAGGTTTCAGCACAGAAGGCGGCCATTTAGCCCGTCAAGCCCGTGCCGGCTCTCTGCAAGAGCACTTCAGCTAGTCCCACTCTTCTGCCCTTTCCCCGTAGCCCTGCAAATTTTTTTCCTTCAGGTACTTATCCAACTTCCTTTTGAAAGCAGTGATTGAGTCTGACTCCACCATTCTTTCATGCAGAGCATTCCCGATCCTAACCACTCGCAGAGTAAAAACGTTTTTCCTCATGTCACCTTTGGTTCTTCTGCCAATCACCTTAAATCTGTGTCCTTTGGTTCTCTGCCAATGGGAACAGTTTCTCTCTACCTACTCTGTTCAGATCCCTCAAGATTTTGAACACCTCCACCAAATCTCCTCTCAATCTTCTCTGTCCTAAGGAGAACAACCCCAGCTTCTCCAGTCTATCCACGTAACTGAAGTCCCTCATCCCTAGAACCGTTCTTGTAAATCTTTTCTGCACCCTCTCTAAGGCCTTCACATCTTTCCTAAAGTGTGGTGCCAGAATTGGACACAATACTCCAGTTGAGGCCGAACCAGTGTTTTATACAGGTTCATCATAATTTTCATGCTTTTGTACTCTATACCTCTATTCATGAAGCCCAGGATCCCATAAGCTTTTTTAACTGCTTTCTCAACCTGCCCTGCCACCTTCAATGATTTGTGCACATATACTCCTAGGTCTCCCTGTTCATGCACCCACTTTAGGCTTGTACCCTTTAGTTTATATTTCCTCTCTTCATTCTTTCTACCAAAATGTATCACTTCGCACTTTTCTGCGTTAAATTTCATCTGCCACGTGTCCGCCCATTTCACCAGCCTGTCCAAGTCCTCTTGAAATCTATCACTATCCTCCTCACTGTTCATTAAACTTCCAAACATAGAAACATAGAAGATAGGAGCAGGAGTAGGCCATTCGGCCCCTCGAGCCTGCTCCGCCATTCAATGAGATCATGGCTGATCATCCAAATTCAGTACCCTGTCCCTGCCTTCTCTCCATATCCCTTGATCCCTTTAGCCTTAAGAAATATATCTAACTCCTTCTTGAATATATTTAATGAATTGGCCTCTACTGCCTTCTGTGGTAGAGAATTCCACAGGTTCACCACTCTCTGGGTGAAGAAATTCCTCCTCATCTCTGTCCTAAATGGCTTACCCCTTATCCTTAGACTGTGACCCCTGGTTCTGGACTCCCCAGCCATCGGGAATACCCTTCCTGCATCTAGTCTGTCTAGTCCTGTTAGAATTTTATAAGTTTCAATAAGATTCCCTCTCATTCTTCTAAACTCCAGCGAGTATAAGCCCAAGTTTTGTGTCATCTGCAAATTTTAAAATTGTGTCCTGTACACCCATATCCAAGTCATTAATATATATCAAGTAAAGCAGTGTTCCAAGAACCGACCCCTGGGGAACACCACTGTATACTTTCCTCCAGTCCGAAAAACAACCGTTCACCACTACTCTCTGTTTCCTGTTACTTAGCCAATTTCGTATCCATGCTGCCACTGTCCCTTTTATTCCATGGGCTTCAACTTTGCTGGCAAGCCTATTATGTGGCACTTTGTTGAACGCTTTTGGAAATCTATGTACACCATATCAACCGCATTGCCCTCATCAACCCCCTCTGTTACCTCATCAAAAAACTCAATCAAATTGGTTAAACACGATTTGCCTTTAACAAATCAGTGCTGGCTTTCGTTAATTAATCCACACTTGTCCAAGTGACTTTTCATTTTGTCCCCGATTACTGTTTCTAAAAGCTTCCCCACTACCGAGGTTATCTTTACACCCTTTTTTGAACAAGGGTGTAACATTTGCAATTCTCCAGTCCTCTAGCACCACCCCTGTTTCCAAGGAGGATTGGAAGATTATGGCCAGTACCTCCGCGATTTCTTCCTTCACTTCCCTCAGTGTCCTAGGATGCATCCCATCTGGTCCTGGTGACTTATCTACTTTACGTACAGCCAGCCTTTCTAGTACCTCCTCTATCAATTTTTATCCCATTGAGTGTCTCCTCGACTTCCTTCTTCACTATGTCTATGGCAGCATCTTCCTCGGTGAAGACAGATGCAAAGTACTCATTTAGCACCTCAGCCATACCTTCTGCCTCCATGCGTAAGTCTCCTTTTTGGTCCCTAATCGGCCCCATCCCTCCTCTTACTACCCATTTACTATTTATATGCCTAAAGACGACTTTTGGATTACTTTTCATGTTAGCTGCCATTCTATTCTCATACCCTCTCTTTTTTTTCCTTTTCACTTCTCCTCTTAACATTCTATATTTAGCCTGATTCTCAGATGTATTCTCAACCTCACATCTGTCATACGTGCTCTTTTTCTGCTTCATTTTACTCTCTATCTCTTTTGTCATCCAGGGAGCTCTGACTTCAGTTGCCCTACCTTTCTCCCTAGTGGGAATGTACCTCGACTGTACCCAAACAATTTCCTCTTTGAAGGCAGCCCATTCTTCCATTACAGTTTTGCCTGCCAATCTTTGATTCCAAATTTACCCGGGCCAGATCTGTTCAGATCTGGCCTTCCTACAATTAAGTATTTTTACTCTAGATTGCTCCCTGTCCTTTTCCATAGCTAATCTAAACCTTATGATACTATGATCACTGTTCCCTAAATATTCACCTACTTGCTCCACTTAACCTATTTCATTCCCCAGAACCAGATCCAGCAACGCCTCCTTCCTTGTTGGGCCAGAAACATACTGATCAAGAAAGTTCTCCTGAACACACTTCAGAAATTCTTCCCCCTCTCTGCCCTTTACACTATTACTATCCCAGTCTATATTGGGATAGTTGATGAAGAAATGGCAGAAATACTGAATCAGTATTTTGTCTCAGTTTTTACGGGAGTGCGATAGTGGTAACGAAAGGGAGCTGCTGCACCATTAGGATAACTATAGATAAAGAAGTAGCACTGGAAAAATTGGTGGAACTCAATGTGGAAAAGGTACCCGACCCTGATGCCATACATTTAGAATGCTGAGGGAGGTCAGAGGCAATAGCAGAAGCTCTAACCACAATCTTTCAAACATGTTTGGATATGGAATTTTTGCCAAAGGACTGTTGGGTTGGTAATATGACATCTCTGTTCAAGAAGGAAGAAAGGGAAAAAATGGGTAACTATAAACGAGGCAATGCAATATCAGTAGTGGGTAAGCTGCTAGAAGGCATCACACAAATACTCATGCTCACTTAGAAAGATGAGAGTTAATTAAGGTCAACCATCACACATTTACAAAAGGCAAGTTAAGTCTGACAAATCTAATAGAGTTACTTGAGGAAATAATGGAATGTGTTGGTATAGGAAATGTAGTGGATTATGTATATGGATTTTCAAATGACATTTGGTAAGATGCTGCATCAGAGGCTTATTGATTAAAATTGCACAGTATTAAAAGAAATATGCAATATGGATAGGGCAGAAAACAGGGAGTAGTGGTTGATGGATGTTTCTCAGACTGGAAGGATGTAAACAGTGCTGTCCCTCAAGGGTCAGCATTAGGACCATTGTTCTTAATATACAGAAATTATCTGGACTAAAATAAAGGAAGCACAATATCAAAATTTGCAGATGACACAAAAATAGGAAGCACGGTTAACTGTGAAGAAGACTAATAAACTTCAGGAGAATATAAACAAGTTAATGGATTAACAGGTAGATAGTAGATTACATTTTATGTGAAGAAATATGACATAATACATTTTAGGAGGAACAATAAGGAGGATATATGCACTAAATTACGAGCTGGAAGTGCATTGCGTGTCATATTGGCAAAGGCTGAAATAAAATTGGCATGCAGTGACCGTGCCTGAATCAGGCGTTAGGGTCCTTATTTGCATATAAAAAGGCCCCAACACCTTTATGTTTGAGGGTTGCTCTCCAAGATTGGTTTGCCTCAAGGCAGCCGGCACCTGTTTGACACTCCAGGGCACCCTGCACAGAGGATGGCAGTGACCCATGCTTGCAGCAAGTGACGGCCAGACTAAATACAGTCTACAGCACCTGCAAGACCTGGAAACAGATGCAGGAGGAGAAATTTAAGGAATCTGGAAAGTTCAGACTAATCAACAGTTCCTGGTGAGACTTTTCAATATATGAGTTTGTTTATATTGCATAAAATGCCAGTTCACATTCATGGTGATCTTTTAGTAAATCTTCCCTCCTGCCATGCATTGTTTTTGGCCTGACTGCACTAGACATTGCACAGTCTACAGCAAACTTTCCAGTAGTGAGGTGTACAAATATAAACATAACAGAAACAAGCAGTACTTATTTGATCACATTCAACTATCTTTTTAGAGAGTCCTTAACTGTTTATCTGGACTCGCTATACTCAATAAGCTTAATATACAATAACATATGAGAAAAATAAATTTCTTAGAAGCTGCAATGCATTTCTTTCAACCTGCAAACTTGAAAATAAAGAAATTCAATGTATATTGTGCCTTGTCGCATCCTTAGGACACTCCAAAGCATTTTATGAATGATAGAATCAGAGAATCAGAATAGTAGGACACAGAAGGAGGCTACTTGGCCCATCCAGTCTTCATCAGCTCTTTTGAAGAGCAATCCGGTCAGTCCCACTCCCCATCTCTTTTCCCATATCCCTGCAGCTTTTTTCTCCTTCAAGTGTTTATCCAATTCCCTTATGAAGGCTACTATTGGATCTGTATCCACCACCCTATCAGGTTGTTCATTACAAATCCTAACCACTTGTTGCGTAAAAAAGATTTTCCTCATGTCACCTCTGGTTCTTTTGCCAATCACCTTAAATCTGTGCCCTCTGCTTATCAATCCTTCAGCCATTGGAAACAGTTTCTCTTTATTTACTCTATCTAAACCAGTCATTAAACACCTCTATCAAATCTCCTCTTAACCTTCTCTGCTCTAAGGGGAACAACCCCAGCGTCTCCTGTCTATCCATGGAACTGTAATCCCTCATCTCTAACCAATCTAGTAAATGTTTTCTGTACCAGTCACATCATTTCTAAAGTGTGGTGCCCAGTATTGGACACAGTACTTCAGCTGGGGCTGAACTAGTGTTTTATATCGGTTCAGCATAACTTCCTGGCTTTTGTACTCTATGCCTCTAATTATAAAGCCCAGGATCCCATATGCTTTATTAACTGCTTTGTTAACCTGTCCTGCCAACTTCAGAGATTTGTGCAAAAACACCCTCGGGCCTCTTTCTTCTTGCACCCCCTTTACAACAACAACTTGTATTTATATAGCACCTTTAACATAGCAAAATGTCCCAAGGTGCTTCACAGAAGTATTGGAAGACAAAAAAATTGACACCGAGCCACATAGGGAGAAATTAGGGCAGGTGACCAAAAGCTTGGTCAAAGAGGTAGGTTTTAAGGAGCATCTTAAAGGAAGAAAAAGAGGTAGAGAGGTGGAGAGGTTTAGGCAGGGAATTCCAGAGCTTAGGGCCTAGGCAACAGAAGGCATGGCCACCAATGGTTGAATGATTATAATCAGGGATGCTCAAGAGGGCAGAATTAGAGGAGCGCAGATATCTCAGGGGTGGAGAGGGTGGGCTGAAGGAGATTACAGAGATAGGAAGGGGTGAGGCCATGGAGGGATTTGAAAACAAGGATGAGAATTTTGAAATAGAAATGTTGCTTAACCGGGAGCCAATGTAAGTCAGGAGCACAGGGGTGATGGGTGAACGGGACTTGGTGTGAGTTAGGACACAGGCAGCCAAGTTTTGGATCACCTCAATTTTATGTAGGGTGGAATAGAAACATAGAAGATAGGAGCAGGAGTAGGCCATTTGGCCCTTCGAGCCTGCTCCGCCATTCAACGAGATCATGGCTGATCATCCAAACCCTAGCACCCGGTCCCTACACCGACAGCCATCCCACCCAAGCCCTATCCCCGTAACCTCACGTATTTAATCCCCCCTAACACTAAGGGCCAATTTTTTTATCATGGCCAATCAACCTAACCCGCACATCTTTGGACTGTGGGAGGAAACTGGAGCACCCGGAGGAAACCGGAGCACCCGGAGGAAACCCACGCAAACACAGGGAGAATGTGCAAACTCCAATGTGGGCTTTAAAATTGTATCATTTATCTTATACTGTGTCTCCTCATTCTTCCTAACAAAATATATCACCTCTCACTTTTCTGCATTGAATTTCATCTGCCATATGTCTGCCCATTCCATCAGCCTGTCTGTCCATGTTCTCTTGAAGCCTATTACTATCTTTCTCAGTGTTTACTACACTTAAAGTTTTGTGTCATCTGAACATTTCGAAATTGTGCCCTGTACTCCCAAGTTCAAATCATTAATTTATAGCAAAAACAGCAATGGTCCTAGTACTGAACCCTGGGGAACACCACTGTATACCCCCCTCCAGTCCAAAAAACAGCCATGCACCACAACTCTGTTTTCTATCCCTTAGTCAAACTTGTATCTATGCTGCTACTGTCCCTTTTATCCCATGGGCTTCAATTTTGCCAACAAGCCTAATATGTGGTACTTTCTCAAACACCTTTTGAAAATCCATATACATATCACCTGCACTGCCCTCATCCACCCCCTCTGTTACCTCATCAAAAAACTCAATCAAGTTAGTCAAACCTGATTTGCCCTTAACAAATCTGTGCTGGCTCTTCTTTATGCTTGTCCAAATGGCTGTTAGTTTTTACCGATTATTGTTTCTAAAAGCTTCCCCACCACGGACGTTAAAATTACTTTTTGAAATGCAGTCAATGTTGTTACATGAGCAAATATGGCCAATCTGTACACAAACAACTAGTTAATTGATTGCCACATAATCTGTTTTTGCTGGAGTTGGTCAAAATCATGAAGTCAGTGCGAATGGCCATGAAAACATAGAATTTAACTTTAGCAGGAGTTCAGTCTTGAAGTGCAGTTGGACAGGAGAGTTTTGAATAATTAATATTTGTACAAAGTAGAGTTGGATTCTTGTGAGAGTTTGGTGTTAATGGAAGTTCAGGCTAACAACTACATTTTTAAATTAGACAGTCAGATGCAGAAGGATGGCAGTGCAGGTAACCCTCGAGATGTGTGTGAAGTGCGATATGGGAGACATTTGCACTAAGTATTGGAAAATGGAGTCTCTGGAGCAAAGGACCTCTGTGCGTGAGGAGCAATTAGTTCCTCTCTAACATAAGAGAGGATGAAGGATTTCTGGATTTCCCAGGCAGTGCTAAATTATGCAAGATATAGGAATAGTGTAGAAAGTGGTGGCGACCATCTGCAGGAGCAGCAAAGGGAGATAGGACTCAAGGTGCAGGGATTCCCTGAATTACCAGAACTGTTTACTAGATTCATAGGCTAGGAATTTCCTCGGAGCAGCTCCTTTTCCACCAGCATAACTTTGCCAAAAGTGCAGCAGAAATTTCAATTAAAACAGATGGCTTGATGGAAAATATATTTTACATGATCAGAATTATTTTTTCCTTCTCTCCTTTTCCTGAAGTAAACAAACTTCCTATAAAGTGAGTGTTTTTTAGCAGTTGAGTCAATCGTAGTCAAACTCTATTCTGTCCTCATCTGATGTGCACTTCAAGCAAGTGTACAAAGAAAGACTTACATTTATATAGAGCCTTTCACGACCTCAGGACGTCCCAAAATGCTTTACAGCCAATGAAGCACTTTTGAAGTGTCGTCACTGTCGTAATGTAGGAAATGCAGCAAGCTCCCACAAACAGCAATGTGATAATGACCAGGTAATCTGTTTTAGTGATGTTCTTAAAAAAATCCCATGGCACTATTTCGATGTCCACCTGAGAGCAGGCCGGGCCTCGGTTTGACATCTCATCCGAAAGACAGCACCTCTGACAGTGCAGCACTCCCTCAGTACTGCACTGGAGTGTCAGCCTAGACTTTTGCGCTCAAGTCTCTTGAATCCACAACCTTCTGTCTCAGAGGTGAGAGTGCAACCAACTGAACCACGGCTGACACTCAAGATAAATGCCCGGAGCTTCCCTAGCCCCACAATGCCACCAGTCTGTAACTGACTAATTCAGTACACACCTGGGATCAAACTTGGGATCTTCCTGATCTTACTCCGACATCTTAATGCTACATCATACAATGTCACTGAGCCTCCTGGGAAGCAGCACCATTATTTTAAAGGGAAAATGAAGCAATATGAAATACATGGGGGGGGGGGGGGCGCGGTGCAACATCACATGGAAAACATTCCACAATGAACCGACCACATGTGTAAAATTAAAAAGATAGCAAAAGAAATGCAAATGCTGGGAATCTGAAATAAAACAGATTTTCAAAGAGAAAGGATGGGTTATGTTCAGATGATAAGTTACACCCAAAACATTCACCTGTCTTTTCTCCTTCAAGACACGGATTGACCTGTAGTGTATTTCCGGTATCTTTTGTTTTTGTTTCATGTGTACGCGGAAAATGGTCAGGTCATAAAATCATAAAACATTTGCTGTGTTCCAGGTCAAATATTCAATTTATGCTTCAAAAATATCACTACAGGAGATGATTTGATTATTTTTAAATCACTTAATTTCTTTTCTCTTGTTCAATACCAGTTTCTGTGAAGATGTCATGAGAAGTCAAACATGCACTGTTGTTATTAAATTATTAGGCCTTAAAAAGCTCAACAGACCATTGAATTAATTTGATGTTACTAAATGGATCATGGGCTAAGTTTTACAGGAGGAAGATTGCAGAACAAACATCTACACATTGATACTATAAATGTCCTTTTATTCTGAACACAGATTTGCTACTCCCCCAAGAGTCCCCTTAATGTCAAGAGGAATCATTTTAGTTGAAAATTAACTCAGTAAGCTTGTGTGCTGAAACTACTGTTGAAATCTTACTCAGACTCCATCAGAAACAGTAATAACTATTTTCTCTTCTGTTTAATTTAAGGTTATGTCTTCAAGTGTAAAGCCAAAAGAAAAAAGAGCAGTATGTCGTATGAAACATAAAGCTATAATTTAGATGGTAATGGTAGAAGAAACACTAGTTAAGATCATTTAGAGAACAGAAATTAATTAAATTGATGTAGACCGAACACAGGGTGTTATTAAGCATTGATTCAGTCAAGAGAAGTGTTTGGATTTGAAGTAGTTCCTTCGACAGAATTAACCGTACCCAACTATTTAAGGAAAATAATATGTTATTTGATTGGAACTCCAGCTGTCATTCCTCGAACATACATCAGCAGGGATTAACACTTTTATTCTCCGCTCTAATTTTCCCTTGCATATTCTCCCCTTTTTCCTCCCTTCTGAAGCTACTGATGTAGTAGATACCATTCTGCAGGTGGTGCTGGCTTTCCAATACCTCACCAGGCAATCATTCTTTACCTGAGATCAGCACATGAACATGGGTGGGCAACAGAAAAATCCACACTTGCATACTGTGATCAGGAGTTGCCAGAGGGCAATCAGCAATGGGAACTCTGGCTGTTTCTCACCCTCCTCAGTAACTTAAGGACACCGATGTCAACTGTAACAGCCCACTGCCCAAGTTCAATTCATTTGGCACGGATCAGAAATTAAACCTGCGATTTTCCTGGTCTGTATGATTAAAATAACAAAACCACGTGATATATTAACCCACTAAGCCATGAGTAGGCTTCATTTTCTTCAGTTGATGCCACAGTCCCCGAGTCCAGCCAAAACAACTCTCCACTGCACCACAGGAACCGGACACAGAGGTTTGCAGAGTTATTTTAAAAAATTGATACCCCAGAACACTTCCACCATATCTCGAGAAAATTAAATATTTTATTTGCAATCACTATTTCACAAAAGTCCTAGCTCATATGGCAAGCATCCTGTTCTTCTAAACCACTCAATTTTTTTTTACCGTAACACCAAAGAGAATTTGAGTGCAGGGTTTTAGAAAAATTGTGAGAAAATTAAAATCTGACCTTATCTGGCAGTTTCAGTGTGATTTTTTGCAGTAGTTAGGCATTTACTCAAAACACCCCAGAAATGGGGTTGTGGGGCGGGCACATTAGGGAGAGGGGGTCTTCATTTGGGTTTTTGCAGTTCAATACATTTTGAGACACTTTCAAATGTGTGTCCTCTTTAGGGATCCTTACATCAGCCCCATCAGCTGTTCGCTCAGCACTGGTCCTACTCATGTAATAAGTGTTGCACCAGTTTTGGGGAATGCACCCAAACACTTGTATAAAGAATTTTTTCATATTGGTCATGTGAACAAAATTTCCATGCACATATCTGCTTCGCCACGGAGACTACAGCATCTGTCCATTTGTAAATGACAGGTCTTATTGGGTCATCACACCATCAAGATAAGGTATGTATATTAGCGTACACCATGACTGTAGTGCTTTTAGTGAATGTCCATCAATTTTACTCTTCCTCATTTAAGTGACTTTGTTTTCTCATTGGTTAAGTCTATGTTTTTCTGTTTTTGAATTGGTTATCGCTTATTGCACCTCCACTGAAGGGGGTGGTGGAGGCGGAGAGAGGAGGGTGTAACTATACCATGACACCTTCTACATAGCAGTTTCCATTCCAAATGTGGACAGAGGAATTTATAATGGAAAAAAGTTGACAGGAAGTGCATACAGGCATATTATATGCAGGCAGAGGCAGACAAGCAACACGTTCATCTCAGCCAGTAGCCAATAGTTCCCTACAAGCTCATGTCCTTGCCTCAGGCCCGAATCGCTTCCAGTCTATGCCATGATGCACTGCTCCCTCCTAGTCTCCCTCTTTGTGTTGCAGCAGCTCCTGGAAGCACCACTGCCATTCAGGGCCACAGCTCTAGCTCCAAAACAACAGCCTGGGATAGACATGTATTCTACTCCAGGTCTTAGCCCTTCACTCGCTCCCAATCACAGGCCCCAGACTGGGAGGTCAGAGGAAAGAGAGATAACAACAAATCTACTGAAAGAAAGAGTGGGGCAAACTTAGGGAAAGAAATTGCATGAGCCATACAAAGAGTGGGAGAAACCAGGGGGGAGAGGCAGGTTGAATACAAGATTAGGAGAGTAGCAGTGGTAGGAGATTCTCTTGTCAGGGAAATAGTCAACCTTTTCTGGAGTCAAGACAAGGAATCCTGAATTGTATGTTGCCTCTCTGGTAGCAGGGTGAAGGACATTACAGAACAAGCAAGGGAGGGAGAACAGAACCAATGACATAGACAGACATATGTTTGAGGGAGCTTAAGCATTTAGGCGCTAGATTGAAAAAGATCCCAAAGGTAATAATCTCCAGTTGCTCCCTGTGCTACATACTGGACAGTTAAAAGAGAGAAAGATGAGGCAGGTCAATGTGTTGGTGCAGGAGTGAAGGGTTCACATTCCTGGGGCATTAGAGCAAGTTCTGGAACAAGGGAAAGCTATACTGAAAGGATAACATTAAAAAAAAACAGAATTATACCAGGGATGAAGGACTTCAGTTATGTGGAGAGACTAGTGTAGTTGGAACTATTCTCCTTAGAGCAGAGAAAGTAAAGGGAAGAATTAATAGGGGTGTTCAAAAATTATGAGGGTTTTTGGTAAGAGTAAATAAGAAACTGTTTCCACTGGAAGGAGGGTCAGTAACCAGAGGACACAGATTTAAGATAATTGGTAAAAGAACCAAGAAGATGAGGAGAAATTTATTTATGCAGCAAGTTGTTAGGATCTGGAATGAAATGACTGAAAGGGTGATGGAAGGAGATTCAATAGTTATTTTCAAAAAGGAATTGGATATTGTTGTATCTATGCTTTAATGCGTTCAATCAAGCATGTAGATACGTCGAATTAAATCAGAGTCAAGCAGACAGGCTTCTAACTGTGATCCTTACTTTATTCCTAAAATGGCTGACTGCAGCTTTCCCGGGTAATTCCCATAATGCAATGCACATTACATTACCGTATTTACTGGTGTCAAACTCGCACATTACATTACCGTATTGACTGGTGTCAAACTCGCAATCAATACACGACAGATATATACTTGAAAAGGAAAAATTTGCAGGGCTATGGGTAAAGAGCAGGGGAATGGGACTAATTGGATAGCTGTTTCAAAGAGCCAGGACAGACATGATGGGCCAAATGGTCTCTTTCTCTGCTGTATGATTCTATGATCTAGAAAAATAGTAATAAAATATTGGAAGAATCAAACACAAAGGACAGAGACGTACACAGAAAGATTTACAGCAGGAGACAGGCAGACAACGTCACTTATAAACAAAGTTTAAAAATTGTCCGTGAACACCATAGAACATCAAGAAGTGTAAAATAAACTGCCTTAATTTAAAACTTTAATTAATAATCTAATATAAAAGTTTGTTCTACTCATCAGAAAGCATCTCGATCAGTGTATGATTATTACTCGTCAAAGCAAACATAAAATGTTATGTTGTCTCTGCACATTTTCTAAGATTGATTAATTATGCACAGCGGAAATGTGAGTCCTATCATAAGTCACAGTTGATTTTCCAGAAATTAAAAAAAAAATTACAATGCTTGACAACAATCACCACAAAACTGAACCCTCATTAACCAATACAATAAAATGATACCTAAAAACAAATGGGTTGAATTCTTCAGCATTTTTATGGCTGGGAAAAAAACACCAAAAAAAATGTTTACGAATACACATGGCTCAAAATGCACAGTGCCATCAAAACAAGATCACCACATGCTGCTTGTGGGGGCAATGCAGCAAACCACTTCATTGTTTATTTGTGTACAACATTCATACAACTGTTACACACTAGTCTTAAAAAGTTTCTACACTGCTCTCTTACAAATACTAGAGGATGAGTAAACACAGTTCAACATAAATGTGCCTACAGCTCATTATAATGAGGTGATGTTACTCAGCAGTAATGAACTGGAGTTCAACAAACAGTTACTACTCCAAGCTTACATTTTTAAAAGTATTTTTCAATTAAATTATGAAACACAGCTCTATTCAGTAACATTAAACATTTACAGTATGTAGTTACATTTGCGGTTATTTTTTTTTGAATTAATTTTTAATGTTATCTAAGCAATAACCAGTGGTTGAAAACACAGCTACAGTAACCAGGAATACAGCACAATATTTGTGGTCAGGAATCAGCAATGGGTTAACTCTTGGCAGAAGAGAGGCGAACACACCCCCACAACATGCTGTTAAAATCAAGCCCTTTCAGGAACACTCCATGGTAAAGCAACAATGCTCTTCAATTATTTGTGGAAAAATACATGTGGAGAGGTTATTTTTATTTAACTAAAAAAACTTGCTTTCAGTCACCTCCTGACCTGGCCCCCAACTTCATACCATTTGCTAAGGCAGGAGCATTGAAACATATGAATGTTTCTGTCCTAAGCCTCAACACCAAGCACCCTCAATTGTTCTGTTAGCAGCAATCAGTAAAGGCAGAAACTTAAGGCAAAATTTAATGCTCAGAAGCCCAGCTTCCAAAATTGCAAGATGGGGGTAAGCTAATTAGAAGTTCAGACACAACAATTTAAAAAAATCTGACATTTAATAAAAATAAACTTGAATGAAAGCACTGTAGAGCTTGAATGCCAGTATCCGCATTAATGCTAAACATGCAGCAGGGTCTGTTCAAAATATAATTTAATATTGTACGTAAGCAGATATAGTTTTCAACTTTCAAATTTCCTGATTCAATTGTCCAGTTTTAAAGGGGACGGAAATTATTAACGAGTATCAAACCTGTTGCATAAGCTACAAGTTCATGGTTTTAGGGCCTGAAAACTTGAGACTCAAATGAACTTTTGCCAGTTGGGTGCAGAGTGCAAAATTTGTAGGTGTGATTTTTATACTGGCCCAGTTTTTATTATATTTGTTGCAGATATTTACTTATAAAAAACCATTTACAGGTGTTAGTCATGGAATGTGTGTCACATCTCATTCTGGAAGGAGTGGAACCTATCAATTTTGGTGGTGGGGGGGGCGGTCAGTAAACACACACAAAAAAGATCACTTCCACTAAGCAACAACAACTTGCATTTATATAGCATCTTTAAAGTAGAAAAACGACCCAAGGTACTTAACAGAGGCGTAATTAGTCAAACATGGACACTGAGCCAATAAAGATATTAGTTGAGGCCAAAGAAGTGAGTTTGAGGGAAGGTCTATTAGGAGGAGAGGGAGGTGGAAGTGTTTAGGGTGGCAATTCTAGAGCGTGGAGCCTAGAAAGTTGAAAGTACAGCCACCAATGGCGGTGCAAATTAAGGGGGAGATGCACAAGAGGCCAGAGGTGGACGAACAGAGTTCTTGGGTAGAGGGAATGGTTGTAAAGCTGGAGGAGGTTAGAGAGATAGGAAAGGCAAGACTATGAAGGGATTTGAACACATAGATGAGAATTTTAAATTGGAGACGTTGGAGGACCAGTAATCAATGTAGGTGAACAAGAACAGGGGTGATGGGTGAGCGGGATAGGGTATGGGTAGAAGAATTTTCTATTAACTCAAGTTTATGGAGGATGGGAGGCTGACCAGGAAAGCATTGGAACAGTCGTGTCTGAAGGTGACAAAGGCATGGATGAGGGTTTCAGCAGCAGATGGGCTGAGGCAGGGCGACGATGGGCGATGTTACGGAGGAAGTCCGTGGTCTTTGTGACAGAGAACATATGGGGTTGGAAGCTCAGCTCAGGGTCAAATAAGATGTTGAAGTTGAGAACAGTCTGGTTCAATCTCAGACAGCAAGTGGGATGGAATGGGTTAACAAGAGCACTAAATTTGTGGTGGGGGCTGAAGACGAAGGCTTTGGTCTTTCCAATGTTTAACTGGAGGAAATTGCATCTCATCCAAGTCCAAAATTTGGACAAGCAGCCTGACAGCAGAGAGGCAGCGGAGGGGTCAAAGAAGGTGGTGGAAATGTAGAGCCAGATGTCGTCAGTGTACATGTGGAAGTTGATTCCCATGTCTTCAGATATCATCACCAAGGGGCAGCATGTAGATGAGGAAGAGCAGGGGGCCAAGGACAGATCTTTTGGGGACTCAAGAGGTAATGGTGCAGTGATAGGAAGAGGAGCTATTTCTGGAGACGCTCTGGCTAAAATTAGATAGGTTAGAGTGGAACCAACCACTAAACTGAACAAAGGAGAGGCATTGGAGGAGAACGGTGTGGTCAACCATATCAAAAGCTGCAGAAAGGCTGTGGAGGAATAATCGTAGCATGGTCACAGTCACAGAGCCGCTTGTGACTTTGATTAGGGCAGTTTCTGTGCTGTAGCAGGGGTGGAAAGCGGATTGATTCAACCATGGAGTTGCGAGAAAGCATTGATTTAGGAAGCAACAACACATTCAAGGACTTTGGCTTCATGGGTAAGGGGAAGAGGGAAGCAACAGAGGCAGCTGAACAGCTGGTCTCAATCCTGGTGACAAGGAAATCCATGAGCTCTTCGCATTTGTTGATAGAAATGAGGGTAGAGGAGGGAGGAGAAAGAAATGAGGGTAGAGGAGGGAGGAGAAAGGGGTTTAAGAAAACAGTTGGTAATGAGAAAAGAAGCTTGAATGAAGGACTCTTAAATTATGAATTCTTTTACAGGTTTTACTATTCAATACTTAATATTCCAGTGTAAAAGAACATTTACTTCTGAAAACTGTGAACTGCAGAATTAACTCACTATATCATTGAAATTATGTACATGGCAGTTGTAATATTCAAGAAAGCACTGGGTAAATATATTACAATTGTTTTTAACCATGGGTATAACTGAATTTTTGATCCTCTTTCATTCACTGAAGAAATTTAATTTAAAATGAATATAGAAACTACAGTATTAGCTATATTCACAGTATTTCTTCAGATTAAATGGAATTTACCCAATTGTTGATAGTTTTTGTGCTGTGAACACACTGGGTGGAGAGTACTCAAAAAGAGCTCATTGCACTCAGTACTTTATCATTTTCATTTCCCCAAAGCGAAAGGATAAAGCAGCCCATTGTGTCATCCAATTGCTGCCTTGTTTGAATGTTCAGTAATTTAATATTTGCACCAGCGCATAACCTAATCCTCAAGTTAGTTGAGAAGGAATGGATCAATTTCACCTCCGGAACTGCTTCTGTTTCCTCTTTCTCTCCAACCCCGATTTTTACCAGCATGCCCCCATGATAGGGTAATAGACATAGAAACATAGAAGATAGGAGCAGGAGTCGGCCATTCGGCCCCTCGAGCCTGTTCCACCATTTAATGAGATCATGGCTGATCATCCAAATTCAGTACCCTGTCCCTGTTTTCTCCCCATATCCCTTGATCCCTCTAGCCTTAAGAAATATATCTAACTCCTTCTTGAATATATTTAATGAATTGGCCTCAACTGCCTTGTGTGGTAGAGAATTCCACAGGTTCACCACTCTCTGGGTGAAGAAGTTCCTCCTCATCTCAGTCCTAAATGGCTTACCCCTTATCTTTAGACTGTGACCCCTGGTTCTGGACTCCCCCGCCATCGGGAACATCCTTCCAGCATCTAGTCTGTCTAGTCCTGTTAGAATTTTATAAGTTTCAATGAGATCCCCTCTCATTCTTCTAAACTCTAGCGAATATAAGCCTAATCGACCCAATCTTTCCTCGTACGTCATTCCTACCATCCCAGGTATCAGTCTGGTGAATCTTCGCTGCACTCTCTCCATGGCAAGAACATCCTTCCTCAGATAAGGTGACCAAAACTACACATAATACTCAAGGTGTGGTCTCAACAAGGCCCTGTACAACTGCAGCAAGACATCCTTGCTCCTGTACTCGAATCCTCTCGCCATTTGCCTTCTTAACCGCCTGCTGCACCTGCATGCTTACCTTCAGTGACTGGTGCATAAGGACACCCAGGTCTCGTTGCTCTTGCCCTTTTCCCAATCTATTGCCATTCAGATAATAATCTGGTCTTCTTGTTTTTGCCACCGAAGTGTATAACCTTGCATTTATCCACATTTTACTGCATTTGCCATGCATCTGCCCAATCACCCAACCTGTCCAAATCATACTGGAGTTTTTCTGCATCCTCCTCACAGCACACACGCCCACCCAGCTTTGTGTCTGTAAACTTGGAGATATTACATCTAGTTCCCTCGTCTAGATCATTTATATATATTGTGAATAGCTGGGGTCCTAGCACCGATCCCTACGGTACCCCACTAGTCACTGCCTGCCACTCAGAAAAAGACCCGTTTATCCCAACTCTTTGCTTCCTGTCTGCCAACCAGTTCTCTATCCAAGATAGTACCTTACCCCCAATCCCGTGTGCTTTAACTTTGCACACTAATCTCTTATGCGGGACCTTATCGAAAGCCTTCTGAAAGTCCAAATACACCACATCCACGGGTTCTCCCTCATCTATTCTACCAGTTACATCCTCAAAAAATTCCAGTAGATTAGTCAAGCATGATTTACCTTTTGTAAATCCATGTTGACTTAGTCCGATCCTGTCACTGTTTTCCAAGTGCTCTGCTATTACATCTTTTATAATGGACTCTAGCATTTTCCCCACCACCGATGTCAGACTTACCGGTCTATAACTCCCCGTTTTCTCTCTACCACCTTTTTTAAATAGTGGGGTTACATTCGCTATCCTCCAATCCATGGGAACAGCTACTCCCTAATCTCTTCTCTACCTGTGAAATTCCTCTCTACCTGTGAAATTCCTCTCTTCCATTAGACCTCAATGTACCCTTGTGTCACTCCCTACTGCACAACCACCTCTCCTCAGCTCAATGCTCACTATCATCAATGGTTCTTTATTCTCCAAGTTCATCCCTCTGCCCTTCAAAACTGCCAGACATTCCTTCTCAAAAAGCCCACCTCAGCCTTCTTCAGCTACCACTCTACCTCCAACCACTCCAAGGTTCTTGAATATAGCATCACCATCCCCCTCACCCCACCACCACTCTGTTTGAATCTCTGTCTTTTTTCACCCTGGTTCCCACAGAAACCATGCTAGTCAAAGTCACCGACAACATTCCTTGTAATGGAAAAGGTAATATACTATCACTGATTGCTCTTTTTCCACTCTGATATTCAAAATGTTCAACCACTCCATTCTTCACCTTTGTTCCTTTTCTGTGATTCACCTCCATTGCAAAGTGCTCACTCGGTTTTATTCTTGCCTGTCTCAATGCAGTCAGTACATCTCCTGCAAAGACTCCCCCACCCCCCTCACCCCGCACAATCACTTCAAGTTGCCCAAGGTTCTGTACTTTTTTTCCTTGTCTACATGTTACCCCTTGGTATCATCTGTAGGCACAGCGTTAGCTTCCATATGTATGCTGACAAAACCCAGCTCTAACTCTTTACCACCCTTGGCTCTGCAACCAGCTTTGTGCTTTGAGTGCTCATCAGATATGAAGATGTGAATGAGCAAAAACCTTGACCTTAACATTGGCAAAATTGAAGTCATCTTATTCACTCCCGTCAAAAACGCTACACCTCAACCTGATTCTATTCCCCTCCCTGGTTGCCTGTTCAGGCTGAGCCGACTGTTGTGCAGCCTTTGATTTGCCATTCGACCCTGACGAGAGGTTCAAACCTCACATTCTACCCACCACGAGACTGCCTATTCTACCTCCACATCGTCCGCCTACGCCCCCATCTCACCTCCACTGTCAATGAAATCCTCCAGGCTCAGCTACTTCAAAGCAGTCCTTGGCAGCCTCCTGAATTCCAACCTACAACCCGTCCAGAACTACAACTTGTCCACATCCCTATTCCACACTAAATCCTGCCCCCAACCACCCTTCGCCAACCGCTATTGGCTCCCATGCCCCCAACTAGTCAAATTCAATAACCTCAACCACATCTACAAATCCCTTTATGATCATGCCCGTCCCTACCTCTGCAATCTCCTTCAGACCAATCTCACCTTCTAATAGTGGCCTCCTTTTCAATCCCCAAATTTGACCGCAGAGCAATCAGCCATTTTGATCACACAACTTTAGAACGCTGCCTATAAATTCCTCCACCTTGCCCCTCCCTTCCTTCAAATTGACCTCTTTGACGACCATGTCTTCGATTAGCTCTCCTAAATCTTTCCCCATCACTGCTCGCTGCCCATTTTTGTCTGTGAAGCATTAGGGACATATTATATTAAAAGGCACTAAATAAACATAAATAAAAAGAGAAGTTGCTGGAAATGCACAGCAGAGCAATCCACATCTGCAAAAAGAAAAAAGATTATTTCAATTGTGTAACTTTCTTCAGAACCCATTTCTGTTCTCTTTACAGATGCTGAATGACCTGTTGTATATTGCCAGCAATTTTGGTCTTAATTCTGATTTCCAGCAACTACAGGTTTCCCCCCCCCCCCCCTTTTATCTGGAAACCAAGCACGGAGGTTCATATCTAGAGGGATAGAACTGAAAAGCAGAGAAGTTAGGTTAAACCTGTTTAGAACGTTGGTTAGACCACACTTGGAGTACTGTGCACAGTTCTGGTCTCCACATTATAAAAAGAATATGGAGGCATTGGAAAAAGGTGCAAAAAGGATTCACAAGGATGATAACAGAACTGAGAATATACTTATCAGGATAGGCTCAACAGGCTGGAGCTCTTTTCTGTAGGAAAGAGAAGGCTGACGGGTGATCTGATAGAGGTCCTTAAGATAATGAAAAGGTTTGATAGGGTAGACGTTTCCACTTTTTTTTTTTGGTGGTGGGGGGCGGGGGGAGTCCAAAATTAGAGGTCATTAACATAAGATAGGTCACTAATAAATCCAACAGGGGATTCAGGAGAAACTAGAGTGGTTAGAATGTGGAGTAGTTGAGGCAAATAGCATAGCTGCATTTAAGGGGGAGCTAGATAAGCACGAGGGAGAAAAGAATATAAGGATATGCTTATAGGGTTAAGGATATGCTTATAGGGTTAGACGAAGTAGGGTGGTAAGGAGGTTCGGGTAGAGCATAAATGCCGGCAAAGACCAGTTGGGCTGAATGGCCTGTTTCTGTGCTGTACATTCGATGTAACTTGATGCATTACATAAATGCAAGCAATTGCTGTATTACAAAGAGCACTGAACTAGGTTCTAAAAGGGTAACTAGTATTTCAATTAAACAATGTAAAATGCTCTAAACACCCAGTTAAACTATTGGTGTTAATGATCTGTGGGCATTAGGTCCCATTCCACTTCACCTTGATGCCCAGAGTTGTCTTGTCAACGCAAAGCATTTCCCTTTAGAAATGCCAGTTTGCAGTGATTTCAAACCGTAAACATCTTGCAATCAAGCTCGATAGCAAAATACTGCAGATGTTGGAAATCCGAAATAACAACAGAAAATGCTGGAAAAACTCAGGTCAGGCAACATCCGTGAAGAAGGGTCCAACCCGAAACGTCAACTCAAATTTCTCTCCACGGATGTTGCCTGACCTGAGTTTTTCCAGCATTTTCTGTTGTTATTTTGCAATCAAGCTCGTTTAGTTACCAGAGCACCAGAAATAAGAATCATACAAAATTAAATAACTTTAAACAAAAAGCAGGGAACAAAATCATGCAAGCTGTTGAGTAGTTTCAGGTGCAATGACAAGAGTTTAAAGATACAAACATATCCAATCAAATTAATAAAACTACTTACATTACTAAACATCTTTTCTACTTTAAAAGAGGACTAAGCCTGACCTCAGAAATGACATTCTGGGATTAGTCACTCTGAAGCAGAAGGGATTCAAATGATCAAACATTTGTTTATGTCTAAGCCTGACTATGTTAAAGCTGCTGTATTTCATAATTAAAACCGTAAATAGAGCTATTGTTTGAAAAAATCCTGCAACATTGAATATTTATATAATCTACAGGAAACTCTCGTTTAAACGACACCTAAAATATCCGGAATTCTCTATTAACCGGCAAAATTCATACTCCGAAAACAACACCTCAATAACCGGAAATGTTGCCGAGTCCGAGTCTCCTGTGGTGACCGAGTTCGTCAGTGGGCTAGTTCTCCAAACTGCCACTACTCGGCTTCTTGGCGCTGTCGGAAGTCCGAACACCTCACTTTAAGTAATTAAAGAGTTATGGATTACCATCAACTGGCAGTGCTGTACTTAATCAAGCATCTTCCACCATCCATTTAACACAACATTCTGTAGGTGAGTACCCAATTACTGTATACTGCACATTTCTTGATTTTTAAATTTTTGTTTGTTAAAAATAGCCTCGGTAGATAGCCCTCTCCGTCATCCGGAATTTTTAATCAACCGGCACCATCCCGGTCCTGTTGGTGCCAGATATCAGAGTTTCCTGTACTCATACATTACTTACATCAGCAACTGATAGGGATAACCCAGGACACTTGTGATGTGTGTGTGACTGGCAGTAAATGGAGGCGAGAGGAAAATAATGGATGTCAATACTAAGTAGAGAAACTGATACTGCAAAAGAAAGCACAAGGTTTCTGATCCCTCCACACACAGCAAACTACTTCAGCACCAACACAAGGAAATATATATATACTGTGTTCCTTTAGGTCCAGTCATTCTTTCAACGGAGATTTTACTCCACTTACCACAAGAGATCCGCAATTTGAGAAATCAATGGAGCACCTGTCTCTTTAAAACCCTTTGCTACTAAAAACCGTATCATAATTCATCTTCAGTTTTCGTCTAAAGACATCTTAGTACTGTATAAGGTCCTATGTCGAGACCGCTTGATTTATTCCTTACAATTAAAAAACAGTATCTGCTATACAGAGCTAGTTTTGTCTACATATCTAAATTTCAGACATTGTGCTGTGAATAACTTTACAGCTGGAAGTTTGGGGGGCCGGGGGGGGGGGGGGTGGAGGTGGGTGGTGGGGCGGCGTGGAGGAGGAAAGAGGCAAGATATCAAAGATGGCGATCTGGCTGCAGCATGTCTGGCTTCCAGAAGCTGGCTTGTGTCTTCTGCTTCCAAACACAATTATGATGTTAGTGAAGAAGACTTAGCTTGGATGTGAACACGGACCTGTGGATTATTCAACCTAGAAATGGGATTGTCAGAACACATTAAGCCATTAATGTACATTCCAGGCAATTCAAACGCTAAGGAATTATTTAAACTTGTGTAAGAAAGAACAAATTACAGAAGTATGGGAACAGGGTGGTCCATGATTAAAAAAAACAGAATTGTGTGCACTATACACTAAATCTTTGCTCTGCCCTTGACAATAGTGAAAGAACAGATCGTTTATTCCTGTCACTATATCACAGCTTGTGCTGTTCAGTAGCCACCCTCATTTAATTACTGTAAATAAATCTAGTTAATTAATTTGGAATCTGAGCCCAGCTCAAGTGCAGTGTGCTAATAATACCACTTCGGAAGAGAACCACTGCAGAGAAATCAAGTGCAGTAGGCACTGTCTCTAAATTGTCAGACTGCTTGTCCGACATCCAGTACTGGAGGAGCAGAAATTTCCTCTAATTAAATATTCAGAAGACCGAAGCCAGTGTCTTCGGTCCCTGCTACAAACTCAGTTCCCTAGCCACCGACTTCATCCCTCTCCCCATCATCTGCCCGAGGCTGAACCAGACTGTTCGCAGCTTGGTGTCATATTTGACCCTGAAATGAGCTTCCGATCACATACCTGCAACATAACTAAGACCGCCTATTTCCACCTCCGTAACATTGCCCGTCTCCGCCCTTGCCTCAGCTTATCTGCTGCTGAAACTGTCATTCATGCCTTTGTTACCTCTAGACATGACTATTCCAATGCACTCCTGGCTGGCCACCCACGTTCTGCCCTACATAAACTTGAGGTCATCCAAAACTCAGCTGCCCGTGTCCTAACTCGCACCAAGTCCCATTCACCCATGTGCTCATTGACCTACATTGGCTCCTGATTAAGCAACGCCTCAATTTAAAAATTCTCATCAGTGTTCTCAAACCCTTCCATAGCCTCGCCACTCCCTATCTCCTCCAGCCCCACAACTCCACCCCTCACCCCCAAGATATCTGCGCTCCTCTAATTCTGGCCACTTGAGTATCTCTGATTTTAATCGCTCCACCATTGGTGGCCGTGCCTTCAGCTGCCAGGACCCTGAGCGCTGAAATTCCCTCCCTAAACCTCTCCGCCTCACTACCTCTCTTTCCTCCTTTAAGATGCTCCTTAAAACCTACCTCTTTGACCAAGCTTTTGGTCATCTGCCCAAATTTCTCTTTATGTGGCTCAGTGTCAAATGTTGTTTTAATAACACTCCTGTGAAATGCCTTGGGACATTTTACTATGTTAAAGGCACTATATAAATACAAGTTGTTGTTGTTGTTGGTACTAGCAATTTGGGATTATGCAAGTCCTGAAGGGCACAAAGATTGGAGCAGCAACAGAAAATCACAGGGCTGCAGCTTCAGGTTTGTAGAAGACACAAGATCTGCTTACAAGAAGTAAGGCCAGACTGTTGTCAGAAGAAACTCATTAAAATATTCTAAAATGCCAGCAGAAACGGTCACACAGGTTAAGGTAACATGATGGGGGGGGGGGGGGGGGGGCGGAGGCGGGGAGAGTAACTATAGCAACGTGCCAGTCTATCAGGAACTCCTACGATTTGTTTTTTTTTTACTCAGGAACTAAGAAAATGACTGAATCCCAGAACTAATAATTTTTTCCTTGCCTTCTACCTATTGCGAGCCAGGTCAGGTGAGTTAAATATTCATGAAAAATAGTGAGATATGAAAGACAATTTTTAAACAGTCATCGTAATAGCTACCGCAATTATAACTGGTCTTATGAAATGCATCTAGTTACACTAATGTTTGGACTGCCTGGTATTTGCTTTGAAACATCATTAAAAGGCATACCCAAGCCAGTTGTCCATGTCAGGGTACAAATACCCTGACTGTAGATATAGATGAGCAAAAATTGAGTTATTTTGTGTGGTAGTGAGATTTAAAAAGTAGCATCTTATGCCTTTCATTTTGCATTATAACAACACTAAATCTTTTTCAGGAAACCACTAAGGATGAATCAAATTTGCTTCTCTGCAGTTCAGAAATATAACAAAGCTACCATATAGGAAGCAATGTCCCACAAGCACACAAGATTGCAGTCCAATCTTGGCAGAAGATTACACTTTCTCCCATTCTGACACAATCAAAATGAGAAATAAAAACTCAAAACCTTCAAATGAATCTTTCAAAGCAGAAAGGATGCTAACCTTCCTGGCACGCCTATATAGGTTTAGAACTGTACTGGCCAAAAAAAACTCCTTTGAAAAATAGCTGGAACACACTGCTAGGACGTGAAGAGATGAAAATGAGCTTCACACTGTTGAAAGTTAAGCCTCAGTGCAAAGTGGTAGTAACAAATTCTAGAAAAGCACTGCGACAGGATATAAAACCTAATGTAGGCATCAACCAAAGGGAGCTAGTAAGAACACTTCAGACTGCAAGAAATACTTTGGCACTGGAGTACTATTGATAGCAAAGAATGTTGAGAAAAAAAAAAATAGGAGTTGGAATTACAAACAGAACTGAACACAGATTCAGCTGAAAGATAAAAACAAAGACTCAACAAACTTGCCTAGTGAAAAGCAACAGCAGGAAGCTTGTCAATAGAAGAATCAAGCATTGGTGTGTAGCAGTGGCGCTCATATTGCTTGGGAGCCATATGCAGCCTTCTTTGCAACAGACTCTGGGCCACCATTCACAGCCTGCTCCAGTGTGGGATCCTAGCCAAGCTATTCCTTTTCCTATTTTCACCCTTTAAAAAATGTAGCAACAAAACACTTTTTGGAACGCAGCATTATGTCATCTTCCATACTGCAAGTGAAAGAGCCCTAACAAAATAGAACTCTTGGTCTCCGGGGTTTCCCCTTCTCCTGTAGGAAATGCCTGGCCTCCTGCTATCAAATACTGCCCACAGTGGCATAATTGAAATTAGTTACTTAAAACATGCCGATATTGCAGGCACTGCCCCACAACCCTTTTCTCCACAATGCGGCAGTCTTGGAACAACGCATATTTGGGATTGTAATCTGCAACTGAAAGCTAGCAATATTTGCCCAAGACCTGAAGTTCATAACCACCATATAAATGGGAAGGATTACATGGTTTAAGATTACCCCAGCTCTTAAAGAAATACAAGGGCAGTATCTTTAACAGTCCTATCCTTATATGTGTGGAGGATAAACAAATGCAGTACTGCAAGTTATACCTATTACCAATAATTGAGTGCCATCTAACTTTTTTCAAACAAAAAATATAAGTTGGTGTCAACACAGATGTTATGTTCTTTGTTCCAGTCCTACTCAGGTCCCCTCCCTCACCTCTTTTTCCAGTACATCGATGACTGTATTGGTGCCGTTTCCTGCTCTCGCCCAGAACTAGATAAGTTCATTCACTTTACTTCCAATTTCCACCCTTCCCTCACCTTCACATGGTCCATCTCTGACTCTTCCCTTCCTCGACTTCTCCGTCTCCATTTCTGGCGATCGGCTTTCGACAAACATCCACTACAAGCCCACCGACTCCCAGCGCTACCTGGACTACACTTCCTCCCACCCCGCTTCCTGTAAGGACTCTCTTCCATTCTCCCAGTTTCTCCGTCTCGTCTGTTCTGACGATGCCACCTTCCATACCAGTGCTTCCGACGTCTTCCTTTTTCCTCAACCGAGGATTCCCCTCTACTGTGGTTGACACAGCCCTTGACCAAGTCCGTTCTATTTCCCGCACTTCTGCTCTCGCCCCTTCCCCTTCCCCTCCCAGAACCACGATAGAGTTCCCCTTGTCCTCACCTTTCACCCCACCAGCCTCCACATTCAACGGATCATCCTCCGCCAATTCCGCCACCTCCAACGTGATCCCACCACCAAACACATCTTCCCCTTTCAGCATTCCGAAGGGACCGCTCCCTCCGTGACACCCTGGTCCACTCCTCAACACCCTGGTCCACTCCTCAATCACCCCCAACAGCCCTTCTCCTTCACCTGGCACCTTCCCGTGCAAGCGCAGGAGATGCAACCATGCCCTTTTACCTCCTCCCTTCCCACCGTCCAGGGCCCCAAACACCCCCTCCAGGTGAAACAGCGATTTACTTGTACTTCTTGCAATTTAATATACTGTATTCGCTGCTCACAATGTGGTCTCCTCTACATTGGGGAGACCAAACGCAGATTGGGCGACGGCTTTGCGGAACACCTCCGTTCAGTCCGTAAGGGTGACCCTGCGCTTCCGGTCGCCTGTCATTTTAATTCTCCACTTCACTCCCACTCTGATCTCTCTGTCCTTGGCCTATTACATTGTTCTAATGAAGCTCAACGTAAGCTCGAGGAACAGCACCTCATCTTTCGATTAGGCACTTTACAGCCTGCCGGACTCAACATAGAGTTCAACAATTTCAGATAATAATCCCTGCCCCCATTTTTCATGCAGTATGATTTTGCCATTCCCATTTGCAACATTTTCACAGCAGGTTCTTTCAATTCCTTCCTCTCCTCCTAACCCCCCCCCCCCCCCCCCCCCCGGCCTCTGCACCTGCTTAAAATCTGTTACATTTCCAGTTCTGATGAAGGGTCCCAGACCTGAAACATTAACCCTGTTTCTCTCTCCACGGATGCTGCCTGGCCTGCTGAGTATTTCCAGCATTTTCTGTTGTTATTTCAGATGTTATGTTATTTTCTATGCGTGTGCAGCAGTCCGTGTTCAAGAGGAAAAGGGCCCTTTGGACAATGAAAACTGTTTTCATGTAATCTCAAAAGCTCTTACTGAAATATGAAGTGTTCAGTTTGGAAGTGAAAATATAGCCCTTTTCAAGAGATTCCAAATATTCTCTCACTTTTCACCACCACAGAAGCCAATACACAAAAAAGACATTGGTACAAAGTGCTTTGTAACATTCTACAGTACTTGCTGCCTCAGGGAGACTACTATAGAAACGAGATTAATTGAGCTGGTACTCTCCCATCTTCCCTCCCTAACCAGAGGTGCTGAGACCAACTGTAGGATCCCTACCACCCTAGGTTGAGCTCAGCTAACTCAGGACACACAGAGGAGCACACCTGGAGCCTTCTTCGTCTGTAACTTTCAGCTGTTCATGGCTAAACCCGAGGAATTTTCACAAGCAACGTTAGGAAGTGGAGAAAGGAAACGGAGACAAAAAAATGAAAAGCACTACAACTTGCACTTTTGATGCTCCAAACTTGCATGCAAACTACCTTTAATTTAGGACACATGGCATGATTACCAATCACTGAGAATTTCTGAAACAGCTTTTTTCAGATTTTGGGCCCTCTGTAACTGATCCTACGACTCAAACGACATACATGTGTCCATTTTGAGTCAATGAAAATAAACTGGTTTACTGTTACAAAGATTAGAGGGGATTATTAGGTTTCTCTTATATTGAGGAGGAAACATTTAACAGCACTTACCTCCAAATACAAGGGGTCCACACACAAAACAATGAGCAGCTAAGAAGCAGGTCTGAACTAAGGAGCAGTGAATAGGATTTCCTAAAAAATTCTTTTATAAGGGTTTTGGTTAACAAGCAAGTTTTTCCCACTGTTTTTAGACATAACATAATAGAATATAAAACTTCAAGTGAAGTAATCTTTAGTTGTACATGCAATCAGCACTCAACTGCAATTTATGTATGATGTTTTGGAAGCACAAATTAAAATCTGCCACCAGCAGATCTTTTGTTTTTTTATCTTCCATTTTATCTCCTTAATCCTTAATTTCTACTTTTTAAAATAAAACTTATTAGCTTCTGTTAAGCTCTTGGTTTTGTTACAGAACTGAGATTTTCAGATACAATAAAATAAAGCAAAGCAAGAATTGGAAAAAAAAATCTTTATTTTTTTTTATTTGTAATACATTCAGCATAATAACCCATTTTAAACTCTATTAACCTCCCAAAAAACTGAACAATTTCATACTGTTTTCTCATCTAATATTGGTGTCTAAAAACAAAATTTATTATACCCTCTATAAACAAGCTCCTGTCTTCCAACCTGAAAATAGTATGCCTGTTATTTACACGTTAAGATATTGGTCTTCCAGTAATCTCCCACAGAAATCCATCCATGCGAAGTTCCATCTTTGGCATTTGTTGTATGCTCAGAGAAGCTTCTTCCTTGAAAATCAAACTTATGCAGATTACGTATAACATTGACCAGTGGGCATGGAATAATCCACAATTTTGATTTTACCTCCGCCCTCATTTATTTGGCACTTCTTCATATCTTGGCTCCAAAACACCTCAGAATGATAACTACAGTTCATCCCAAACATCTCTCATCCATTAGTTTTTTTTAAACTTACACTTTTATTTCCTCCCATTTCAAACAAAAGGGGGCCACTTGTTCTCATCTCGCCTTTAGCTAGGGTGCAAACCTAGATAAGAGTTCTCTAGTTTTATTGTCACCCAGTGTCACTGATAAGAGAAATATATTGGAGCAATGAGGTGAAACTGACAGGCAACGATTTGCATAGTGCATTCATCATAAAAAAAAGTCCCAGGCGCTTCACAAATAGATGCCAGGAAACACAATGCCGAGCTCGGAAAGGAGAGATTAGATGGGATAGAGATGGAGGAAATATCAAGGATAAAGTGTTGCAACACCATGAAGAGCCAATCAAGATCAACAGAGACAGGGCAATTTGGAGTGGGACGTAGTGTGGGACAGGAAACATGCAGCAGAGTTTTGGCAAAAGTTGAAAGTTTATGGAATGTATCAGATAGGAGACCAGAGTAGTAAAGTCTGGAGGTAACAAAGACATGCACAAGGGCTTCAGCGTCAGATGGGCTTACCATAGAAGCTTATGGCACAGAAGGAGGCCATTCGGCCCATCGCATCTGTGCCTATGAAAGTGAATCGCTTTGGTGGGTAATGTTGCGAAGGTGGGTGCAAATGATCTTGATGGAAAGGATATGGGGTTTAAAACTTAGTTCAGGGTTGAGCAGGACAACCAAGTTAAGAATGGTCTGGTTCAGCCCAAGATAATGGCCGGGGATGCAAGGAAGTTGAAGTTTGTGGCAGGGGGCAAAGATGATGATTTTCCCAATGCTGAACTATAGAAAGGAATAACTCATCCAAAAGTGAATGTTGAAAAGTAGTCTGGCGAGAGGCAAACAATGGGTTCAGAGAGGTAGTGCTGGGCATCACCAGCAAAGGTACAAACTGACCCCATGCCTACAGCTGATGTCACCAAGGGGCAGAGTGTAGATGAGGAAGTGGAGAGGGCGTACGGTGGATCCTTGGAGGTCTCTGGAGGCAGCAGGAGATAGGAGGTAAGACAAGCCACTGCTAAAGTTGCAATGGCAGCATTTGGATAAAAACCCAGCATTTGGATGGGTTTTTGAGAATGATGATGACGAAGAAGATGGTGGTGGTGGTGATTTTGAAGGAAAAAAAGGGACAATGTTAGCTAGAATGAGGGCCAGGAACTGGGAGTTGAGTGGGAAAGGGATAAAGGGAGCAAGAGATTGGTCTCATGGATAACAAGACTTTAAGTTAAAGAGGGAGGAGAGGTGGGGAAGAAAGTGCAGATGGGGAAGAAAGTGCAGAGAGATGGGGTTAGAGTGGGTGGAAGATTAGGGGTGAGAGGAATGGGAGAATGCATTAAAGACAGATGTACAAATGGTCTCAATCTTGGTGAAGAAGAAATCCACAAACTCCTCAAAATTGCACTTGAAGTGGGGGTGGAAAGAAAGGGGTTTAAGGAACCAGTTGGTCATGAAGAAAAGAAGCCTGGGATTGTCCTTGCACTCCAGGATGATCCAGTAACAGTAGGAGGTTTTGGTTGAGGATAGTGAGGCATGATTATGCTTCATGTAGTCAAGTCAGATCTAGCAATTAATGGCTTGGCCAGTTGAATTCCAAGTAAGTTCAAGTTTGCTCCACTGACGAGGGAAGAAGGGACTGTATTGTGGGAATGAGCAGGGTGGGAGACAATGACTATAATATTGAGAACAAGACGTCAAATACAAAGGTGAGGGAGCAGTTACGCGAGTTGACAGTGGTGCAGCTGCCATGATAAGTGGCAGGTCAAGGACAAGGAGTTGGGAATTTAACTGTGGCGTTTAGTTGAAGGTTGAAATCACTGAGGATGAGGATTCGCTAGGTGCAGAAGTTAAGGGAAGAGAGCGAAAAGGCAGCTCGGCGGAAGTTAGCATAGGGCTTGAGGTACTGTAAAAGATGAGAATTTTAAATGAAAGGCATGAGGCTTGGAAGAGGGCAAAGTGCTGAAGGGAAGTTAAGAGGCCAAAGGTGTAACTTGGAGATAAGGGCCATGCCATTTTTGCAGCAATTTGGGCAAGGCAGGTAGCAAAAAGTACAACCACGCAGGGGGACTTCTTTAAGGAGGAAAGAAATGCCGACCATGAGTCATGTTTCTGTCATTGCCAATATGTCAATACAATCATGCATAATGAGGTCTTGGATGCCGATAGTCCTGCTCATGTGCGAGCAAACATTCTAGAGGGAAATACAGAGAAAGGGAACAATTGCTGATCCAGCAGCGGGATCTGGGGGAGGAAATGGCAAGGGCGAACACAGTACTGGAAGAGGTGAAAGGAATGAAGGAGGTTGGACAGATTAACCTCCGATGAGAACACTGGACGAGATAGTGGGAGCAGAGAATCAGGCAATTAGGTTTGCTGTTCTGTTAAGATTGAAAAAGATATGAAGACATTTAAGATAGAAAGGGGGGGGGAGGGAGATTGATAAACTAATCAAACTTAGAGAGGATAAAACCCATCTGTGCATATTAAAAGAAGCTAGGGAAGAGATAGCAGAGTCACTATTACATATATATCAAAATTAATTAGAAAAGGGAATAGCGCCAGAGGACTGGCAGACAGCTAATGCTATACCTAAATTTAAAAATGGTGTGGAGATGCCGGAGTTGGACTGGGGTGGACAAATGTAAGAAGTCACACAACACCAGGTTATAGTCCAACAGCTTTATTTGAAATCACAAGCTTTCGGAGCGCTGCTCCTTCTTCAGGTGAAGTGGAGAAATGCATAAAGACACAGCTTATATAGTCAGAGAATCATGTCAGATGTTTACAGGTAACCTTTCCAACTGCCATTTATCACACCTCGGCAGAGAGATAATCACAGCAGTCAAAGGTGTGAATGGTGTCCAAACAGGTCAGTCAGGGAAACATTACATCAAAGAACAATGAGGTGGGGTCACAAGGGGTCAAATATTGCAGATGCTGGGGTCTGTATGAAAAACAAAAAAAGACAAAAAACTTTTTTTTTGGCTGGAAATCACAGCAGGTCCGGCCGCATCTGTTTTTTGTCTTTTTTTGTTTTTCATACAGACCCCAGCATCTGCAATATTTGACCCCTTGTGACCCCACCTCATTGTTCTTTGATGTAATGTTTCCCTGACTGACCTGTTTGGACACCATTCACACCTTTGACTGCTGTGATTATCTCTCTGCCGAGGTGTGATAAATGGCAGTTGGAAAGGTTACCTGTAAACATCTGACATGATTCTCTGACTATATAAGCTGTGTCTTTATGCATTTCTCCACTTCACCTGAAGAAGGAGCAGCGCTCCGAAAGCTTGTGATTTCAAATAAAGCTGTTGGACTATAACCTGGTGTTGTGTGACTTCTTACATAAATTTAAAAAGGGAGATAGAACAAGTCCAAGGAATGATAGACTAGCTAGCTTAACATTGGTGGTAGGAAAAATAATGGAATCTTTACTCAAAGATGTAATAGAAAAACATTTAGAAAACAAAAATAATAAAATAGTATGGATTTCAAAAGGGAAGCTCATACTTGACTAATCTTATTGAATTCTTTGAAAAAGTAATAACAAAGTGTAGACAAGGATAATGCAGATGATGTAATATATTTGGATTTTCAAAAGGCCTTCAAGAAGGTACCACATACAGGAAACGTTCGATTAACCGGCCCCTAAATACCGGAACGCTCTATCCACCGGCAAAATTCAGGAGTCGGTTCAGGTAACTTTTTTTACTTTTAGTTACTTTTTTACTCCATTTGTTGCTGTGCAAGGGTGCAGCCGAAGCTGTTGCTAAGCTAGAGACACTTGCAACTTGTGCCGATTGTTTTGAAGCAAGCAACAGGGTTTGTTGCTTTATACGGAGCTCTGAGCTCCGTATCTTTTACTATAGCGTTCGGTTATCCAGAATTGTTGATGAACCGGCAACACGTCGGTCCCGTCCGTGCCGGATACCAGAAAGTTTCCTGTAGTAGACTCATGACAACAGTCAGAGCATGTGGAGTCAGTGGACAAGTAGCAGAAAGGGTAGCAAGCTGGCTACAGACAGAAAACAGAATAGGGATTAAGGGTAGCTGCTCAGATTGGCAAAAGGCATGAAGTGACATCCCTCAGGAATCAGTGTTGGAATAACTGTTGTTCACAATTTACATAAGTGATTTGAAGTCGGGAATCGGAAATACAATTTCAAAATTTGCGACGACACAAACTTTGGAGTATAGTTAACACTGAGGAAGAATGTGACAAAAGACGAGGACATTAATAAACTTGCAGAAGGGGCATGTAATTGGCAAATGAATTTCAATATAGATAAGTGTCTGCTGTTACATTTTGGTAGGAAGATTAGGAGGCTACACACTGCTTGGAAACTAAGAATCTAAAAGGGGTTAAGGAGCAATGGGGTCTAGGGGTACAGATACATAAATCTCAAAGTAGTAACGCAGGTTAATAAGACCATAAAAGCAGCAAACAAAGCATTAGGGTTCATTTTTAGAGGAGTAGAATTGAAGAGCAAAGAAATTCTGTTAAACTTGTATCAAACCTTGGTTAGACCACATTTCAAGCACTGTGAACAGTTTTGGTCTCCATATTATAAAAAGGATATAGTGGCATGAGAGAAAGTGCTAAAAAGATTTACAAGGATTATACCAGCACGGAGAGGTTATACTCATCAGGAAAGACTGAACAGGTTGGGGCTCTTTTCTCCAGAAAAGAGAAGGCTGAGGAGTGACCTAATAGAGATCTTTAAAATTATCAAGGAGTTTGATAGGGTAGATGTAGAGAAAATGTTTCCACTTGTGGGGAGACCAAAACCAGGGGTCATAAATATAAGATAGTGATTCAAAAATCCAAGAAGAAATTCAGGAGAAACTACTTTACCCAAAGCATGGTTAGAATGTGGAGTAGTTGAGGCAAATAGCACAGATGCATTTAAGGAGAAGCTAGATAAGCACGTGAGGGAGAAAGGAATAGAAGGATATGCTGATAGGCTGAGATGAAGAGTGGAGGGAAGAGACTCGTGGAGCATAAACACTGGCATAGACTAGTTGGGCTGAATGGTCTGCTTCTGTGCTGTAAATTCTACATAAGGGGTAGCAATGTGTGCCACAATGGGCTTGGCAGAGAATGCGGAGTAAGGCAGAGGGGGGAAGCTGTGGGCTTTTCCCACAAGGGATTGGAGCCTGGCCAGCATGAAGAGAGAAGGTAGGTGGAGGAGTGCTGATGGGCAAAAGACTCAAAGGAGGCTTGTTTGGGGAAGATGAAAAGTGGCATGACCAGGGACAATGTTCCATGCAAGCTGCGCGGCCATGCAACGCTCTAGAGGTCCTGCGCAGCCAGCTTTTCAATAGAAAAACCGCGCATGCACGGTATTCTGAATGGGCCGTGCAGCTCAAAAAAAATTACAGGAAACATTGGTCAGATGAAAGGGAGAGAGAGGAGAGCAAACCCACAAAAGTTTTTAAAAAAAAGGGAATTAGGAATAGTGGGCTTGGGTATACAGTTGCAGCCACGGTGTGTATATGAATGGACCCAGAGGGAAGCCAGAGTTGCATAAACACGACAGAGGATTTAGGCAAAACAGGTAGAGGTGTCCTAGTTAGCTAAAGTAATGATTCACTCACCTTGACTGTTGCCTAATGCGTCCAGATTAAGTGAAAAGCAGCCTTGGGGGACATGAACCATTAGCGTTGGCTTTGTGAAATTACCACTCTAATGTTTATGCCATCAGGTCAGCACCTCAACAGTTTAAATATCCCATAATTCAGGGAATTCTGAAGAGCTTTTGCTGATTTATTTCTTAATATACCCAAAACCACTTTCGAAGAGGTAACAAATGTGGATTGCTCGAAAATTTAGCTAATTTTCATAAAACACATGTGAAACCATTTTATATCAAAATTCAGAGAAATGTATACACAGATGTGAAATATGTGTTTTATTACAAATATATCTGTATCTCCTAACTAATCTTTGCAACAGATGAACAATATCAAATAGGAGTTACCAGCTAACCATAGCAGAGCACACATTACCAGTATATACTATGTACTCAACTTTACAGTGCAAGCATTACAGCTACAACAGTTGACGTACAATGGGAAGTACGCACTCCTAGGCATTTTTAAATTAGACAACTGTACAATATAAGGAAAATTGCAGGAGAAATGCTGTTACCAAAAACATGCAAGTCATGTAGAAGAACGGCATCCGGTTAAAAACTTTCAATTAAGGATATCTGCCTCTATTGCCACTGACAAAAAATATAATAGACACCATCAAGAGTACACCCTATTGTTCACTTTCACTACCCCTCACTTTTTTTCTTGTGAATGCCAACAACTTTGAAAATATGCAGCCAAGTTTTACATTTGATCAGCGACTAGATAACATCTTTTCAGAAGTGGCTCCCATTGGATAAAGTCAAAGTTGAGTGCCTTTAGTATTTCAAATTTCCTCGTGGCTGCAACAATTTTGATAGTGCTTAGGAATTAGCAAATTTTGTATAGGACTTTCAGCAGTGATTGAACTCAAAGAAGTCTGTTAGCTGCATAAGGTTTCTTTCATTTCAAAGCAGGTGCAAGCACATCACCACATCATCTTACACATGACTTCTAACAAAGCAAAATTGTGTTTTCTAAAATATGTATGATTTGGTGAAATCCAAGACGACTACCACTAACAAAAGATTTTTTAGCAATCACAATTTTGCAACTGTTGAATCAGTTAATATATATTACACAACTTCACATAATCACGTACATTGTCCATGTGAACATTATACAACTGAAAACAAAGGTTGCTACCAGTGGCAATTTCTTCCAAACCAATCTTTGCACGCTTTAATCAATCAAAACCTCTTTATGATAGAATGCAAGTCCATACTACACTATTCCAACATACATCAGGGTCGCTCCGAGTCATGTGTGGAAGTGTTCACCCTTAGTGGTTTTGGGAAAGGAAAGAAATCCATCTAACCCCATGTTTTTAAAGTTAACACATCATCCAACTACCTTCCAAAATAGGAATCAGAGCTTCTAATCAACTGTCTTGTTTGCTTGTTCTATCTGGAACTGTGGGCTGTTAAAAATGAAAGGGAAAGGATCAAAAATCAGAGAAATGAGGATCAGAATTTACACTGCAATACCAGGCTGTACAGATTTTTAATTTAGATCACTTTTGAACACTGTCAATTGGCCTCTTAGCTTTATGCATTGAATGATGCTGCCATAATTGTCCGACCACTCAGTTTTAAAATTCTTAGATTTGGTCAAAAACAAAATCAAATTATCAGTGTGGAAATTCTAAAACAGCTGGATGAAAATGTAAATTTGTTTATAGTACAGAACTAATAGATTAAGGCTTTTTTTTGCACTTTTTGGTCACTACATTATTTGCTGGTAGAATGTAAAATACAACAATTTCTGATTAGTAGCTATTTACATTCCTCAGTTTCTACTACAGAATGCTCAAGCACCTAATACCCATGTTGCATTGAACTTATTGCATAATCTACAATACTTGTACTTCTAAAACAAATATGGCCATCATGTTCTTATGAGTGGACATCACTGAAACTCTGTAAAACCTGAAAGGAGAAAAGGAAAAAACAAAAACATTAATTAAAATGAATTCAGCATAGGAAAACAGTTAAAATAAAGATGAATTAAAAAAAAATGAACCAAACAAAATAATGTTAAAACTAAGATTTCTTAATGAAAATACTTAGGCCACACAATGTTTGAGGGAAGCAATTCACAAAAATGCATTTATCAAAACTGAAAAACATCAATATCAGCAAATAGCCATAAGTGTTTTCCATATATTTGGTGCCAAAATAAACCTGCGCTATGTTGTCAGTGTCGGCACATGAACAAACAGAAGCCAAAACCACAACTTTATAAGCTTTCACTCAAAAATTCAAGTCCCACTTGAGGCCCATCTGAAATAATTTAGTAGCCAACCTCAAAATGGACAATAAAAACAACAGTAACCAAACTTTAAATGATTCCAAGTTTTAAGTAATTTTAATTACATTGATACCCCACATACTGTAGAGTATTGAAACAGTCAACTTTAAAACTTTCCACAAAATCTTTTCAACCACCAGATTGATCTCTCCCCTCTTTTCTAAACTCTAAGCAACCTCTTTGAGCTAGCCATGCAAGCTCGACAGCTTCACAAATTAATGTCATATCGTGATCAGCCAATAGAAGGCATGCATTATTGTAGTTGCTGCTGAAACAAATCTGGTTGGTTCCCACACCCCCATGCAGGATGTGACACTCTGCTACCCACAAAGCATCCCACCCAACAAGGACAAGACTCATCGCATCAGGGCTCACAAACCAGAATCCAGCTATGCTGCAAAACTGAACTTGCCACCAGAGTGGTGAATTGAGCATTTTAAATTAATACACCGCTGTAAAGGTTCAGCCTCAGGATAGTATTTTAATGAGCAGTTGGAAAAGCCAAGCACGCTGATGTGAGGTTGCCAGAGGAGGAGAAAAATGTCACGCGCTGGCCTAGAGTCTTTTCTTTAGTGTTTTCTCTATTACCATTCATACTGAAGAGTTCATCTCCCACTGCTGGGCATCTCAGAGACTGCTAGACTTCAGCTTCTTTTAGACTAGAGACACTGACCATTATATCGCTGCCTTCACTCCTCTGATGAGCTACTGTAGAAAAACAAATGGATGAATTATGACACACTTAGTAGCATCTCCTAAAAATACAGCAGCCTCTCACTATAACATTCTTCAATACACTACAGTTTCTGCTATAATGTGCATCCCCTAAAATACTTGCCACTATCATTCCCAAAAGCTAGCAACGTACAGTTTGCTCTGGATATTCTGTAGCAATACTGTACCAGAACTTGATTGGATGCAAAGTGAAAAAGCTAACTGCATTTTGCTAGTCAACTTTATAGTCAATAGCAGGAATTTCACTTATAAGTGCTCAAGTCCTAAGATAGTTATGTTTGAGGAAAGGATTGGAATTGTTATTTTATAATTTCACCAGAATATCAGGTAAATGCATAAATGTACAACTTATACAGGTATAACGAATACCTCCTCACTCCAAACCAAAAACATCCACGTCAGATTAAGATTGTATCTTGCATCTAAAAAGTTGACATGACTCCACAGGGATCTGAGGTAGCTCACAACACCAGAGGTGAGAGTTTAAAATTTCATTAAAAATAAAAACACAGATGCAATGTAGGGCAGGAGGAGAGTTTGGGGCAGTAAAATTCCAGTGGAACTTCAAACAGAATGAAGAATTCTCTCCATGGCCTATTGGGTAAAAGCACTGCCCAATGTAACACTGATCCATACAGGCCAGAAAGTCGGAGGTTCAATTTCTGGTCTCTGCTGCATGTGCTAATTTCAACCAGAGCAGAAATTGGATGCTACAATGGGCCTGAACATCTCTGGGCAGACTGTAAAAACAGTCAAGATCTCTGCTTCAAATTGTTGTCCAATAGCTCACATAACAATAGTGACTACAGTTTAAAAGCAAATTGATTGGCTGCAAAGCGCTGGGGTGGGGGGGGGGGGGGCGGGGGAGGTTTGTGGGGATATGAAAAACGCGATATAAATGCAAGTTTTATCTTTCTTTATAGTGAGCTTTGCTGGAAAGTGTGCAAGTGAGGAGGGGGGGGGGTGTGATGAGGCTCATTTATGACACCCTGCTTACACGCATGTGTGAAAAACAACCAGCTGGGTAAGATACCAGAGAACTGCTGGCATTTGTGGAACTGTGCATCGGCAAACGTCAGCTATCTAAATAAAAACAAGAGAACAATGGAAAACTCTGAAATATGTTTGGAAGGGCAGAGAGACAGACAGAAACAAGAAGCACCTTCAAATCCATTGGTTTTGCTCTTGTTTTAGGATCTCCGAAAACCATGTAATCATTTCATTTACTATTCTGCTGCATTATAGTGAACACTAAACTACTTCAACACCGAAAGCAACACTAGTTTTATGTTAATTAGATTAATTAACAAAACAACACTAGTTCCTGCTACTCTACGTCACCAGACCTGCATTGAGACTGCCAAGCCAAGGCCTAAAAGATGTGGGCGAGGGGCGTCCAGCTCGTCTTCGCGGTGAAGCGGAGAGACACTTACTGCTCCCCCGATGCAGACAAGGCGGCTAAAGCTGGTGCTGCTGCAGCCACAGAATTCCAGTTTAGAGGCAGATTCAGCTGTGCTCGTGGACAACCTCAATAAATGTGCACCATTTGTTGTGTGAAAAAAAAGTCAATTGAAATACAAAGAAAAATGTTGAGTTTCTGTCACAAAGTCACAGCTGTTTGAGCCAGGACAACAAAAACTTAGTTTACAAATCAGTCGTCGATATACTCTTTCCTTCCCCCCCGCCCACCCCCCAATAATTGTTGAATAGTCCAACAACTACAGAATAACTCATAGTTGTACAGTTTCAATATTACCTTACATAGCCTATGTAGTAATTGAAAATGTACGGGACAATTTCTTGGCCATATCTAGCACTTTGCAGAAGTAGCATTGAATTTTCAGAAATTAAAACACCAAACTGTAAAAACTACATCCGTATCTAAATGAAAACACAACGGAGAACAACAGAAGGCACTGAAAAAGTTTTTAATTCTCACTTCAGATACATGCCTCAGCTCAAGTACCATGTCTGCATTACTAGTGGGAAAATAATCACTTCACAGCTTTCCGTTGCATATTTGAGTTACTTGAACATTTTCTTTTTAACAGGGTACACAAGTTAATTCATGCTCCTTCACAAAGGCCAATACTACTACTTTGATTTCTGGTGGTGTCAAGAAGACATATCCATTTAAATGACTAAATAAGTTTTTAAACTATAAAAGTAATGTAACTGCCTTCACCACAAAATTCCAGCCACAAACTTTTCCATATTGCCAACACCCACTGCATGCGTCTTATCTTTGGGTGCTCCAAGTGAAAATACCCTCTCAAACATTCAACAAGATGATTATATTTAGTGTATGCTAGTACGCACGCGCAGACAGATGCAGAAGGCCTTGCAAATAATCACTCCGACTATTTACAGGCAGGATTTCCACTTGAATATTTACATAAGCAGTTTCAATATCAAATGCTGACAAAGACTTAACCAGTGTGAGAACAGTAAATTGGACAGGTAGTGCACACATACACAAGATTTTTGTTTTGCTTGCTAAAATCTGAATATAATGCAGATATTCTCAGCAATCACAACATAAATATTGCACGGCAATACATTTTCTGTTTAAAAGTAACAATGGTGCACAGCTATCCTTACACAAACAGCACAGAAATGTCAGCACAAAAATGTATTACTTCACACCATCATAGTTCTGGCATACAAGTTGCAGTCAATGCACTGAAGACAGAGAAGATGGGTCATAGAAAAAAACATACAGCATTGTATTAAATGTCAACTGGGCGAACCCTTTGAAAAGTTCACACATTCTTTTTGACCATTTATAACAGATTTTTACAATGTACATGCTCAATCGAGAGAAATTTGCAAAGTATGCACAACATATGTCAACCTTGCTGCTCATGCAGAAATGGACATGGCTGATTTATGTACATGCAATAACTAGTGCCCCAATGAATAACAATGATAGTGCAGTGTAGCACCACCAACAGAACACATGAGCTGCTGTAATTAAAATCAATGAAGGTAGTGGGTCTTCATATAATGTAGGATCAAATCACAGCTAATAATATGTTTTAACTTTAAATCACAATGAAACAAATCCTATAAAACGAACTAGTTTCCTTCCTTTCTTTGAGAGCCAGTATTGACACGGTCTGGTCTGGTTTGTAGAATCCAGACTGCACTGTGAGATGTAGTCCCTCAATGTTTATTCCACCCCACCTATTGCTGGAATACATTTAATCTTTATATTAACCATACTTGCATTAAAAAAAGCACCTGGAAAAATTTTAGTGAATTACAGTCATATCAAATACCATGGCAAACAAAGCAGGACAGATGTTTTTAACAAATCAAATGCTAGCCTAAAATATATTTACAAGCTCAGTAAAAAAAAGTTATTGGCACTTTTGCACCATTTTTAAATATGCATTATAGTAACAAACATTTTATTATTGTCCTATTCTACAAATTTAATTAAGGGGAAAATTAGTAATCATGCACGCATAAATCAGAACTTCCGATGAAAGAAAGTCACATGCAGGTTTCCTTAAAATTGAATTTGCAAGTCAGTAGGGTCTGGCACACCTGTCGAACACTGAAATATGCTAATCGGAGAAAAGAGGCTTTCATTGAACAGTACATACACCTGAAAGTTTACCAACAGCATGAAGTGGTTTCAGCTTCACAATGACATTAAATTTGTGCAGGAAACATCAAGAACTGAATAGACTCTGAAGTGAAGCGGAGTGAAACTCTCTCCTCCAGAGGTTCTCACTCCTCTTCACTCTAAAGTCAGTCAGGCCCTGACTGAATGTAGGCTTCATTTACACTGCCTGCCACTGCAGCATCAGTGCCCATCTCTCATGGCCTTGCTCACAATGAATCAGAGGATACAGTTTTATAAATATATGGGCTTTATCCAATTTAGAGGATAACACCAGGGCCACTGATTTACAGAGACTGAATATATGAAATTCCATTTTTGTTTCATGATGCTCTGTGGTATTTTTAATCAGTGCTTTGAGGATTGAAGGCCGACATTCTTTCCATTACGCTCTGAAAACTTCACTTCAGTGGCATTTATTTTATATACATTGTTGAGCCTACAGAATCAATTTTTAATCCCTTGCTGTTTTTGAAGCTAGGGATTGAAGGTCTTTAGCAGTACAGAGGATGGTGCATGGTACAGTTGAAGTTGGGCAGTCTTTACTTTGGGAGCAATAGTGGGGGAACCTGGAGTTTGGCAGCACTGGGGTGGGAGTGCTAGGGTCCTGTGGAGAGGGAATATGAAGTTTGGTAGAATGAAGGTGGGGTGTGTAAATATGATGAATTTCTAGGGTCTGGCAGCAGTGAGGGGAAGGAGAAGATATGGGCCTGATAATAGTGGGAGAAGGCGAGGCCTAGATCTCTACAAATATTGAATTTAGCGTTTCATAACTGGGAGTGGATGTGTGTCTCTCTGTCTCACTGGTCAGTCTGCATACATTTTTAGGTATCAATAAAATACAAGTGATTCTAATCATAACCTTGCTGTTTGCCCGAGAAGCCTTCAAAATTTAATTTATTTGTTTAATTTGGGGAACAACTCAAATGAGGATGAGGCAAGACACAGGTCACGATTTTATCGGCACTGAGGGGGCAGGTTTGGAAGCGGGTCAAAGGTTTAAATTGTTTTGATTGACGGCGGGGTCGGATCCCGCCATCAACCTGCCTCCAAACAATTTTCCCAAGTGTTGGGTCCCCGATTTGCACATGGACCCGACACCTAACGGCAGGAAGAGGATTAAAGCTACTTACCTGCCTGTTAACAAGTAGTTGAGTAGCTGACAGGCTCTTTCAATTTTGCCACTTCTGCCTCGGGCTTCCCGACATCCGGACACCACGCCAGGTAAGTGTGGCATGTTGTGAGTCTGCTGTAATGTTATTGCATTAATGACAGCTGCAGAAGTGGTGTGAAGGATCCAATGGTGCACTGGTGAGTCTCAGGAGGTAAGAAAATGTTGGGAAAATCATTTTTAATGCATTTACAGATTTCTTTAGGTAACAAGTTTTGAAAACGATGTCTAGTCCCACCTCATTGGGAGAATCTCTCTCACCAGTGACAGATCGCTTCAGTCACCTCACCTGCAGCTGCCATCTGTTCCAGCCTATGGAGGGAGTCAATGGAGAGCCTGGGTGCAAGAGCACACCTTTGTACAGTGATTGTCAGTGTTTGCAGCACCTCAATGCTGCCAAACACGGAGAAATTAGCCATCAAAAAAAATTGTGCATGGTCCCTTTAAGAAAACCGGCAGATGATGCGTTATCAAATGTCATCTGACCGGCTTCCTCTTAATTGGCTGGCAAGCCCGCAGGGCGGGCTTAACAAGGTCAATCAACGTAAAATCACGCCCGTGGGCCGGATGCAGTTGGCGGCGGGACTGGAAGCCGGAAACCAACTGACCCGTTCCCGACCCGCATCCATTGACAAAATCGCGGCCAGTGTCTGTTCCTCTCTCTCTTTGTCTGGCTCAGCTTGATACTTTTTGGCAGTTATAAAAGTTTTCAAGTTGTTGAAAACCTAATCAAATTCATCATCTAGGTTGTGTTCAAATCATTTCAGAAATATATAAATATTGTTACACACAGAAACGGCTCAGTACAAACTTAACCTGAATAGAGCTTCTGAGATTTGTCCTCCAGCTTTTCTGCAAATAATCTTGAAAAACAACAAGCAGATCAGCTGAGGAGAAACAATGGAATTGTTGGGGTGACAAATTCTACTGATGCAACCGAGGAAATTGAGAATACTACACATGCTTAGGCTGCAGGAATTGTCTTCAGCTGGCAGAGTCACAACTCCTGGCAAAAACATCAAGTCCAAGCCAAGACTTTTGAGAGGCTGAGGTTTTCAAGTAAAAGCTTTACTGAAAGTATTAAAGACACCAAGATGCAGGAAAAGTTCTGCTATCCGGCACCGACGGGACCGGCGTGTTGCCGATATATCAAAAGTGCCGGACATGCAAAGTCAACGTTGAAGCATGCGGAGATGAAAATCTCCGTATTTGACAACAAACACTGTTGCTTAAACACTCGCCCATACCTTGAAGCGTCTCTGAAGCTGTTGCTAAGCTACAAAGACGCTTTCCAGAGCCTGCCTGTTAAAAGAATGCTAGAAGAAAAAAGAACTAACCAAAACGGCTGCTGATTTCTGCCGTAAGTGCAAAGTTTCCGGCCATACAACCTCCGGATAAACCAAAGTTTCCTGTAATTCGATGGGGTAAATTTAATCATGTTATTGTGAAATATGTAACTTTTGATGTTTTTAGTTTGTTTCAAACTTTATTTTAGACATTTGAAATGTCAGCTGAGAAAAAGCTACTTCGCCCGCCACCCCACCCCGAGAAAGAATTGAGTGTGATTCAATCGGTTCAATTTTTGTGTTTAATTTTTTTTAAACTGAGCATCCTCAATGGTTAACTGCCAGAGCTTCCAGGCTAACTTGCGTAGGGACTTTTTTTTTTTTTAATAAACTTAGCTTGTTCTTAATGATGGGTACCCACATCAATAATCTACAAATTCTGATTTTGTTTTCTAGATGAGCAAAGCAGGATTCTTTTTATGGAGGTGGGAAGAGGAGAAGGAAAAAATAATGCTGTAGTTTCAATCTAATTCAATAATGGCCTGATGGAAAGATATTGGTGAAAACAAGATCCACTTAATAAACAGCATTACCATTAAATCAAATTGGTAACGTAACACTGAAAATCAGCAAAGCTAGGAAACACTGAAAACTGAATGACAATATACGAAGTGTCATAGCGTTTATATTTTAACACAAAAATGCAATAAATAGCATGGAAACAGGCAAGACACAGAACACTGCGCACGCATGCCACATTTTTGGAAACTGAAACTTATACACAAAACAGAAATTACAGGATCAGAAATGATTCTGTAACCCATCTTGCCAATCCCAAACACTAATAGCTGTCAATCATCCAGCTCCCACTTCCTCAAATATCTATCCAACTTTCCCTTAAATTTTTTCGCACGACAGGAAACTGTGTTATCCGGAGGCTAAATGTCCGGCAAGCTCGAGCCACCGGCAAAAATCAGGAGCCGTTTGGTTAGGTTTTTTTTCTTCTCGTGGCTTTTTTTTTTCCAACAGTCAGGCTCTGCAAAGTCTCTGTAGCTTAGCAACAGCTTCAGAGAGACACTTCCAAGGTACGGGCCAACTGTTTAGAAGCTGTTGCTAAGCAACAGTGTTTGTTGTCAGATATGGAGCTGAAAAGCTCCGTATGCTTCAACATTAACGCTGGTGTGTCCGGCAGTTTTGAGGGAACGGCAACAGCTCGGTCCCGTCGGTGCCGGATAGCACAAAGTTTCCTGGATATGCCTCCACAGGCAGTCAATTCCACATACAGTATTTGCCAAAATAACAACAGAAAATGCTGGAAAAACTCAGCAGGTCAGGCAACATCCGTGGAGAGAAATTTGAGTTGACGTTTCGGGTCAAACCCTTCTTCAAAACTGGAAAGAAAAGAAAACAGATCGAAGGCAGGGCTGCGATCAGACAAAAGAAGTGAAAGAAACAAAAGAGCGATTTACTTGTACTTCTCGCAATCTAGTATACTGTATTCGCTGCTCACGATGCGGTCTCCTCTACATTGGGGAGACCAAACGCAGATTGGGTGACCGCTTTGCGGAACACCTCTGTTCAGTCCGTAAGAGTGACCCCGAGCTTCCGGTCGCCTGTCATTTTAATTCACCGCTCCATTCCCACTCGGACCTCACCGCCCTTGGCCTCCTGTATTGTTCCACGGAAGCTCAACGTAAACTCGAGGAACAGCACCTCATCTTCCGATTAGGCACTCTGCAGCCTTTCGGACTCAATATCGAGTTCAACAATTTCAGATGATAACCTCGGCCCCATTACACATTTTTTCCACTCCTTTCCCCCCCCCCCCCCCCCTTCCTTTTGTTTCTCTCTCACACCTGGCGGCTATCTCTTGCCCTGCCAGTACACTTTACACCTAATCTCAGCCTATTACCATCTCGTCTAGCTCTTTTGTTTCTTTCACTTCTTTTGTCCGATCGCAGCCCTGCCTTCAATCTGTTTTCTTTTCTTTCCAGTTTTGAAGAAGGGTTTGACCCGAAACGTCAACTCAAATTTCTCGCCACGGATGTTGCCTGACCTGCTGAGTTTTTCCAGCATTTTCTGTTGTTATTTCGGATTTCCAACATCTGCAGTATTTTGCTATCGTACAGTATTTGCCACTTGTGTACGATAGTTAAATCTAAACTGTCTCTGCCACCTTCCCTCCTCTAAGATTGAAATGATGTCCCCTTGTTCTAGTGTTGTGGCAATCTCAAACACATTATCAGGGTTCAATTTATCTATTACCTTAAGAATTTAGAATATCTCCCCAAGACTTCTCTTCAAAGTAAACCAAATTCTTCAACCTCTCCACAGAGATCAGATGTCTGAAACTAGGTATCTTGACGAGTCTTGACTCTCTAATTACTGCATTTCAAAACTGGTTGGAGAAAGGTTTTCTATTAATCAGCTTGAGGTGGGTTTGGGGTGGGGGAAGAGAGGGGCAGAGATAAGAGGAAAGGGTTGGCTGTGTTGACTAATCAATTACTGAAATATTCCTTGTCAAATTGCAAAATCCTCAGCTTACTTTAATCTAAATTAAGATGGTGTGAATAATCAATTAAAACTTGGAAACCGGGTTGGTAGCATGAAAGAGTTTAACAGATTTTGAGAGGGATAGCTACCTTTAAAAAAAAAATTGACATTCTTTCTCTTCAGCTCCAGGCATTTGTTACCCAGCAGCAAAATCCAAAACCATAAAAAAGGTTTTATTTTTTGGACCTGTGGTAACATTAGTCATTCTGTGCCTCGAGCAAAACACAGGAAAGGGGATGCATGAAATGAAGAAGCAGGAGCCTCAGGGCAAAGATTTTCATGTGGTGCGGTTCTCTCTTACCCCTCCACACTACCGCCATTACTTACCACCCAAATCTTAATTATCTTAATTCATAAAAACACTATGGAATAAGTTTATGAAACCAAAATTTCAAATAAGCTGTTAATATGATTGCTAACCCTTCACTGAAGCCTGCAAACGGCACACTAAAAAAAGTCCTACAAGGCCAATCTGTGCCACAATTAATTTTAGTAATAATTGCTAAAAATGGAGACAGCTTAGGCAGTAGCAAAACACATTCCTCAGCCTTTTTAGAAGCCTTGAATGATAGCTCAGGGTAGTTTGGGAGCAGCTATTCGGCCCCAGCTGGAGTAGTGTGGCCAATTCTCTTTGGAAGGATGTCGAGGAGATTTACTAGAATGGTACCAGGGATGAGTGAAAGAAAGAAAGACAGATTTGCATTTATATAGAGCCTTTCACGACCACCGGACGTCTCAAAGCGCTTTACAGCCAATGAAGTACTTTTGGAGTGTAGTCACTATTGTAATGTGGGAAACGCGGCAGTCAATTTTGCGCACAGCAAGCTCCCACAAACAGCAATGTGATGATGACCTGATAATCTGTTTTTGTTATATTGATTGAGGGATAAATATTGGCCAGCACACCGGGGACAACTTCCCTGCTCTTCTTTGAAATAGTGCTTCGAAAAAAGATCTTTTACATCAAGCTGAGAGAGCAGGCAGGATCTCGGTTTAGTGTCTCATCTGAAAGGCGGCACCTCCGACAATGCAGCGCTCCCTCAGCACTGCACTGAAGTGTCAGCCTAGATATATGTGCTCAAGTTGACAGTGTCGAAGGCCGTTGACTCCGTCAACCATGAGCGATTATGGAGTGTCCTCCTCAAATTCGGCTGCCCTCAAAAGTTTGTCACAATCCTCCGCCTGCTTCACAACGACATGCAAGCCGTGATCCTGACCAACGGTTCCACCACAGACCCAATTCACGTATGAACCGGGGTCAAGCAAGGCTGTGTCGTTGCACCAACGCTCTTCTCGATCTTCCTTGCTGCAATGCTCCATCTCACCCTCAGTAAGCTCCCCACTGGAGTGGAGCTAATTTACAGAACAACGGGAAACTGTTCAACCTCCGTCACCTCCAGTCCAGATCCAAGGTCGTCCCATCCTGTCGTCGAATTACAGTATGCAGACCATGCTTGTGTCTGCGCTCACTCGGAGGTCGAACTCCAAACCATCGTCAACACCTTCACCGAAGCGTACGAGAGCATGGGCCTTACACTAAACATCCTTAAGACAAAGGTCCTCTACCAACCTGCCCCTGCCACACAGTGCTGCCCCCCGATTATCAAAATCCACGACAAGGCCTTGGACAACGTGGACCACTTTCCATACCTCGGGAGCCTACTGTCAACAAGGGCAGACGTCGACGACAAAGTCCAACACCGCCTTCAGTGTGCCAGTGCAGCCTTCAGTCGCCTGAGGAAGAGAGTGTTTGAAGACCAGGACCTCAAACCTGGCACTAAGCTCATGGTCTACAGGGCAGCAGTGATACCCACCCTGCTGTATGCCTCAGAGACATGGACCATGTACAGCAGGCACCTCAAAGCACTGGAGAGGTACCGCCAATGCTGCCTCCGCAAGATCCTGCAAATCCATCAGGCCAACATCCCCATCTTCGAAGCTTTGACCATGCTCAATCAGCTCCGATGGATGGGTCACATTGTCCACATGCCCGATACGAGACTCCCAAAACAAGCGCTCTACTCGGAGCTCCGGCACGGCAAGAGAGCCCCAGGTGGGCAGAGGAAACGCTTCAAGGACACCCTCAAAGCCTCCTTGAAAAAGTGTAACACCCCCACCGACACCTGGGAATCTCTGGCCCAAGACCGCACAAAGTGGAGGAAAAGCACCCGAGAAGGCGCCGAACACCGAGTCTCTTCGCCGGGAGCAAGCGGAAGCCAAGCACAGGCAACGCACGTCAACCCAAGCACCCCACCCACCCGCTCCTTCAACCACCGTCTGCCCCACCTGTGACAGAGACAGAGACTGTGGAAGCAAGTCATCCTCGGTTCAGAAGGACTGCCTAAGAAGAGAAGATGTGCTCAAGTCCCTGGAGTGGGATTTGAACCCACAACCTTCTGACTCAGATGTGAGTGTGCTACCCACTGAGCCACAGCTGACACATCTGAATGACTTCAGTTACTTGGAGTGACTTGAGAAACTGGGGTTGTTCTCCTTCAAGCAGAGGTGGTTAAGCGGAGATTTGATCGAGGTGTTCAAAGCCATGAAGGGTTTTGATAGAGCAAATAAGGAGAAACTGTTTCCAGTGGCAGAAGGGTCGGTAACCAGAGGGCACAGATTTAAGATGATTGGCAAAAGAACACGAGGAAAATAAAATTATGCAGCGAGTTATGATGATCTGGAATGCGCTGCCTGAAAGGGTGGTGGAAGCGGATTCAGTAATAACGTCCAAAAGGGAACTGGATAAATACTTGAAGGAGAAAATTTATAGGGATATGGGGAAACGGCAGGGAAGTGGGACTATTTGAATAGGCACGTTGGGCCAAATGGCCTCCTTCTGTGCTGCATCATTCTATGATATATTGCCATTTTAAGTTAGTTTGACCTGAGGCCAAACGTAGGAAAAGGCCGCTGGTCCATCAAGCCTATCTCATACTGGTAAGGTGCAGCTTATGCACACCAAAGCCCGCATTCACACAACCTCCTACCACACCAGCCAGACACGCAATCTCCTGAAAGGCACGAAAAAAAACTCAAGGTTAATTTAGGGGGAACAAAAATTCTGGGAAATTTCTCTACTGGAGTGGCTGCAAGGCATATCCCCCCCAATACCCCACCTGCCTTCTATACATCGTGATGTTGGCACAGTCGGGAACTTTTAATCTGCCCTCACTGCTCAAGCCAACAACCTGTACCATCACACTGACACTGTCAATAACACTGAAAAGAAATGCCTCCCAACATATAACAGAGTTCTGTGTATCTGTAACTTATACTCAAGTCCCCTGATCCTCCTGAACATATCTAATTTAAATATCCTATCCACACAGACCAAATGTAATCCTTTCATTATTTTGAAGGCTTCAATCAAATCGAAGCCTACACTTTTCTAGAGTAGAAAGCCCAGCTCTCCGAGCCTATCGTGGTTGCTAGTGTAAAAAGCCCCAGCTTTCTAAGCCTATTGTGGTAGTTAAGGGTCTTGAAACTAGGTATCGATCTATTGGCCGCCTCTAAAATTTTTCCAGGGCCTCTATATTAACGATCATATGAGGAGACCGAAAGTGGACACAATATTCTAAACCAAGCCTAACCAAGGTCTTACACATGGACAATTATAGTAGTTTTTTTTGTATTTAGTCATCCTGGTAAAAGATCCTAGTACTCTGGTCTCTTGTGCAATAGCCTTACGGCACTGGTTGTGAACCTTCAGAGATTCATGTACTATAATATCTAGGTCTTCCTTCTGCTCAACAGCCTTAAGTTCACAACCCTCCATGGTATACACATGCTTGTAATTAGCCCTACCTATCTCTCTCTCTATGCCTATATATCTATATCTACACAGATATATAGCCAGACAAGTCCATTCACCTATCATATCTAGATATGCTTGTAATCTATTTCTCTCATCAAAGATCCAAACACCTACAGAAATCTTATCATCCACGAACTTGCAGATAGTTCCCTGACGTCTTCATCCGCATGATTAAACACTAACCACCCCATCCCCAAAAATTATACTCCCAGAGCCTGAAAGGATGGGTGAAATCAGTGTCTACAAAATGCATATCATTCCAAGAATGAAGATAGTCCTACAAGGAAGGTATCCTTTCTTCATTCTGGTTGGTTCCTATGGAATGAAGGGTGGGTCATATGGCCCCATTATTTAGGAAAGGGAAGAAATCGAACGCTACAAATTATAAGTTCTGAGTTTCATTTGAGTAGTAGGGAAGCTGTTGGAAAGCATTACATCGACAGTGATAGGTGATCACTTGGAGAGTTTGGTGATTAAGAGTATTGAGTGGCTTAAAGAAACATAGGTTCTGCCTCACTAACCTGATCAAAGAAGTGACCAGAATCGTGGATGAAGATGATTGACGTAGAACACTCAAGACTTCCAAAAATTGTTCCATAAAGTACCTCATAGATGGTCATAAGAAACAATTAGATCACAATTGGATTATAGAACAGCTGTTATGTGATTTAATCCAACTAATTATTAAACCTAAGCAGAGAGCTGTTATTAATGGGAATGGATCAGATTGGGGTCTGATAACTAGAATTCCACATGGCTCTGTATGGGACGATCACTGTTCATTTTTTTCACTAATGTGCTAGAGGGCTTAAATGGAACTATGTTTAAATTCACATACAATACAAAAATGCGCATGGGGGTGAGTATTTCAAATCAATAGGTTGGAGGCCAATTTAGGTAAGTCAGGTAAATGGGCCCAGAATGTAGCAGATGTCAATTAATGTGGACAAGTGCAGCATCATGCACTTGGAACTAGAAACCTCCAGGTATATTTACACCTGCACAGGTACCTATTAAAAGGTAACAGATCAAGAAAAAGACAAGCTTAATTGTCGATTGTTTGCTAAAAGTGCATGATAGAAAAAGCAAAATAGATTTAGGTTGCCTTGCTAATATTGAATTTCAATAAATGTATTATAGTTAGGCTCTGCAAGGCACGAATATGCATGCACTTGGCTTTTTCGCAGTCATTCTACAAAGCTCCCCTCCAAGAGATTGAATTATTTACTTCGTAGAAATGCAGATTTACAGTGGGTATGACTGAAGTTTTTAAAAGAATGAAGGGATTGAATATAATTCAGTTAGATGGGTTATTTGAAATAAACAGCATGAGACGGCATGGCTATAAAATCTGTATACTGTACAAAGAGTTTAGATGTTGTGAAATATTTGACATGCAAGGAGGACAGGTCACAGTCCTATAAAAAGGTAACTTGACATGTCCCTGAGAAACGAGGGCATTTTCAGTTATGGGGCTAAATTGGGGATTATGAAGAATTTTTAGGCTACTATAGTCCCGTGGAACTTGCTTGCCTGCTTTATGGAATTGGAGAGGAATTTCCCAGTTTCTTGAAGTATCGCTGTTAGTGGGTGAGTGAATTATGTACGAGTTTACACCGCGTCTGGCTGCGGCAGACTTCATGGGCCTGATCTTTTCTCACTTGTTACATGTTCGTATTTCCTCTATCTCTTCCTTCTGTCAAAGGAAAATCCCGCAATCGATACAATTCATGCAAATTTGTACAAACATTATATTTTTACACATAACTGCAGAGTGCATATTTATCTGGAGAAATCCATTGGAATGGAGCTGAACAGATCGTATCACTTTATTCGCTCAAAATTGGAAACTAAAACCCGGAACTTCCAAACCTGAATGGATTTATTGGTGAGCAGAAGAAAATCCTCCAATCACCACCCTCATCATAAGCAGTCATAACCCAAACAGGAAATATTACATCAGGGCTAAAACATCTCACTTCAGCTCTCACCCAAATGGAATTCAAGATGTTGGTTCAGGTAGCATGATGCCTGCAACACAGTTTCAGCCATACTCTGCCTAATAAAGCCAGTAATTTAACCAATCTGCTTCTTAGTTCATGCTCTTGTTCCCCAGTATCCTCGTTACTATTCTTGGATTATCTCCCCAAGGATGTCACGTACAGCACTGCTGCATGGTATTTTTTTTCTTACTGAATTACATGCAGTTGACTGCTGAGCTGGTGCTGTGTGTAAGGCGATGACCTGCTCTAAGCTGATAGGTGTGTGGCATGGGGATGGACATCAATCAGATATCTGTCAATTTAAAAAAGAGAGCATTCAAACATAATACACTTAACCCTGACCACATGTGGACTTGACTGCCAATAATCTGTCTCAAGCTTCTTTTTGTTAAACTAGTTAACCTTCAAAAAGGTGGCTTTCCCCTTGCAGTTCCCAATCAAAACCCTTCTTGTGTTGAAAAGGCCCATCCAAATATAAACATACATAATAAATCCTATTAAAAGTTGAACTTTTAAAGATGGTACAATATTAAATTTATGCCTAACCCAAGCACAGAATTCTGCTTCAAATAACAAAACATTTCCATACTATGTCAAATTTCCCCACATTTTTGCCAGCAACCTGCTAAACTAGTCATTTCCAGATATAGATAGCGATTGTCACAACTTGTCTGGCATCACTCATCTTTCTCCTGGAGAAGAACTTTTGTTCAGTTGGAGAATGGAATGGCACTACACCCTGAAGCATAGAAGGGCAATGCCATGGAATTCGGGCTCAGTCCCCTACTCGACTAAGCAACTGACCTGAATTATGCTGCCTTGGTAGATGCCAAGTGGAGGCCAAGTGTTTCCCCACAAGGGAAGAGGACGAATTAGATGGAAAATCTCCACCTTATTCTTCCGCCCAAAATGCACCATCTCACATTTCTTCAATATACATCTGCCCAATTTACTAACCTTTGCCCTCCTGAAGTCACTTACAAACTTCTTCACAGTTAACCATTTTTGGGTCATCTGCAAATTTTGATTTAGTGCCTCCTATGCCAGAGGCGAGATCATGCATGCGTTTGGGTTTTACACAAAATATTCGACACAGGTTCAGCTTTACTGACCACTGCTTTAAGCAGACTTCACATACCCAACGATTGGACTTTGTGTTCACCTTCCTGGTATCTCGAACAATAACAAAATTTGGGGATCAAACAGAGAACCCTTGCTGATTTAATTGAATGCATCACAAGCCGCTACGTAATTCTCCTCATCTTCCGTTAGTGGACTGAATATACACACCACTAGACTGAGACTCAGCCAATAAACCAAAAGACAAATGCTTTAAAAAGTCTGATAAATGGCACGATTTTGAAAAGTATAGATGAGCAGAGACCTTGGTGTTCATATACACAAATCCTTAAAAGGTGGCAGGATAATTTGATACGGTGATTAAAAAAGCATATGGGTTACTTGGGTTTATGAATCGAGGCATCGAATATAAAAGCAGAGATCACGCTAGGCCTCAGCTGGAGTATTGCAGACAATTCTGGGCACCACACTTCAGAAAAGATGTAAAGGCCTTCAAAAGAGTACAAAGAAGGTTTCCCAGGATGTTACCAGGGATGAGGGACTTCAGTTATGGAGGAGAGGTTGGAAAGGTTAGGGCTGTTCTCCTTGGAACAGAAGGCCAAGAGGTGACCTAATAGAGGTTTCAAGGTGATGAGAGGTTTTGATTGAGTAGATAGAGAAAAACAATTCCCTCTGGCAAGTGGGTCAATCACCAGAGTTCATAGATTTAAAACCATTGGCAAAAGATCTAGAGGGGAGATGAGGAGAAATGTTTTCAATCAGAATTGTCGGGATCTGGAACGCTCTACCTGAAAAGATGGTGGAAGCGGATTCCATAAATAATTTTTAAAAGGGAGTTGGACAAGTACTTGAGGATGAGGAACTTATAGGGTTACGAACGAAAAGCAGGGAGTGTGGAACTAAGCACGGCTGCTGTTTCAAAGAGCCAGCACAGGCACAACGGGCCAAATGGCCTCCTTCTGTGCTGTAAGTTTCTATGAAATGAACAGTACTCAGTGCAAAACAGTAATTTTAATTAGAAACGTTACTATGCCCCTTGACATATACCAAAACAGTAAGTATGCTTTTCCTTGAGCTCTCAACAAATATTGAATCTTAAAGATAGACAGTTACTTCCAATATAGTGAACCAGTGTCATGGAGTCAAACTAGCCTAGTTTCTCTGCTGGCTTGAGACTGTAAACTGCTGATATAGACCAGTCAACCAAAGATACAAGTCCATGCTAGAAACTTCTGGCCACAGAGTTGTCCAGAAAAAAAGACAACAGCCAATCATTGACCTTATCCCATCTGAGACACCGCCTGACAATCAAAACCAACACCCCAGGCAAGCCTGATTTTTAATCTGTGTCAGATGACTTGAATCTGTGAAGACATAACCAAAACACATCAACAGACTAGCTTCTTTTATTTACACAGATTGGATGCCATTCTTCAATTACATAGGATATTTGGAACTGAATTAAGATAGCTTGTGCTATTTAAACAATTAACATGTTGGCCGCTTTACTATCCAACAGGAATCAAAACTAGAGACACCCAGTTGTTTTTTGGTTTGTCCCAACCAAAATATTTATTCTGGTACCTTCCAGAAAAGGTCAATTGAAACCAAAATGCACCATCTGTGTACTGTGACTAATAAAAAAAAGACAAACTAACAGACATTAATTATTAATTTTCCTTAAAGTCATGGCTGAAGAACACCACTGTTTGCATCCCTGCAGTACAAAAAAAACCTCATTAACCATCACTTCGTTTTCTGCCCTCTGCTAACTTCGTATCTTTCAGCCAAGTTCTCAATACAGGTATATACTGAAACTTAAAAACAAATGCTTGCTCCATATATGGTGAACCACTGCCCATTTTTCTCGGTTAGCTATGGGCTGTAAACTTCTGCCATATTCCACTTAATATTTCCACCTAAAGTTTATTAACAAACCTATGTGGCACCATATCAAATGCCTTTATAAATCCATATACACAACATCCACTGCATTTCTTTTATCAATACACTCCATTACTTCCTCAAAGAACTCTTACATTTTTCAGACACAGCTTGCCTATTACAAGCCCATATTGGCTGCCCTTAATTAATGCACATTTTTATCCTGTATTATAGTCTCCAGAAGCTTACCCACTCCAATGTTGGGCTGACTGGTCTATAGTTATCTGGTTTTCGCTTTCTCGATTCTTGAGCAGAGGTTATACTGGCAATGCTCAGGCTTCTGGCACCACTTCCATATCCAAGGATGCTGAAAAGATTGTCGTCAGAGCTTGTGTCATTTCCTCTCTGACTTTCCTCATCACTCCAGGATGCACGTAACCAGGACTTGTGTAGCACTACTTCCTTGTACTACACATAAATAGTATGATAACCTACAAATACTGTGCAAAACAATTCAGTATGTTGCAAAAGTTGATCGCCACCTTCAAGAAAAAGTGATTACACAAAAATACATCGATGAACAGCACAAATCAGTGAACTGGAGCAAAACCTTGTCAAATGTCTCTGCTACCTTGAAGGAGCTTGGCACAACAGTTCATTAACCCAAAACATTTGATCATGCTGGTGGTTTAACGACAAGTAATTAAAAGCAACATTAATCCAGATCCCAATACTGATGGGAGGGAGTTCCTGGCCAGCAGACTTGACAGCACTATGCAGGTCTAGCCTGCCGAGTACTCCACACAGTACATGTGATCCCTGCTGGTTTGTTAATTTAGACATCTTTCACATGAGACCTACCAACCCACTGCCTAAATGTATCCTGTGCTTACCCTGAAGCAAGTGCCATCACTCCACATACTGTCGAGGAAGCCCTAGTTGATACGCTGCAGGGTGCCAACAAACTGGCGTCATTGGTTGTAAACTCAGGGCTCCATTTCAAAAGGCAGCTCTGACTTCAAAGTAGCATTTTCCTACTTCCATCTGTCTTTGTTTCTCTAATTTACAACTTCAATACATCTTACTTCATTGAATATTCTGGCTATATATGCATCTCTAAGTGTAAAAATGCACACTATAGAACCAAACAATTAGTTTATTTTGCTCTTGAATATTGAGAGATAGATAACACTTACAAGGGATTTTTTTTTTTTTATAAATGAAATGCAATTTTGTAGCAATGTGACACAGAACAAAATAACCTTTTCACTGGCCTTTTCCAGCTCTGACGTTTAATGTGCAGGAAACACAAACAATTAGTCTTTTTTTTTTAAACTGAAAATTGGAAAATAGTTTGGGTCTCGCATATGCAGAGATGTTAGACAATTCTCTGATTCACATTTTATACTTAGAAAGGATACATACAGCCAAATTACTTCGCATGTGGGGTCAGTGATAATGGTCACTTCTTTTTAAATTTTAGATCTCATCATAACCCAGTCAGTTGTTACTATATAGACTCCTATATGCTGGTTGGTATCTGCCCAACACAAAGCTCAAATCCAGCCTGAAGTGATGGGTTGAAAAGTTTCCTCTCTGCTGGTATAGGGTACTACATGAAACAAATTTGGGCTGTCACAACATAAGGTACAGTATACAATACCCAAAACACAAAACATCCCATAATATTGCACAAATTATGAAATTGCTGATCTTGGAGTTTCAATAAAAACTCGCCGAGTAACATTTCAAAAGTAGCTTGGGGATTGCTTAAAGTTCAAGATGTTACACATCAAGACGACTGCAGTACCCTCCAGGTTTTAAATACTACTTCTCCATTTTTTCTACGATGTCCCATTAGCTTACGTATACTTTGAGTAATAACAGCAGCTTTAATGAAGATGGTAGTCTTGAAGAGTTAACAGTATTTCTTTGTTTAATGAATAACAGGTCTCCCAGAGAAGGGTCACATAGCTTGTACATCTAGAATAGCAGAAAGTCTGTACTCGATGGGTGTTCCCTGCCTTTCTTCCCCAATGGCATCCAAGAGTCTCAACTATTGAAAGACGGAAGGAAGGATTGCATTTATGTAGCCACTTTCACGTCTTCAGGATTTCCCAAAGCACTTTACAGCCAATTAAGTACTTTTGAAGTGTAGTCACTGTTGTACACAGCTAGCAGGCAACTGTTTTAATGGGTGCCAATGAAAGACAAATTACACTCTCAATTACAAGTATAGCTTTTCCATGTACATTTTCCTGATTTGTAATAATGTTACAAGGTTATTTGCAACAGCAACCGTCATGCAATGACATGGAGCACATTAAAATGTCACCTACGGTACAACATAAAATAGAAAACTTGTATAAACTAACAATGCCTAAAACAAATTAGAAACCCTATGCACCACAAAGATGGTACGGGAATGATTTTGTCTGCTAACTCTGAAAAGCAGTCTGACTGCTCAAACTGTTAATTCAGGAGCAGGCAATGTCAGTCCACTCGTTCACCAGCAGCTTAGTTGAGGCGCGGTAGAAGTGATTCAGCCTTAACAGAGGCAATTTGGGTAGCTCTTAATTACGATCATCACTGTACTATAAGTGTGTGGAAAAAGTGCATGTATTTAGAGTATAGATCACCCCATCCTCATGCGATCACTCACCATAGTTACGGTTAGAATCTTTTTTGAATTCGTCGTATATTGAATAGCTGCAAGGCAAGTTCAAGGTTGTAGTTCATTCTGAGTTCTGCCACTGTTCATAAACTCCTATTGTAGTTTATGATTTCAGAAATTCTCAATTTCAGAGGAAGTTATTGAAATCTCAACAAAATGATATATATATACCCTTGCTTAGTTCAACAATTTCAGACCATAACCTCTGCTCCTATTTTTTTCCACATGGCAGCTGTTGATTATTCTGCTATTCCCATTTACACCTCCTCTAGACTCCTCTTGTTTCTTAACTTGTCCCATTACCATCTCCTTTTGCCTTGCACCATCATCCCTTTTGTCTTTTAATCTCTCCTGCCTTCCGCCCTATCAGATCTTCCCTTTTGTTCTTTCCTCCCCTCCCCCTTTCAATTGCCCCACACTTGCTTTAAAATCTGTTAGATCTCCAACTTTTTCCAGTTCTGACCTGAAACGTTAACTGTTTCTCTCTCCACAGATGCTGCCTGACCTGCTGAGTATTTCCAGCATTTTGTTTTTATACCCTTGCTTTGCTCTGCCAATCAAGTGCCCTACATATATATAAACACACGATATCAATACAAAAGTTAAGTAGGAGAAAGAGAATCACTTGATTTGAACATTATACAAGTTAGAGGTTTAATAACTAACTTATGGCCCACTGGCAAGATTGGGTCAATGTAGAAAATTCAGAAGCATAGCAGGTGTGCAAGTAATAGCAAAAAGGTCAACCCATCACAAATACTGATTGTACAGATACCCTCAGGTCATCAACCTAGCAATCCAACTGGCTAGCTGAAACTCATGTAATGATTTATAATAGAACTGAATGCTTCTGAAGCAGAGAAATATTTATGCTAAATCAATGACTTTTTTGAAATACAATTGGAAAATTGCACCACTGCTGACCAAACAGCAAAAACTGCAAATAATTCAAGGAATTTAGTTTAGCTCCAGTTGCGTCAAAGCTATGCTTTAGAAGCAGCATCTAATCCGAACAGAATTCTTTTGCATGCAATGTCAAAGATCTTGGTTAATGCTCAAACCTTACATAGCCCTATAGAGATGTTCCACGTGCTTGTAGCTAGTTTATATGTAGAACTATCCTTAAACAGGAACAGTACAATCTCGGTTAGGCCAGATCTGAAACAGTCTGCAGTTTGGAGCTGCTCACTACAGGAAGTATATAATAGCCAATGGAGAAAGTGTAATGGAGATTTACTAGGATGGTACCAAGAATGAGGGTTTAACTTGAGCAAAGTTTAGAGCAACTAGAGTTGTATTTTCTCAAACTAAGATTGAGGAGTGATTGACTGAAGTATTCAAAATTATGTAAGAAATAAACACGGTAAACAGATCATTTCCACTGATGAGTAAATTGAACACAAGAGGCCACGATCTCAAGATAAGCTCTCAAACAAAGGAGGATCTAAAACAGGTCTTTCCATTCATAGTTACGGAAACATGAATTGCTTTGCCACAAGTGGAGACATGCTAAATCGATTGCAGCATACAAAAAAAGATACTGAATAATTACTTATATATAAAATGGTTTGGGGAGAAGGCAGGAAAATGGGCCTGTGTAAAATCAGCTCCAGAGAAGTGCCTGAATTGAGCAGAATCATGAAGTATCAACTGGCCTCCTCCTGTGCTAAGATATCCATGCTTTTGATTGACAGATTAAAATACAAGGTTCCTGCAAAAGTACTTTGTAAAATTAGGCATGATATGTAATGATTTTTGTTTTTATAGAACTAGAAACCGCTCTAAAATACTTTAAAGGAACACTGACCATTGTTCATGACGAATACTCACTAAGTAGAGAGTCAAGCTACAAGACAATATCATCACCCAGTGCCCTAAAAGTGTTCCATTTGCTTTTGATGTGGAACACATGAAATCTATATTTTTGCTGCGAGAGAAGCTCAAGATGCAGGCACTTTCCACACATAGGTCGGAGGGACTGAACTCACATGGGAACTTGGAATATTGCTTCAGAAAGCAGAATCACTATCCAACAGCAAACTACATTAGCCTCTGCAATCAAATCTGCTTTGAGTCCCCACTATATCAGCTGACTCCAATACACTAAACAAAAATCATCACCATTCATCTTGGCGACACGCACCTTAAATGTGACAAAGTGATTAGTTCAGCATTTCAGAGTCCAGGAAATAAAGGATTAAGACACTGAAATCTGATATTATGTCTGGTGCTACAGTGGTATTGAAGCATTGTAAGATATATCAACAATGAACTTTGGTGGGCAGTGGGTGTTAAACAACTATGCCCTGAGGTGGACATAAAAGATCCCATGGCACCAGAGCAAGAGAGTTCTCCTTGGTGTCCTGGCCAATATTTATTTCTCAACCAACATCCCAAAAAAATTCTGGTCATCATCACATTGCTGTTTGTGGGACCTTGCTGTGCGGAAATTGGTTTCCGCATTTCCTATATCACAAGTGACTACACATCAAAAGTACTTCATTGCCTTGGGACATCCTGAGGTCATGAAAGGAGTTATATAAATGCAACATTTTATTTTCTTTTTATGTAAGATTGGCAGTTTCAATAAATTTAAAAATCATGGTACTAAATAAATACACATTACTGCAAGATACAAATTAGGCTACAGATCAACAGTTTTTTCGTTATCAGGACGTGGGCATTACTGACAAGGCTGACATTTCAAGTTGCTCTGAGGAGATGGTGGTGAATCGCTGCAGTCCATATGGTGAAGGAGCTCCCACATTGTTTTGGAACTTCCTGCCTAACAGCATTGACCCAGCGACAATGAAGGAACGGCGCTCTATGTCCAAGTCAGGATGGTGGGCACTTGGAGGTGATGGTGTTCCCATGCACCTGCTGCCGTTGTCCTTCTCGGTGGTGAAGGTCGCGGGTTTGGGAGGTGCTGCCGAAGAAGCCTTGGCAACTTGCCGCAGTGTACAGGAAACTTTGTGCTATCCGGCACCGATGGGACCGAGCTGTTGCCATTCCCTCAAAACTGCCAGACACTCCAGCGCTAATGTTGAAAGATACGGAAGCTTTTGAGCTCCGTATCTGTCAACAAACCCTGTTGTTTAGCAACAGCTTCTAAACAGTCCATGCGTCTCTGTAGCTTAGCAACAGCTTCAGCAGACCTTGCAGAGCTTGACTGTTGAGGAAAAAAGCAACGAGAAAAAAAGCAACGAGGAGAAAAAAACCTAACGAAAACGGCTCCTGATTTTTGCCGGTGGCTCGGGCATTCCAGACAGTAAGCCTCCGGATAACACAAAGTTTCCTGTATCTTGTAGATAGTACACACTGTAACCATGTATAGAAGTTTAGACTAGTGAACGAGAGGCCGATCAAGCGGACTGCTTTGTCCTGAATGGTGTTAAGCTTAAAGTGTTGTTGCAGATGCACGCATCCAAGCAAGTGGAGAGTATTCCATCACACTCCTGACTTGTGCCTTGTAGATGGTGAAGAGCCTTTGGGCAATCAGGGGATGAACCACTCATCACAACCGCTAACCTGCTTTAGTAGCCTCGGCATTTATGTGGCTGGTCTAATTGAGTTTCTGGTCAATGGCAACCCTCAGGATGTTGATGGTGGGGGGACTCGCTGATGGTAATGCCACTGAATGTCAAGGAGAGGTGGTTAGGCTTTCTCGTGATGATTATTGTCTGGCATTTGTAGGGCACGAATGTTACTTGCCACTTATCAGCCCAAGCCTGGATGTTGTCAAGGTCTTGCTGCATACATGCTTCATTATCTGAGGAGTTGCAAATGAAACTAAACACTGTGCAAGCATCAGCGAACATCCCCACTTCTGACCTTATGTTGGAGGGAAGGTCATTGATGAAGCAGCTGAAGATAGTTGGGCCTAGGACACTGCCCTGAGGAACACTTGCAGTGATATCCTTGGGCCGGGATGATTGGCCTCCAACAACCACAATCATCTTCCTTTCTGCCAGGTATGACTTCAGCCACTGGAGTTTTCCCCCTGATCTCCACTGATTTCAGTTTTACTCGGGCTTCTTGGTGCCATACTTGGTCAATACTGTCTTGATGACAAGAGTTGTAACTCTTGCCTCGCCTCTGGAATTCAGCTCCTCTGTCAATGTTTGGCCAAAGGTTATAAAGAGGTCTGGAGCCAAGTGCTCGCATAGGAACCCAAACTGGGCATCGGTGAGCAGATTATTGGTAAGTTTTGCTTGATAGCGCTGTTGACGATACCTTCCATCACTGATGTTTGGGAGTAGGCTGATAGAATGGCAATTGGCAGTAGTGGATTTGTCATGCTTTCTGTGGACAGGGCAGATCTGAAGAATTTTCCACATTGTCAGATAAATACATGTATTGCAGCAGTACAGCTTGGTCAGGCTAGTTCTGGAGCACAGGTCTTCAGCATTACAGCCAGGATGTTATTGGGGACTGTAACCTTTCTGTGTCTGGTGCACTCAGCCATTTCTTGATATTACGTGAAGTGAATTGAATTGGCTGCAGACTGTCAACTGTGATGTTGGTGACCTCAGGAGGAGGCTGAGAAGGATCCTTCGCTCAGCACTTCTGGCTGCAGATGGTTGTAAATCAGGGGTTCCCAAACTCTGGTACGTGTACATCTCTGCAGGGTACATGGGAGAAATTGTCTGATGGTGGATTTTATTTAATCATCACATTTTTATAATAGGCAACTCAGACAAAGCTTTAAAACTCTGTGGGAATTTGTTATATAAAGTAATTAATTTACTTCAAGATGTACCAATAAGAACACAGATACACAGGGACGATGACGTACATAGCCCTCACCTCCAATCACCATACACTACAGCACGGTTTCAGTTGCCCAGCAACTGTCCAGTCTAACTCTGCTCTGAACCAAGTCGGGTGTTTTTTCGGTTGTATATGTCGCACTATAACTATATCTGCCGGGATGTAACAGTGAAGAATGGACAGATGGATAAAGACAGGTAGTGTTAAGAAGGACACAACGTATCAGTGATGAGAAGTGAAGTAATGAAATTTGTCTTGCCAGTACCGGTGCACTTGCTGAAATCGCTGGTGAGACAACGACTACTGACTCATCATGTGAATCTCAGCCTGTGAAGCAAAACGTTGACACCAGGCACAAAACAGGATCTATATCCAAGAGACGTAAATATGATGAAAAGCACATTGAAATGGGATTTACTTGGACTGGAGCCGATGAATACGCTCAGCCTCAGTGTGTGTTATGTGTTGAAGTCCTGTCGAATAACGGCCTAAAACCATCTCTTCTATGTAGACACTTGGAAACAAAACATTAACAACACAAGGACAAACCGCCAACATTTTTCAAGTGGTGAACAAGATAGGTTTTCTCTCCGCTATGCTGATGATAACCGCTATGCTGATGATAATATTAAGGCCCTCGAAGCCTCATGCTTATGGAGTTAGAGTTGTAAAGTCAGGAAAACCTCACACCATAGCAGAGGAACGAATACTACCTGCGGCTGCACTGTGGTAAGCACTATGCTTGGAGAGAAGGCCCAAAAATTAATTCCGTTAGTACCATTATCAAAAAGACAGTGTCACGTTGAATTAATGACATGACCAATGATGTCCTAACTCAATTAGTGAACCGTGTCATTAGCAGTCACTACTTTGCTCTGCAGCTGAACAAATCCACAGATGTGGCAGGCTTAGCTCACCTTCTGGTGTACATTTACGAAAGTGCAATACAGGAGCACATTTTATTTTGCCTGTCGCTGCCTACCAGAATCAACAGCTACGGTGATTTTCCAGTTATTTGACAGCTTCATAAATCGACATGGCATTGTCTGGTCACAATGTCACTGACCGGTAGGCATAGTGGATTAGTGACGAGTATCAGAGCAGTTGCTCCTAATGCGGTGTGGGTGCATTGGAATATACATAGGGAAGCACTCGGTGCCAAAAGCATGCCTACAAAACAGAGGTGTGCTGGTCAATGCTGTGAAGATGATATACTTTATAAAAGCTCGACCCTTGAATTCCAGAATATTTCCTGCTCTAGGTAGAGATGGGAAGCGAGCACGTCAATCTATTACTCCACACGGAGATTCGATGGCTGTCACGTGGCAAGGTCTTGGCACGTTTCTTTGAACTTCAAGCCGAGGTCAAGTTATTCTTTGCAGACCATCCATTCCCACTCGCTTACTGTCTGCATGACATGGTCTAAATGAGTGGAATCTAGGACTTCAAGGGCTGAGTGCAACCATCCTGAATGTCCAGGACAAAATTGAGTCAATGATAAAAAAAAACTGGAAATCTGGGCTTGCTTTGCGGAGGAACACAGTATTGAAATTTTCCCAAACATGCATGAATTTCTGACAATGAATGAGCTACAGTTGCAGGACAGTGTTAAAGGTAACATCAAGCAACATGGATGGGCGGTGCAGACACGATGGGCCGAAGGACCTCTTTCTGTGCTGTAAAACTCTATGACTCTAAGCAACATCTCACTGAACTGGCGACGCAATTTTGAGTTCTTTCCCTCAATGGGAAATGCAAATAGCTGGGTCCGCTACCCTTTCACAAATTTTTCTGCTGTGCCCATGCCGTAAGACTAACGTTCCCACTAAGCTGTGCGGCCGCGCAGCAGTCTATAGGTCCAGTGCAGGCCGCCCGCCGGCTTTTACAGGGAAGAAACTGTGCATGTGTGAACATTTGAATGGGCCATGCACCCAGTTAAAGGAGCCGCGCACGAAAACGAAAATCAGAGGGAACATTGTGCAAGACTGGTCAATAAAAGAGGAGAACCTCCTGGACATCTCAACTGACAGTGGATTCAAGATTGAGCGCCAACAAAAGCAGTTGGCCGAGTCTTGGGTTCAAATGCAAGCAGAGTTCCCTGATTTGTCAGGGGGGGCTGTCAAGGTTTTGATACCATTTGCTACAACATACCTGTGAAAGTAGATTTTCATCACTCACTGGAATGAAATCGAAGTATCGTCAGCGCCTTTGTGTAGAAAATAACTTACGACTCAAACTATCACCTATCACTCGAAACATTATGCACCTATGCTCAAACAAACAACCTCATCTGTCACATTAATAGGGAGTAGTACTATTAAGCCATTGTTTAAGTTGTACATGTGTATTATAAGTTGTACCATGCTTGGGCATTAAAAGGGTTAAAATATTAAACCTGTATGCTGGTAGGGGTATGCAGGAAGCTCGTAGATCTGGAAGGGGGTACGCAGTAAGTGAAGTTTGGGAACCTCCTGTAAACGCTTCAGTCACTGGCTGGGCTGGGCTGTGCAAAATTGAGGATGGGGAACTATTTATTTTATTGCTATAGCAGGTTGATAAATAAGGCAGCTTGTCAGCTGGCAAGTTATACCAGTGTGTTCTTCTCCAAGTTTAAACCTTCATCCTTTGCAATCTGCTGCAATATACCAAAGATGTAATTCACAGAGCTGAAGAAGTTTCAGCAGAGGGAAACACCATTCAGTGCATTGTGCCACACTAAAGCTATCTGCTTTAATCCCATTCCAAACCTCTTTCTTTGTGTCCTGTAATAATTTTCTTCTTGAAGTGCTCATCTAATTCCCTCTTACTCCTTTTACAATTTCATCCAATGCAAGTATTTACTAGCATGTGAAAGCTTACAGAAAATGCAAAAATCCTCTGACAAATAATGGAGCAGCTTATTTCCCCCACCCCAACAATCTACTTTCCTTCATCAAGGCCAAGGTGGATGATCTCCAGCCAGACCTCCGTTAATGGGCTGAACTGAATGCTAGGAGATACTTAAGCAGCTGGGTGGCAACTCTCGCCGTTTTTCGAAGCATCCGGCCACCGCCTGGCATTCCCCATATCAAAGGCAGAGATTGAGAACTCTTTGAATGGTTCTGGCACAAACCATTCCAGATAAATGGGCATAACTGGTCCACATCACAAAACAACAAAAACATCTCATTTACTCCCTTTGTGTAGTGTTGGCCCAGTCTTCACCACACCAAAATAGTCAAACCATTTCCAAATGTTAGCTAGAAGCAGCAACTCTGCCGCAGAAATCTACTAACTTGTGTCAGATTTTGTAAATAGGTTTGCTTCAGTAAAAGGTAATACGGTGTCCTAAAATTTGCAATAATGGTCATTTTTATCAGCAGTTTACAGAAATCTTCAAACAATATTTCTCAGCAAACAATTCCTAATTTATCTGGATTAAGCTACATCCCATTCTAATGGACTCACCAGCAGACAGTCATTTTGTTTCTCTGCCATGTACCATATGCATGTTGCTTGGACCCCCAACAAAAAAAACAGAAAGCATTTTACTCCAACTCACTTCCAGCAGTCTGGGTGCCTTAGAGCAAAATATGGCAAATTTGTTTCATAATCTTTTGCAGGAAAACACACGAACAAAAATCAGCTCTTAAGAACAATTAAGGCAGCTACAAAATTAATCAGTAATCCAAATACCATAAATTTCCCATCCTTTATTTTCATGTAAACTACAGACATTAATTAACCAATAAACAAACAATTTGGCAACAAAGTCTCCAAACATGATCAAGTAATTATTTGTTTTTAGACCTGTTAGTCAGGTGTTGCAAGACAAGACTTTATAGGAGAAGCTCGCTGGTTTAAGCAGTAATCATGAACTGCCAAACAAAAAAAAGTAATACGCGATCACTTGCCTTTGTGAGGTGCTGGTTTCTAAACATTAAGCCGCTATGAGGTGTGCGGTTCCATCTTTTAATCGAGGGCCCTCTCCATTACAAAAGGGCAGAATCATAGACTTTGTCGCCATCAAAGCCAACAAGATGCATAAATCGAATATCCAGCAGTAGCCCTACCCAGTACTTGGGTTCAGCACTCAGGAAAGATAGTGGGCCTCAATTTGTGGTCATTTTGGAAAATGTAAAGAACAATCGTTTTCTTTTCCCTTCCCCCTCATGTCAGATCAGATGAAAATTACATCATCTATAAAGTGCGAGACTCCAAGGAGAGTGTAAAAGGGCGAGAGGGAGAAAGAGTTTGAAAGAGATGAAACAAAAGGGGGAGACAGAGGCAGGCAAAGGGAGGGAGAGAAAGACAATGGCCTGGAATTTGCAGTCCCAATGACGGCGTTCGCTGTCATTTTGCCTTTGAAACTGACCGCAACTGCAGGATTTAGCGCGTGCGCAAACTAATGCGGAAATCCTGAAGTTGCAGTCTATCATTCACTGCTCCTCCACAGGCTGCACTGTGCCCCTCCCGCCCCCCAGAGCCGGCAATCAGTGAAATCTCTCAAGTCATGGAAAATGACGGCATTGTCGGCTCTTCCGCAGTAATTACATTGTTAAATTCCCCACTAAAGACCTAAAGGGATTAGGTGTAACTGAGGTTTTAACAGCGTATTGACTGCTAAACAAAGGTTATGGCCCTGAAAAACTAATTTTAATTTTGTGCAGTGTCAAATTTATCCCTTTTAATAAAAATAAAAATTTAAAGAAACTTTAGTTTGTTCATCTTTATTTCAGGTTTGCCTTTTCCACATGAAAGATCCCCAATCTTTGTTTTGCTCTCTAACATTTTTAAAAAGTTAGAATTTTAAGAGCTTACCTACTTTGCTTGTTCGCTGTCTGTGAGAATTCTGCGTTTTGATTGGCTGCTTAGACAGCCTGTTGACGTCACAGCAGCTCGCACAAGGAGATTCCCACTATGCTACGTTGATTTGAATTATGTGTCGGAAAACTCTAACTTCGACAGAGATCACGAGGTCTTTGTGCAAAGCTTACTTTGGGGCCAGCGGCGAACGCCTTTGTTTCGCCGCTGGCTGCAAATTACGGGCCGTTTTCTTTGGTTTTTAGGCTTATACACAAGCTCTTCGAGTTGAAATGCTATGGAAAGAAACAGCGCACATGGGATTCGCTAGATATGTAAAATTGAGCAAGAAGTCCTATAGAAACCAGAAATGAGACCATGATAAAGAACTCGAAAAATTAAGGACAAAGAAAAGCATACAAGGATGCAACCTGTCTCCCCACTTTCTCAATAGTTACTCTCAGCTGATTATGACAGTTGCTCTCAAAGGCTTTCAAGGAAGCTTAAAAGTTAAACAAAAAGTTTAATGAACTGACATATAGGGACAAAATTGTACTTACAGCTGAAAAGAAGAAGGAATGATAAGATCTGGTAGATAGACTAGCCACCATTAGCAGTTATTTTAAACTCAACAAGAACTCCAATCAAACAAATATAATGGTATGCAGAAAGGAGTGGACATAATTTTTTTTTTTTTTAAATTCTAACTTTTCTTAAATTGAGAAACCAAAGCAAAGTCCGAGACCTATAGTGCAGAGACAATGTGAAGCAACTGAACAGCTTATAAAAACTCAAGAGGGGAAAAAAAAGCCTACATATATCCATAAAGCCAGCAGAGCTCTTGACAATTCTTTGTATCAGTAGAACTGTTGCTAACTATACCTTGAAGTCCCAACGTATGAAATGACATTTTAAGTCATCCACTATTATGAAGACATTGCCCGTTTAGTAGCAGACCTTCTTCCTTTAAAAGATTCTCATTAACCCCAAGATGACAGATTTGACAGAATCAAAATATGCTGCAGTGATTGAATGTTCTAAAGCACTGTGTGACGAGCACAAGAATTTCACCTGTAGAAAAACATTGCAGACTTGTTTCTAAAGGCAAAAAGGTATGTCCATAAAAATGTGCACTAGATTTTAAATCATTCTGAAATAGTACAGTACTGTCAGCTGATGCTTTGTTTTTATTTTACCTGTCAGCAGGAATGTTTAACCAACTTTGCATGTATGCTGAAATTACTTCCCCAGCAGCATATTACTGTAGCATTTTGCAGTACTATCAACCCCCGTTAGATGAATGGCCAGGTTGGTACAAAGTCTTTTCTAAAACAAGCCTAGGACATGGCTTATGTTAAATTAAGTTAAAAATATAGAAACTATCTACGGCTATCAAATCAGTGTTTGTTTTACATTTATTACATGGAATAGTTTCAAATATTAATAGTTTTAGTTATACGAGCGATTTCTATAAGCATTGTACAAATAAAGGCAGGTGGTGTTTTTCAGTAAGCCAATTGTCTGACGCACATGAAAACCCATCATTATGCTTATGAGTCTCTGAAACAAACTGTTGAGAGATCCACAGAAGTAGAGTTTTCATTTGCTGACAAGAAATGCACTCTCTCGTTGTAGGCTAGAGAGACACCCACTTGTCCAAGCCCAGAGAGGTTTGGCATACGTTGGCAAAATCCCCAAGTTGGGGGATTCTCAGGAAACTGCTGGAACAACACAGCTTACTTGTAACTTTTCCACTACTTGTCCAGCTAGGACCAGCTAATCTATTCGAGCAATGGCTTGCAGGGTTATCACTCAACTCAAGATCGACCTGCCATGGAAGCTTACTAGTGCCAGAAAGAACAAACATGCATTTATATAGCACATTACGTGACCATTGGAAGTCCCAAAGTGCTTTACAGCCAAATAAGTACTTCTGAAGTGTAGTCATTGATGTAATGTAGGGAGACATAGCAGCAAATGTGTGTAAAGCAAGGTCCCATAAACAGCAAGGAGGTAAATGACAGGATAATCTGTTTCAGTGGTGCTGGTTGAGGAATAAAGGTTGACCAGGACACTGGGATAACTCCACTTCTTCCAAAAAATGCAAAATGCTGGTCAGTATCCCAGTCCTATTGCCTTGGCTCTGCCAATCTACACCCAAGGACTTGTGTAAGTGGAGTCTGTCACTGGAGAGTATGTGTACACTCTGCTTTGGGCAAATAGAAACACTGCCTGCATGGATTTCACACACGCTGGATTTGAATACTCTTAAACATAGTGATGGGTTTCGTGTGTGGTCAGCCCCTGACTGACCAAAAAAGGAAATGTGTGAAATCTATGACTAGCACATTTGTACCTCAATTATGATTCCAGCATCAATGATATCAATTAGCTGACACATCAGTTCCCAGTACAGCTGTCTCTCTAACCCAGTCCAGGGCAGCCATTATATACTAATAAAAATAATCGTCCAACATAGACTGAGCTGCAGTTTGATTCCAAAGTAGCTCACTCCATAGTATTAAAAAAGCATTTTGTTATATTCAACTTCAAATTATATTAAACTCTTAAATATTATAGCAAATATGGCTAAAAGTAGCATTTCCAAGTCCTCAACGTAAACACCAACATTTCTAGAAATCAAATTTCAACAAATTTTAAATTTAAACAGCTATGCATTTGATTTTTAAAATTAATTTGTACAGATGTCATATTACTAGACAAATTTGTTTTACTATATGTGAAAACCCGAATGATAGGAATGTCAGCAACAGTAAACTCTTTCAGAATGATCAGCTACACAGCTAATCATCATCGTCAGTGTTAGAGGGGAGGAAAGTCGCTGCCACAGAACCTCACCAGTCAACTGATCAATGCTCCTCGCAGGAACTTTGTGTCCTCACCCAAGACGTGCAAGAAAGCACCTGCTGTGAGTAGCAGATAGGAAACGCTAATAATTCAATAGGACAACAAAGGCCTGCTGGTTTCTGCAACATTACCTCATGTGTTGTGGATCAGACATAGATCAAATAAAACTAAGTGTCCAAAACTACTAACACATCTTCAAGCCTTTTAGCAGCAAGATTTTTTCCCTCAAAATTGAATTGCTTTCCTCGTGTCTAAGCACTTCGCAACATTGCCCACGCAAGCACACTGGAAGGTCATCTCCTTTCGGGCCTCTGCCGCTCTTTAAGCCACTACCCAAAGCAACCTGGATTTCCCCTTTTCCTGGAGGAGGGTGGGAAGAGGTCCCTACCGAAAAGTACTTACCCAAAAGTAGTAGCTCACAGAGGTGGGAAACTACAGTCCAAATCCCTGGCATTGGAATCAGACAATCCTCAGGTTTATAATCATTGAACTTTCCAAATGTACTTAATGCACCAAGTATTATGACCTTAGCAGCACAATGCATGTCTTTTGGTTAAATCTCCTTGGAAAAATAGTAGAAGTGTTGCATCAGGCTTTTTGCTTAATGATCCCAAGCTCCTGTCTCACACCACATCTTTAAATGGGGAGGTGACAGTACAACTGGAAATAAAAGCAACAGTTTAGTCATTTAATAGGATTAACTGACAAATTTGTAATTTATGAACAGCTGCATCCAAGTCTGAGCATTCTGATAATACTTGCATTGCATCTATATATATAAAGCGGCTCTTCTGTCTGCCCCGATGTCTGTCCGTTCTCTATACGTTTGAAAGTTACAGAGCGTACCGACGCGCGCGTCGCCTCAAAAGAAAGCTTGCGATTCCGGACCGGTCATAGGCGTATTTACGTTTCGGCCGGACAAAAACCGCGCCCGCAGTATCCGAAAAACGTTCAGCCTTCCGCTCATTAGCATCTCATTAGCGACCGTGTGACGTCGAGGTCGACCAATCGGACGGCGGGTTCCTTCCTACAGTTGAGTGTCGAGTGACTCGACGATTGACCAATCCTACGCTTCGGTGACCTGACCGGTCGACCAATCGGTGCGTGTGTGGGCGGGCCTTATCCTTCTGAACTGAGGTGAGTGGCCGCCATCTTGATTTTTCACAATTTTTTCCCCACACTTTCAGTGTGTTAGGGAAGTAAGGTAAATATTTTAATGATGTGTTAGGGAATTAAATAACAATTTAATTGGGGGGGGGGGGGGGAGCGCCTTGGGAAATCGCGGGGGGGGGGCGGGGAGCGCCTCGGGAAATCGCGCGGGGGGGGGTGGGGTGGGAGAGCTGATGAGTTTAAAAAAAACAAGAGGCCGCCAGTTGCGCGGCCGCCTTGACGACGGCACGCATTCGCACGGCCCCCGTTACCCCGGCAACGGGGCACACCGGCGGTCTTGCCTGCTCCCCGCGGGCCGCCCGCACTGACCGCGCATGCGCCGCCCGCGAGAGCCCGCTCCCGGCGCCGGCCGCCGCTCAGCATTCCCGCTATCGCAACGGCACCGGACCTCAGGCGCTAGGCAGGGGGAGGGGCCGGAGAGAGGGACAGAGGGGAGCAGGGGAGTGGTGGGGGAGGGGTGGGGGAGGGGAGGGAGAGAGAGAGGGGAGGGGAGGGAGGGATAGGACAGGGAGAGGACATGACAGGGAGAGGGGGGACACACAGGGGCAGGGAGACCAAGCGCCCCTAAATTGCCCTCGCAACGCGGGGCTCCCCAGCTAGTATTCAATAAAGGAGCAAATGCACTGAGAAAATTCTACTCTATGGCATACCTGCAACTTAGCACATCATTTGCATTATCTCTATCTTAGCTTTTCTCCTCACCTCATTATTCCCTGCATTACCCAAATTGGAGGCCAATTTGAATCCGCATTCCATATATTGCCCAATGATAGTTCTATAAGATTTCTAAAAGTTTTTTTAGTTTCCCAGCTCTTCAAGCTGCTTTGATTAGAAGGTATTAATATATAGGCGATTATAACTACATATGCAGATGTTATATAGTACAAGTCATTCAGCACAAAAGGGTTTCGACCCGAAACGTCAACTCAAATTTCTCTCCACGGATGTTGCCTGACCTGCTGAGTTTTTCCAGCATTTTCTGTTGTTATTTCGGATTTCCAGCCTCTGCAGTATTTTGCCATCATTCAGCACATACTTCCTGATTGTCACACTTCCTATCACACCTGGGTATCAGAACGTTCAGAAATTCCTGTTTCCCGTTAAAGACAAGGTGAGTGACAAATGTGGCCAGCATGGGCAGGCCAACAGTGGGTTAGGGATTGAGAGGAAGCAGTAGCATGACTTGGATCGGATGACTGAGGAAGCAAGGGTACAGGGGAAAAGGGGTGGGGGGAGGAAGTGATAGGCTCACAGGGAAGTGGCCAGAGGCAAGATCAGCAGGATAATGGGTCAGAGGTGTAGGCTTTAGTGGCCAAAAGCAGCTGTGATAGGAGACATACCACTCTGCTAAGGGATCGATAATGCAAATAGACAGAGAGCTAAGGGAAAGAATTTGGATGGTTTGAGGGCTGGCACCAATGACAGAGGTAGGGGAGAGGGGATACAGAGGTAGAGAGCACAGAGGTCATTGTGTAAGAGTGGATGGGGTAAATGAAGACAGTAGGAGTTCAGATAGGAGGACAAGAGATAGAACAAAGCAACTTCTACCCACCTGCCCTCATAACACCCAAGTGACCAAATAGGCTGTTAGGCAAAAGACATACGGGAGCAACAAAGCAAAGCACAGTGGTGAATACAGTGGTTCACCACATGCTTCAAGGGGTCCAAGCAGCAATGAGCTGACGGGAAGGTGAAGGGATTGTGTGAAACCAAAAGCATCGGAGACACAATAGGAGCAAAAAATGGAGCACAAGCAATTGAGATGGCGGGAATGGATTACAGGTCGCATTTGCCTTACCCCTGCTACCCCTAAAGTCATCACCAGAAAATCAGGACTTGAGGCCTCAACAACCCCCTTCTATGTCACATCATCTTCGATCCGGTAAGAAAAGAGACACAGAAACAGCAGAAGGGCACAGAACAGAAGTAAAACACAACAGGGGCCATGAACTAGAAGATTAGAACAAGTGAGAGACACAGAGCAGAACAAGAGGGACAAACAGCAACAGGAGGATGGCAGACAAGAAAATCACTATGTCCTCCAACTTACCATGAGTGATGCCATAGGAAATCCACGAATATATATTTACGTATATGGCACGCATCTTATAAGTGTTGCACTTCTTTAAGCACTTTCTTTGTCAAACTTAGTTAATTTGACAGAACAGAATTTGACTTAAGTAACCATAAATCAACATCCCTGAAAATAAATTGCTTGTTGCATGGTAGAACACCTGTAAAGAAAGAACTTGCATTTATATAGCACCTTTCACAACCTCATGACATCCCAAAGCATTTTATAGCAAATTAAGTAGGTTATAAAACAATTGTATCCTCCTATTAATATGTAAAGTATTCCTGCAAGTGTCACATTTACTGCCTGTACACTTCCATTACACTTAAAACATTAATGATGAATTATATTTACCTCCCAATGAATTCTCCCAGAGCTATCTTAAAGTCATGTAGTCCGGTTGTTCACAGCACCACCCAACCTGCCAGCCAACAGTCCCCACTCTGCTGCCATTTCTCCCTCTCCGTTCCACAATGTAACATTTCCCCTCTCACAGCCTCTTCCCCTCTGACCCAATCCAACCCAACCAGCAGTCCCTTCTTCCCACCCCAACCTCTTATTTACACATACTGCAACCAAAGTTGCTCAAGTGCCTACTGCTTTCTCCCACTGCTCCCATACCACAAAACATCCTCTCCCAGAGTTCCCAGAAACATCCTTCATGGCTACTTCAGTGGCACACTGAGGGAGTGCTATATTGCCAACTGGCCAACTTTCTTCTCCCAATCAAACATCACTAAAAACAAATAACCATTTTTTCATCTCATTCACTGTTTGTTGGACATTGCTGTGAAAATTGTTTGCCATATCTCGTATGTGACAGTGACTGCAATCTAAAAGTAATTGGTCATGAAGCGTTTTAGGACATCCTGGTGAGATAATAAAGCATTATATAAATGCAAGGCAATACACATACACACAGGTAAGTTTTCAAGTTCTCCACCACTTCTACCAAACTACACTACCCCAACACACTCAAACCCCAGAGACTTTCCCCTCCTCCCACAGTTCTGCCAAATTCTCAGACACTGTCCCCATACTCTCAAACCACTTGTAATCCTAAACTCCACAATGACCCACAATTATCAAAAGTCTAGGTGGAGACAATTCTTAGGTTGAAAAACTCAACTTTTTAAAAAATCAAACAACCATCAAATATCTGTCTCTCTTTCTCAGTCCAATATGCTTTCTGAAGTTTATGCGACACAAAAAAATCTACAACAGGACCGTAATCAGAACACTAATTTTTTCCCTCTCATTTAAATACACTGCATTTTTTTAAAAAGTCAATGTAAATTTTACCTACCTTTTGAGGTAGTTCTCCAGTTTTTCAAAATTATTTATTTGAGGAGAAGCTATTGGGCAGAAAGTACTAGAAGCTGAAGAGAACTATCTCCTCAGTGCAGATGACTCAATACTACTAAAGCATCCTGGGAAATTAGGTACATTGCACAATCCAAATTCAGCTCTCAGTCACAGCTCGAAGTAAAAATATCAAATCCAAGCCCAGGTTTTTGAAAGTTACTGATGTCTTCAAGTAAAACTTCAATGAATGCATGAAAAGACACAAAAGACAATACAATGAGTAAATTTATTAGTGAATTGTGAAATATGTATTTTTTGATTTTTTTCTGTTTAATTAAACCCTTATTTTGGACATTAGAAATTTCAATTACTGGGGGAAAATATGATGGATGAAAAGAATTTCAGTGGCTGGATTGCAGAGTGATAGGTTTACATAGTCAAGACCCATTATAAATGTGTGCATAGGAATTTATGGAAATATTGTCAGATTTTTGTTGCACCTTTTCTGTCAACAGGAAACCGAGGCCCCGTCTGCCCACACACGTGGACATAAGAACATAAGAATTACGAGGAGCAGGCCACTCAAGCCTGCTCTGCCATTCAATAAGATCATAGCTGATCTTCGACCTCAACTCCACTTTCCCGCCCAATCCCCATATCCCTTGATTTCTAGAGTCCAAAAATCAATCTATCTCAGACTTGAATATACTCAACGGCTCAGCATCCACAGCACTCTGGGGCAGAGAATTCCAAAGATTCACAACCCTCTGAGTGAAGAGATGCCTCCTCATCTCAGTCTTAAAAGGCTGACCCCCTTACCCTGAGACTATGCCCCCTAGTTACAGACTCTCCAGCCAGGGGAAACAATCGCTCAACATTTATCCTGTCCCTCCCCCTCAGAATCTTATATGTTTCAATGAGATCACCTCTCATTCTTCTAAACTCCAGAGTATAGGCCCAATCTACTCAATCTCTCCTTATAGGCAACCCTTTCATCCCAGGAATCAATCTAGTGAACCTTCGTTGCAACCCCTCGAAGGCAAGTACATCCTTCCTTAGATAAGGAGACTAGCAATTGTGCACAATACTCCAGGTGTGGTCTCACCAAGGCCCTGTACAATTGTAGTAAGACTTCCTTACTCTTGTACTCCAACCCCCTTGCAGTAAAGGCCAACATGCTATTTGCCTTCCTAATTGCTTGCTGTACCTGCATGCTAACTCTGTTTCTTGGACGAGGACACCCAAGTCTCTCTGAACACCAACATTTAATAGTTTCTCACCATTTAAAAAATATTCTGTTTGCCTATTCTTCCTACCAAAGTGAATAATCTCACATTTCCCCACATTATACTCCATCTGCCACCTTATTGCCCACTCGCTTAACCTGTCTTTAACCCTTTTCAAGCTCTTTGTGTCCTCCTCACAGCTTACTTTCCCACTATTTTGAAGAGGAGTTGGGGAGTGCTCCCTGGTGTCCTGGCCAATATTTATCCCTCAACTAACTCTGAAAAACAGATTATCTGGTTATCACTCTACTGTTTTTGGGATGATCTTGTGTGCGAATTAGCTGCTGCGTAACATAACAGTGACTACACGTCAAAAGTTGTAAAGTGCTTTGGGACATCCAGAGGTCATAAAAGGTGCTATATAAATGTAAGTCTTTCTTTATCCCCACTTGAACTTTTGTCCTGAGACCTGGGTTGTTCCTGGAGAAAGCATTTTGACAATAGAACACTGACAGTTGGAAAGTCTTTCACATATGGTGGAAATGGTAGGTGCAATTTGCAGCAATGAAGAACATCACACTTGAATGTATTGGCAGAACAGTGAAGTATGCTGGCCGTAGTGCAATTTATTGTGTAACATATCACAACCTGTATGTTATCTATGGTTGGTGGCTATACGAACATCAGAACAGAAGAAATAGGAGCAGGAGTAGGCCATTCGGTCCCTCGAGCCTGCTCCGCCATTCAATAAGATCATGAATGATCTGATCTTGGCCTCAACTCCACTTTCCTGCCCACTCCCCATAACCCTAGACTCCTGTTTTTCAAAAATCCGTCGATCAATGACTCCGCCTCCACAGCTCTCTGGGGTAGAGAATTCAAAAGATTCACGACCCTCAGAAGAAATTCCTCCTCATCTCCGATTTAAATGGGTGACCCCTTATTCTGAAACTATGCCCCCTGGTTCTAGATTCCCCCAGGAGGGGAAACACCCTCTCAGCATCTACCCTGTCAAACCCCCTCAGAATCTTATATGTTTCAGTAAGATCCCCTCTCATTCTTCTAAACTCCACTGAGTATCGGCCCAACCTACTCAACCTTTCCTCATAAGACAACCCCTTCAACTCAGCCAAAACAAAACAAAAATCACAAATTGCAACTTGAAAACAACTATAGGCACAAGTGCAATTATTTTTCCTGTTGAGTGCTGTGCAATCTGTAACTGCAATATAAATGGTTGGATTAAAGCACCTACAGCAATATGACAGAAGCACTTCTTGAACATCAACTCTGCAACATAAAATAGGCCATGACGTGAGCAAACTCTCTCACAACTTCTGATGGTACTAATGCAACATCAGCCGAGATTCAGTCCAGGAATGTTGTAATGCAGAACTCTGTGCAGTTAAGTTTCTGCAGTCTCTGTCGGCAGTGGAGACATCAGAACAAGGGATTTATCGTGCAATCCCTCAAATTCTAGCTAAGATTTCATCCTATTTTGTTGCCTTATCTCTACTTACATAAATACAATACACAACTAATGTACATGCATCATGTTTAATGAGGAAATCAGATCAGGTTTCCCATTTGTTTGCACAGAGCTGAAGGCATAAAACTACAAACTATTTTGCATTTTATCATAAAATGATACAAAAACAAAATGTTCTTTGGTACTCAAGCGGTTATATGAAATTGCAGTGGTATCTGAAAAACTGACCAAGTACAATCCTGTACAGCTCATAACAGAGGAAACAATTCACAAGCAGAAACATAGTAACTGACATTTAAGATTACCAATAATAGAAAAATCAGTACAATATAACTACATTTTTTTGAAAATCAAATGACACAATTCAGTACAGAATTCACTGTCCTTTTCTACAGCTTTTGTCAGATTCTTGACGGCAAACTAAAGACGAGTTGTGTGTGGCTTGCCACCCGAGGTATCCAATCAGGATTTAATTTAAAAAGAAATCATTAAAACAATCCCAATGATGTGAATTAGAAACTGAAATCGCGACCTTAGCAGTTAGGAACATAGCAACGGAATAAACCATTCAGCTCCTTGAGCCTTTTCCGCCATTCAATTAGACCATGGCTGATCTGCATCTTAACTTCATTTACCCGCATTGGTTTCGTAACCCGTAATACCCTTGGCGTAACAAAAATCTATCAATCTCAGTTTTGACATTTTCAATTGGTCTAGCCTCAACAGCATTTTTTGGGGGGGGGGGGGGGGGGGGAGGATGGGGTCAAGGGGTGGAAAGAAAGTTCCAGATTTCCACTACTCTTTGTGTGAAGAAGTGCCATCACCCCTGAATGCCCTAGCTCTCATTTTAAGGTTATGCTCCCTTATTCTGAACTCCCCCACCAGAGGAAATAGTTTCTCTCAATCTACCCTATCAATTCCTTTAATCATCTTAAACACTTCAATTAGATCACCCCTTAATCTTCTACTCGAGGGATCATAAGCCCAGTCAAGAACTGGCAGGACAATGCCGTCACTAACGGCCTTGCTAATTATTGCTTTGTGCTAGCATCCAAGGGAAAAGCCAATGTGCAGTTGGCATAAAGTGACGGGCTTATCTAGTTTCCACTACACACAAAGATCCTTGAACATCCTTTTAAAGGTACCTACAGCAAAATGCAACCAGGCATTCTCCCTGCACATGCCACCTCTTTGTACTGATGATACCGTGTGGAGGACGTGTACCTGTGACAACACAATATGGTGACAAGTGCCAAAGCCTCAGGTCTCTGAACTGCAGCCGCTGCGGTGGTGATCACAAGCCATAAGTATGGAATCCCCAATTACTGGTGCTGACTCCTTCAGGGAGCAGGACTTCGACAAATGAGAAGTATTCTCAATGGATTAAAATTAGAAGCACCTCTACCTCAACAAACTAAAATATGGATTGCTGCAATTAGAAATCTTAGTATGTTTGCACTGCATTTGAAACCTTTGGGAATCCTATTAGATCAAGTACACATCTATTGAAGGGTCATTAAATGCAATCATTGCGAGCAATTAAAACAAGGAATATGAACAGCTGATATTATCTGTAGATTTCCTTTTATTATACCCTCGAGCTACAATATTGAACACAACTAGTTTAAAGACAACCATGTGAAACAAAACCAGTTTCATTATTGTCTTATTGCTTGACTAAGCATTTCACCAGAGACACAATTTCCTTTAAAAATTAAGATTTTATCCAAAGGGGAGAAAATACATCAGAAACAATTAGACGTTATAGAACACTATAACTTGTTCATTTTGAAATGGTAAATTCACTGGGTATATGCATTGCCTTACATGCTATGCAGGTCTCCAACATTTCATAACAAACCTAACATTTAGAAGCACTACTTTTATAACACACATCAGAATACAGACAGCATAATGCAGAAGAGCAGCTTGCGCACAACCAAATAGATCTGCCATTTACTCACTCATTTCAATAAATTGCAAGAACTCAAGACGATGCTCTGAACTCAAGCTATACTTCAGAGATGGATCAGCAGTTGACAAAGTTACCGCTCCATAGCATGCACCATAACTATTGGGCCAGAAATTCGTGAACGGGGCTTGCCGCGCGTGCAAGGTCCCGATTTGCACTTACCCGACGCGCCTGCCGATCACCTCCAGGGACGCCTGGAGTTCCATTTTGAATCTGATGACTCCCGGGCAGCGTTTGACGTCACGCCGCCCAGGAGTGCAGCCAGCGCGAAGCCTGTAGCGCGCTGTGCAACTGAGACACGCCCCTTGAGGTCTCAGTTTAACAGGACACGCCCCCAATGTTTCTGCCAAGCTGCTAAGCATTTTTACATGCAAAGCAGCAGTTTAAATAGGTTTTTGGAAGTTTTTTGAAGCTTTTGGTAACTTTTATAAACTTTTAAAAACGTTTACATTATTTTGAAGAATCTGAAGTAGTTTTAAACAGAATTAAAGCAATTTAAAGACTTTTAAAAGCCCTAAAAGAATTTTTTTAATTCCATTTATTTATTTAGCAATGTCGTCGTCATACGTGTCTTCACACTGTTCCCTTTGGGGAACTGTATGAAGTGGTGGAAGGATTTATGGCCATGATTAACGCTCATTCCGTGACCGTAACCATCTTTGAACCAGCCATTAGGGCGGTTAGTCCTATGGCGGGAGGGTTTTACGGGCTCCCACAAGCTATACAAGGAGGGGGGGCCACCCACACCCACGGACGCAAATATCCCACGGGATGTCAACCCAGAATTTAGAGCCGGAGCTCCGACTCCACTTGCCGGGACTGCCTGGAGCGGGGTTCGAAACCCTACCCTGATCTGGCCCAGCGGCAGGGATCCTACCGCTATGCCAAAGGCCCAATCCGATTAGCAACGTGAAATGGCTGGAATGAGCACAATTCACGGCATTAAAAGAACTCACAATTGAACTGATGACCTCAGCAATCTCCTCAAGGAGGTGGAGGCGCAGCGCCTGCTCATCATTGGTAATGAGAAGTCAAAGGCGCCGCAAAAAGGGCAGATGATAGCTTGGTCTTTCAAGTGGCAGCATAGGGCTCCAGTCACGGGGAGGGAAAAGGCGCAGGAAACGTATGGGTGTCACCTTTTGTGCGGAGTGGGCCTTTTGCGTAGCAGTAAGCATCCCCGCCGCTGGGCCAGAAGGAGTAGGGTTTCGAACCCCACTCCAGACAGTCCCGGCAAGTGGAGTCGGAGCTCCAACTATAAATTCTGGGTGGAAATCCAGCGGGATACTTGCGTCCGTGGGTGTGGGTGGCCCCCCCCCCCCCCTCAGATGGGTTGTGGGAGCCCGTAAAACCCTCACGCCATAGGACTAACCACCCTAATGGCTGGTTCAAAGATGGTTACGGTCACGGAATGAGCGTTAATCACGGTCATAAATCCTTCCACCACTTCATACAGTTCCCGAAAGGGAACAGTGTGAGGATACGTACGACGATGACCTCTTGCGCAATGCACCTCCTTGGACCCTCAGTCGCAGATGCGAGGGGGCAAATCGTGCAATTGTTAAATTTTTCATTTTATTGACATGTAAAATGTTGGCCCAGTAATTCCCTTCCAAATGCGCGAGTACGGTCGGGGTACTTACGCGTCTGGCCGGAGGAAATGCCGGTTTTCAGCATGCACAGCGCATGCGGGGAAAACCGGCATTTCCTGTCCTCTGAATGAAGGGGTTCAGAGGCAGAACGCGTGCGCAGTAAAATTCGCCGCTTTCATTCATGCTTTCAGTGAGGTCAAGTCCTTACAACTTACACATGAAAAAAGCATGGGTACAGTTGCTCCAGAGGCTGCGGAGGAAGATATTTCTTATTGTGGAGCTTCTGAAAGTATGTATGTCTGTATATATTCCTTTGCGTGTTATGTATATATTCCTTTACTTATGTGTATGAATGTATTATTTAATTATGACTTTCAGAGAAAGTAACATATTGAAAAATCATAATTAAAAACATACATTCATACACATAAGTAAAGGAATATAAAACATACATACATATACGTAAAGGAATATATGCGGACATACATACATAATTACTTATTACTGATGAAAAGTTTCTTTCTTAAAAGTGCTGGAAATGTTACATTACTCATTTTAGAACACTCATTTTCACATTCAATTCACACAGCCACAATTGCTCCTTCTACCTACTGTTCTGAAAACCCGTTTAAAAAAAAAAAAAAAAATTTAAACTTTAAAACTTACTTAAAATTTCTTAAAATAACTTCCCTCCCTTTCCCAAACAAAAATATTGCCTTTCAGAAGCTCCACGATAAAATATATCTTCCTCCGCAGCCTTGGAACAACTTTACACATGCTTTTTTCAAGTGTAACTTGTAAGGACTTACCCTCACTGAATCCATGAATGAAATCGACGAAGTTCACTGCGCAAGCGCTGCCTGTGCAGTCGCACGCGCTGTGCCTATGAACCCCTTCGTTCCGAGGACTGGAAATGCCGGCGTTCCCCGCATGCGCTGTGCATGCTGAACGCCGGCATTTCCAACGGCCAGATGCGTGAGTACCCAGACCGTACTCACGCATTTGGTCACGAATTTCTGGCCCATCGATAGTGGTATATCATAATCTTGCAGAAGGCACAATACTGTGAGGATCCTTCAGAATGCATTAGTCCAGACTAGGCAGGCTCCTCTCATTGCTCCACACACTGGTCATTATAGAGGACCAATGTTATCTCAGGCCCCATTATAATAGCAAAATGCTGAGGGAAAATCTGTTCCAAACATCCCCAACAAGAACAACTTCTTTAATACAAGGTTGGTGAGCTGCAGGTGCAAATAGCCACATGTGAATAAGATATTGTGGCAATAAAGGAGACCTGGTTCAAAAAAGGTCAGGATTGGGTGCTAAATATTCATGGATACAAGGTGTTTAGGAAAGATAGGGAAGGGAAGAAAGGAGGTGGGGTGGCAGTATTGGTTAAGGAAAATGTTACAGTGCTGGAGAAAAAGATGTCCTGGAGGGGTCAAGGACAGAATCTTTTTGGTTAGAGTTAAGAAACAATAGAGGTGCCATTACACTACTAGGTGTATTCTATAGGCCACCAACTAGTGGGAAGGATAGAGGAGCAAATTTGCAGGGAAATTACAGAGAGGTGCAAGAACTATAGAGTAGTGATAATGGGGGACTTCAACTATCCTAATATAGACTGGGATAGTAATAGTGTAAAGGGCAGAGAGGGGGAAGAATTTCTGAAGTGCGTTCAGGAGAACTTTCTTGATCAGTACATTTCCAGCTCAACGAGGAAGGAGGCATTGCTGGATTTAGTTCTGGGGAATGAGGTGGGTCAAGTGGAGCAAGTATCAGTTGGGGAACATTTAGGGAACAGTGATCATAGTAACATACGGTTTAGATTAGCTATGAAAAAGGGACAGGGAGCAATCTAGAGTAAAAATACTTAATTGGAGGAAGCTACACAGGAACACTAGTAATCCCGAGGCCTGGACTAATGATCCAGAGACATGAGTTCAAATCCCACCATGGCAGCTGGGGAATTTAAATTCAAATAATTAAATAAATCTGGAATAATTATGGTAGCCATGAAACTATCGGATTGTCGTAAAAACCCATCTGGTTCACTAATGTCCTTTAGGGAAGGAAATCTGCCGTCCTTACCTGGTCTGGCCTATACGGGACTCCAGACCCACAGCAATGTGTTTGACTCTTAACTGCCCTCTGAAATGGCCTAGCAAGCCACTCAGTTGTAACAAACCGCTACGAAACACAATAAGAAGAATGAAACCGGACAGACCACCCAGCATCGACCTCGGCACTGGCTACAGACATGGCAACGGCACACCCAGCCCAGTCGATCCTGCAAAATCCTCCTTGGGGCTTGTGCCAAATTTGGGAGAGCTGTCCCACAGACTAGTCAAGCAACAGCCAGACATAGGTAGGATTCTGTGAGTATGACTTTCAGCCAATGTCCCAAACTCCTCCATCACCATCCCTGGGTATGTCCTGTCACACCAGCAGGACAGTCCCACCAGGGGTGGCGGCACAGTGGTAAACAGTCGGGAAGGAGTGGCCCTGGGAGTCCTCAACATGTCTCATGGCTCCAGGTCCTTATCAATCTACCTGTCGCAGATGCATCTGTCCATGACAGTATTGGCAGCAGTCATTGTGGAGATGAAGTCCCGTCTTCACACCAAGGACACCCTCCATCGTGTTGTGTGGCACTACCATCGTGCTAAATGGGATAGATTCAGAACAGATCTAGCAGCTCAAAATTGGGCATCCATGAGGCGCTGTGGGCCAACAGCAGCAGCAAAATTGTATTCCATCACAATCTGTAACGTCATGGCCCGGCATATCCCTCACTCTACTATTACCATCAAGCCAGGGGACCAACCCTGGTTCAATAAGGAGTGTAGAAAAGCGTGCCAGGAACAGCACTAGGCGTACCTAAAAATGAGATGCCAACCTGGGGAAGCTACAACACAGGACTACATGCATGCTATGCATTCTAAAAAGCGGAAGCAGCATGCTATACACAGGGTTAAGCGATCCCACAATCAACAGATCAGATCAAAACTCTGCAGTCCTGCCACATCCAGTCGTGACCAGGTGGACCATTAAACTACTAACGGGAGGAGGAGGCTCCATGGATATCCCCACCCTCAATGATGGTGGAGCCCAGCATGCGAGTGCAAAAGACAAGGCTAAAGCGTTTGCAATCATCTTCAGCCAGAAGTGCCGAGTGGATGATCCGTATCAGCCTACTCCTGGGGTTCCCAACATCACAGAAGCCAGTCTTCAGCCAATTCGATTCACTCCATGTGATATCAAGAAATGGCTGAGCGCACTGGATGCAGCAAAGGCTATGGGCCCCGACAACATCCCGGCTATCGTGCTGAAGACTTGTGCTCCAGAACTAGCCGCGCCTCTACCCAAGCTGTTCCAGTACAGCTACAACACTGGCATCTATCAGACAATGTGAAAAACTGCCCAGGTATGTCCTGTCCACAAAAAGCAGGACAAATCCAACCCGGCCAATTACCATCCCATCAGTCTACTCTCAGTCATCAGCAAAGTGATGGAAGGTGTCATCGACAGTGCTATCTAGCGCCACTTACTCACCAATAACCTGCTCACTGATGCCCAGTTTGGGCTCCGCCAAGACCACTCAGCTCCCGACTTGGTCCAAACATGGACAAAGGAGCTGAATTCCAGAGGTGAGGTGAGAATGACTGCCCTTGACATCAAGGCAGCATTTGACCAAGTGTGGCATGAAGGAGCCTATGTAAAACTGAAGTCAATGGGAATCAGGGGGAAAACTCTCCACTCGCTGGAGTCATGCCTAGCGCAAAGAAAGATGGTTGTGGCGATTGAAGGTCAACCATCACAGCCCCAGGACATCACTGCAGGAGTTCCTCAAGGCAGTGTCCTAGGCCCAACCATCTTCAGCTGCTTCATCAATGACCTTCCCTCCAACATAAGGTTAGAAAGGGGGATGTTCGCTGATGGCTGCACAGTGTTCAGCGCCATTCACAACTTCTCAGATAATGAAGCAGTCCATGTCCGCATGCAACAAGACCAGAGGGCTGATAAGTGGCAGGTAACATTCGCACCACAGAAGTGCCAGGCAATGACTATCTCCAACAAGTGAGAGTCTAACCACCTCCCCATGACATTCAACAGCATTACTATCGCCAAATCCCCCACCATCAACATCCTGGGGGTCACTATTGACCTGAAACTTAACTGGACCAGCCACAAATACTGTGGCAACAAGAGCAGGTCAGAGGCTAGGTATTCTGCGGCAAGTGTCTCACCTCCCGATTCCCCTTTCCACCATCTACAAGGCACAAGTAAGGAGTGTGATGGAATACTCTCCACTTGCCTGGATGAGTGCAGCTCCAACAACACTCAAGAAGCGCGACACCATCCAGGACAAAGCAGCCCACTTGATTGGCACCCCATCCACCAGCTTAAACATTCACTCCCTCCACCACCGGTGTACCGTCGCTGCAGTGTGTAACATCTACAAGATGCACTGCAGCAACTCGCCAAGGCTTCTTCAGCAGCACTTCCCAAACCTGCGACCTCTTCCACCTAGAAGGGCAAGGGCAGCAGGCGCATGGGAACACCGCCACCTCCAAGTTCCCCTCCAAGTCACACACCATCCTGACTTAGAAGAATATCGTCGATCCTTCATCATCGCTGGGTCAAAATACTGGAACTCCCTACCTAACAGCACCGTGGGAGTACCTTCACCACACAGACTGTAGCGGTTCAAGGTGACGGCTCACCACCACCTTCTCAAGGGCAATTAGGGATGGGTAATAAATGCTGGCCTTGCCAGCGACGCCCACGTCCCATAAATGAATAAAAAGAGTCGAGAACCAGAGGACACAGATTTAAGGTGATTGGCAGAAGCCAATGACGACATGAGGAAAAACTCTTTTTACGCACCGAGTGGTTATAATCTGGAATGCACTGCCTGAAAGCGTGATGGAGGCAGATACAATCGTGGCTTTCAAAAGGGAATCAGATAAGTACCTGAAGGAAAAAAATTTGCAGGGCTACAGGAAAAGGACAGGGGAGTGGGACTAGCTGAAGTGCTCTTGCAGAGAGCCGGCACGGGCTCGACTGGCTGAATGGCCTCCTTCTGTGCTGTAACGATTCTATGATTTTAATGACAGCTGAACCACATTAAAATGCAAGTTGAGAAACAGGAATATGGAGGAACATTTTTAACGGGCATTACTCAGACAAAAGGCAGCTTGTAACCAAGGATAAATTTGGGGTTGTTATGGGACCAGCGGAACCGACCGGCACAGTTTTGAGATAAGACCCTCATTAAACTGCAACAAACTAGGGGTCATAAATATAAGATAGTCGCTGATAAATCAAATGGGGAATGCAGGAGAAACTTCTTTACCCAGAGAGTGATTAGAATGTGGAACATGGAGTGGTTGAGGTGACTAGCATAGATGCATTTAAGGGGATGCTAAATAAACACACGAGCGAGAAAGGACCATCCACCACCTTAAGCATTCACTCCCTCCACCACCGGCACACCGTGTCTGCAGTGTATACCATCTACAAAATGCACTGCAGCAACTTGCCACGGCTTCTTCGACAGTTCCTCCCAAACCCACGACCTCTACCACCTAGAAAGACAAGGGCAGCAGGCGCATGGGAACACCATCACCTCCAAGTTCCCCTCCGAGTCTCACGCCATCCTGACTTGGAAATATATCGCCGTTCCTTCATCGTCACCGGTTCAAAATCCTGGAACTCCCTCCCTAACAGCACAGTACCTTCACCACGTGGACTGCAGTGGTTCAAGGCAGCAGCTCATCACCACCTTCTCAAGGGCAATTAGGGTGGGCAATGCATGCTTGCCTTGCCAGCGATGCCCACGTCCCAGGAACGAATAAAAAAAGGAATAGAATGATATGCTGATTGGGTGAGATGGTTGGGCGGAAGCTCGTGTGGAGCATAAACTCTGGCATCGACCTGTTGGGCCAAATGGCCTGTTTCTGTGCTGTATAATCTATGTAATTCTATGTAAGTGATAAGCATGATGAAGTAGCCCCATTAAACTTTGAACCAACCATGAACAAGGGGAATAGCCATGCTTGAAGGAACCAATCATTGAGATATGCGTGTGAGCATCAAGATAAAAGTCTGAACACAAAAAACACAAGAACTAACAATACCTAGCTTTTTTACTGGAGTTGGCCAGGACAAACTAGTCCTGGTCTAACAGAAAGACGACGACTAAAGATTCAACAGACTTCAAGTGATCGTCAGTTTGGCCGCTGGGCACTTGAAGAATCCAGGACAGGTTAAGTTGGGTTCTTATTTAAATCCGTGTGTTAGTGGTTAAGTAAAAGATCTCTGAGAGATAGTGTGTCTGTTTTCTCTTGAGGTGGATTCAGGTCTATGAACCCCACTAATACCCAACGTGGGAGGTGTGAAAGTCATAAATAATTTCTACAATGCCTTCCTCTGTCTCTGACTCTTGTTATCTAAAAAGACATGGCTATAAACTTTAATTGTATTTGAATCCAGTTCACTTATCTATGGTGCACAAGCTTTCTTTGTGATAGAACAGAACATAATTCCAGGGCTAGGGAACAGGAATAAGCTGTATGTCATCAGAATCGTGTTCTTAAAAAGCTTTGTTCATTACATATTCTATTTAGGAAAACTAACATTTTGTCACTCATAAGAACTACAGCAAATGCTCAGTCTTCACTACTTTCAAGATTTTAGTTGCAAAATAAACTGAGGAAGAAATCACATTTATTGGACTTCAAAGTACTGTACCTCTTACACATGCTGCATAACTGACCGACAAACTCTTGGCGTCAACAGATAAATTCTATTACCATCTTAGTGCACGTATATGGCATCATCAACTCTGCATCTCCACCTCGCCCATCAATCTGAAGGCTGTTATTATACTCTCCAACATGAAGACTTGGATGAACCAAAATTTTCTTCAGCTTAATTTTAGCAAAACCAAAGCCATCGTCTTTGGCTCCCACAAGCAATAATGCACCCCCAGTCTGAACTCCATTAACTTCCCCAGGGCTAACACTACATGCAGAACCTTGACATGCTACTGGAGTTCAAGTTCAAGCTTCCTTCCCTATGTTCGATCAGTTATTAAGACCTCTTACTTTCAACTCCAAAACATTAGCTGGTTCCATAAGACTAGTTTAAGAACCCCTATTCAACCCTTTATCACCTTGAGGTTCAACTTCTTCATTACTCTCCTTGTCAGCCTTCCTACCTCCACCTTCCAAATTACTATTCATTCAACACTAGCTTTACACCTAGCTTCCCAATCTGCTGCACCATTGGCAGCCAGTATTTTCCACACTCTAAACACTGCCACCTTAGCAGCTCGCTTCCCAGCTTTCAAAACCCCTCTCTTTGGCTGTATTTGCCCCACCCCTTAATCTTTGCTTTCATTTTCTCTCTCCTGCCATGTACAAGAAACTCTTTGGTATCCGGCACAGACGGGACCAGCGTGTTGCCGGTTGATCAAAAATTCCAGATGATGGAGGGGGTTATCTACCAAGGCTATTTTTAACAAAGAAAAATAAAAAAAATCAAGAAATGTGCAGTATACAGTAATTGGGTACTCACCTAAAGAATGTTGTGTTAAATGGATGGTGGAAGATACTTGATTAAGTACAGCACTGCCAGTTGAGGGTAATGCAATGCAATGACGACCAGCAGCGTGGGAGACACACAGTACCCCTGCAAAATGGCAGATCAGAAGAGACTACCGGCAGCGCGGGAGAGTCAGACTCCTGTTACAGGTTTATTGAGGTGTTCCGACTTCCGACAGCGCCAAGAAGCCGAGTAGTGACAGTTTGGAGAACTACCCCCACTGACTAACTCGGCCACCACGGGAAACTCGGACTTGACAACATTGCCGGTTATTGAGGTGTTGTTTTCGGAGTGAGAATTTTGCCGGTTAATAGAGAATTCCAGATATTTAGGTGCCGTTTAAACGAGAGTTTCCTGTACTGTCACAGCACTTGCAATTTTCACACAGGATGCATTTACACTGAAACTTCTATCTATGCAATGTTAACTTACTGGCAAAAAAACACATTATAGACACATAGAAGATAGGAGCAGGAGTAGGCCATTCGTCCCCTCGAGCCTGCTCCACCATTTAATGAGATCATGGCTGATCATCCAAACTCAGTACCCTGTCCCTGCCTTCTCCCCATATCCCTTGATCCCTTTAGCCTTAGGAAATATATCTAACTCCTTCTTGAATATATTTAATGAATTGGCCTCAACTGCCTTCTGTGGTAGAGAATTCCACAGGTTCACCACTCTCGGTGAAGAAATTCCTCCTCATCTCTGTCCTAAATGGCTTACCCCTTATCTTTAGGCTGTGACCCCTGGTTCTGGACTCCCCGGCCATCGGGAACATCCTTCCTGCATCTAGTCTGTCTAGTCCTTTTAAAATTTTATAAGTTTCAATGAGATCCCCTCTCATTCTTCTAAACTCCAGCGAGTATAAGCCCAATCGATCCAATCTCTCCTCATACTAAAGTAATGACAGTCTGCATAGATACATTCTAAGTGCACACATAAATCTCTAACTCAGAATTTTGAAAAAAGGAGGAAATCCTGTAAAAACTGGATTATTCCTAAAGGACAGGAGATTGTGTTTTATTTGGATCTGGATTTACATATGTACAAGAAAATACTTGGGTTGTAACCTTTTAAGCAGTAATGCTGTATACTTACCCAAGCCCCAGAATATACAATTAGTCTATATTTACTAATTCAAAATGTACAGAAATCAGTCACTACATTTTGTGCATGGAAACAGCAAAAAAACGTTTTTTATTCAGCCCAAAAAAGCACTGCAATATGTGTTATTTACCACAGTAACAATGTTTGTCACAGCTGGATATCATGAGCTACCTAATTCACATAATTACTGCAATTAAAACTAATTGCAGTAATAGTAACCAACTCTTTCAGCATTTACATACAAGAATAACCTTTGTTGACATGACCCCCATATGACATGACACTAGATTGTTACAAAACATGCTGCAAGAGTAATTGCTTACTTTGGATTATGAAAAAGACTTGAATTTATTTACACTTATAAAAACAATGCATCAAACACTTCAACCTTTTTAACATTCATTTCTACTCCACCTAACTCAGTACAAATCGGTGATGAAACCCAAGATTTTCCTGGTCTGTAATGTTCACAGTTCAGTCATAACACTATTTCCTTGCTGCTACTGACCCCGCTTACACTGCAGGGCAGATTCAGCCTCAATGGATAACTGCACGAGTGAGATTCGGTGGCTAGGTCCAAAAGGATGAACGTTCCCTGTAAAGGCCTTCGGCGTGCTGCTTTTATTTGCTGCCAACCATATCAGGGAAAACCATCGTAAAAGATTATTCCAACACCATTGGCATTGTTTACTTTACCATCATGCTTGTTGTCAGAGGAAACCTTTGTAAAATAAAGTGAGACATCAAAGTGCATTTCAATGCCACGATACAACTCACCCGCTCTCCAATACTCGGGGAACAAAGCGGTGGTAACATTCTGCATTCATTCCATGGTTCTACAGGGTTGCCAAGTCTTGCTGGACATATTCCTGGATCTGATCACGTAATGTCTGATCACATGACACCAGTGTTTTTGTAACAGTTGGATGCTCTGTAGTGGAGTGTCTTTGCTCATGGTTGTGTGTTATCAGTTGTGCGCGAGATGTTCCGAGAAGAACATGCAGGGGCGCAAGCAGGAGGAAGAATGTAGATGCATCTGGAATTCAGAAGGAAGAAGAAATTTGACAACCATAACATTGATGCAATCGGAAGACAGGAAAGAATATAATGGAGAATGGGAGGTCAGAGGTGAGACAGAAACCTTTTTGTTGGATTCAGACTGAGCGTGTCAGGTGTTGGCATGGTAGAGTCGAGAAATGTTGAGGGGGAGAGAATCGTTTGGTGTGAAGGGAGATGCAGAGTTCTGTGCTGGGGGGGGGCGGGGACTTTAATGTATGTGGCACATGTGATGTGTTTATGAGTGGTTTGAGAGTTTTGGACCATTTAGAGTTGATGTCGTTGAGAAAGGAGTGTGTGAGAGATAATGTCATTCACTGGCTTTCAGTCAATTTTTGATTGCGTGTTAACTGTGGGTAGCATTTGTTCCTACATCCAAACTGAACTCCCTCCCTGTCGCTGAAGTGCTTTCCAATAGCAAAAACAGTCAGGCTGCAATGGTAGCACTGGACGCCAAGAATGCCTTGCACAGCTGAAACCACTCGTGAGCAGAGCGGCTATGTGTGCAGTCATACGTCAGACTGGCTGTGGGAGCAGCTGCAGAGTAGGGAAGAAGCTGGGAAAGAATAAACAGCGCTGTTCCAGATCCAGCAATGCTGGCCGCCAGGTGATCTTGCACATTTTTCTCCCATGCTGCTCACTGCAGTGCAAGAGATGAATCCGCAATTCCGAGAGACTTACGGACAATCTGGAAGAGTTGACAACCGTATACTTCTAGCCTGCTCTGCAAGTGCGGAGATGTAACCAATGCACCTCTGGAAGGTAAACCAGATGGGCCAATAGCAGTGTTATCACTAAGCTTGTTTAGCATATTAATAGCAATATGTTAAGAGCTTAAACCAATAGGTTTTTAAACTGTGCCAATGTTTGAAATTCTTCATTTGATCACCTCAAATAGCTCCCATCATCAGTACTTCACTCCAGCGTTAAATATAGTTGAAACAGACACAACTTCCCCCCCTCCCCACCCCCAAAGTTGGGAGGGGCAAGATCTAAAATCCAATTGTACAAGATTTAAAAAAATACAGTTCAAGTGAACCTAGTACCACCATTTCAAATACCAAATATTAACATCTTAACTGCACTGGCAAGATATACAGGGGAGGGGGGACAGGGAGAGGGGGGGCCTCGCAGCGGGGGAGGTTAGGAGCTTGGGATGGGGCCGGGGAAAGTCAGGGACTGCTTTTTTTTTTTGGGGGGGTGGGGAAAGGAGGAGAGGGGTCAGGAACCAGTGGGTGGGAGGTGGGGGCAGGGAGAAAGTCAGGAACTTAAATTTTGTCAAATCCATGGGATAATGAGTCAGGATTCAGAAGCAAATTGCTCCTTGGAAAAGAGTCGCTACATATAAATTAAGGATATTTTGGAAGCCAACTGTTACAAAAGGCAATTAAGTCTAAACTGATAATTGACAGCCAACCTCGGATTACTGTTTGTTGCCTACAGACACACTAATTATTCCAGAATTGTTTAGTAATCCATCATCGAACTGTTGATAATTCTAGTTATACCAATGGTACAGATATATTCATACCATTTCTGGAGCATTGAGAAAACAACTGCAAAGTTACACTCCCACAACACTCAGGAAAAGCAAACTTATCCTCACTGGCCTCCAATTGCCAGTGAAATTTTTCCATTTCTAATAATAGAAAAAATGCTGACTACCCCAGCAACTCTTTTCTGACTTTAAGAATTCAGATGGTCCATCTAAACCTTCCGCTAGAAAATCCTTTACTGACCTCAGTTTAATCAAGTTCAACTGTAGTTAACTGCTCATTTGCATCAACACAAGGCATTCAGTAAAAGTATCCTATAAAAATGAACAGTGCATTTAATACTTTGACCCTTCCAACTCCACAGATCTAGGTGGAACAAATTGCACTCTAGACGACATTAACTTGTTTGCTGTTCGCATTTTTCTTCGGTTTAAATAGGTCAGCTGTGTGAAAAATAGTATAGTAAGGTTTTTTGGCAAAAGTGAATTCACGAACAAAAAAACAGCCGCAAGCAATGACACCATCAGCCAAATCTTACAGAAATTAGAGGTAACCAATTAATTTGCTCACCCACCCACAAGTAACTCCCACAAACTACTGGATGCGAGAGTCACATGGAGTGGGAGGATTTAATTGGTTACAAAACTGATTTCCACGCACAATTTTTAATGTTACTGAAGGTTATGAAAGAGAAAGGGGCTGGGCACTCGAATGGTTTCCCAATTGCAGAAAGTGCATTTACATTTGAGCGTGTTAATGTCAAGGAAACAGCCAATTTCAAACACATCGGGCCGTATATTCCGATCCCTACGGGTGTGTACGCGCTGTGTACACACCCATAGGGACATCGGAAATGCCAGTTTCAGGCATGCGAATCCTCGATAGATCGGACGCCTGCCCTGGAGAAGGGCCTCTGTGGGCGGATAGTTCCGCTTTCTGGAGAACCTCCGCCCGCAGAAAACCCTTAGAAATCTTATGCTGCTAAAAGCAGGTGCAAGGCCTGCTTTTATCAGCATAAGAATTGAAAAAAGTAGTAATAAAAAAATTCTCACTGATTTATATAATTTTAATAAAATATTTTTTAAAAAGGCAAGATTATTTTTAGCCCTGTAAAAAACTAATTTTTTTTTTTTTTTAATTACATTTTTGTTTAAAATACAGGAAACTCGTTTAAACGGCACCTAAATATCCGGAATTCTCTATTAACCGGCAAAATTCATACTCCGAAAACAACACCTTAATAACCGGAAATGTTGCCGAGTCCGAGTCTCCCGCGGTGTCCGAGTTAGTCAGTGGGGGTAGTTCTCCAAACTGTCACTACTTGGCGCTGTCGGAAGTCCGAACACCTCAATAACAGGAGTCTGACTCTCCCGCGCTGCCAGTAGTCTCTTCTGATGAACCAGCTGACTTGGAATAAGTGTACAGTCAACTACAGTGCTGTATACAGTCGTTTACTCTAATTACTTAACAGTAAAACAAAACTTAGAGTTATGGATTACCCTCAACTGGCAGTACTGTACTTAAGCATCTTCCACCATCCATTTAACACAACATTCTGTAGGCGAGTACCCAATTACTGTATACTGCACATTTCTTGATTTTTTAATTTTTGTTTGTTAAAAATAGCCTCGGTAGATAACCCTCTCCGTCATCCGGAATTTTTAATCAACCGGCACCATCCCAGTCCTGTCGGTGCTGGATACCAAAGAGTTTCCTGTATTTAATTTATTGTAATTTCAACTCATTTTAAAAATGTGGTTTTAAAAAAAAAAATTATTTAATGTTTTACAGGTAGACTACCCTTTATCCGAACTTCCGAAAACCGAAACCCTCTAAAAACTGAAGGTTTTTTCGTTCAGCGTAAGTCGTGCGCACGACCCCCTGCTGACCCAGACCCCCGCCGACCCCCACCCCCACGACTTACGCTGAGCGTCAGCGTAAGTCGGGCGCACGACCCCCCGCGGACCCAACCCCCGCCGACTTACGCTGAGCGTCAGCGTAAGTCGGGTGCACGACCCCCCGCGGACCCAACCCCCGCCGACTTACGCTGAGCGTCAGCGTAAGTCGTGCGCACGACCCCCCGCGGACCCGACCCCCGCCGACTTACGCTGAGCGTCAGCGTAAGTCGTGCGCACGACCCCCCGCGGACCCCCGCCGACCCACCTTCCAAAATCCGAAATTCTCCGAAAACCAAAACACGGCTGGTCCCGAGGTTTTCGGATAAAGGATAGTCTACCTGTACTGTGTTTTTGGGGTGATCTCCATTCATATATTTGACAGGTCTATCTGTCAAGTGTATGAAGGGAGATTCCCTTCGCCTATTGGCTCCCCATGGCCCACGTGATCCCAGGGATGCTTACGAACTGCATACGCCTCTGGGATAAGTGGGTCCTGCACATTGAGTTTGGAGAGGACCTGGAAGTATACGCACCTCGGGAGCCCTCAGGTAAGTCCGTAGATTTTTTCCAGATCAGAGGCCTATGCTCACAGGAAGCCTCCGATCGGAAAATACGACCCATCAATTTTACAGACCGAGTGGGCCTATCAGAAACAGGAGAAACCCTCACCGACAGAACACCTGCTTCGAAACAAGTATTTTCCACTCAATGCCACCATAATATGAAGCAAAAGATAGGCTGCAGAAGTAAAACACCTTAAAAAAAAAAAATGATCTTGTTCTGGAAATTATTTTTGTCTTATAATAACTCCTGTGAAGCGCCTTGGGATGTTTTACTATGTTAGAGGCACAATATAAATACAAGTTGTTGTTGCTGAAATCAAAAGGAAAGCAAGAATTGACATGCAAGTAAGAGAGAATTGTAATCCTGGCCATTTCTGGTAAAGACCCACGTACAATTAACAAGCAACACTTCTGACATGAAGTTTAAACACACCAAGTTTTACTTTGTCTGCACCACGTCAGATGTCATTAGTCAAGGCTGTTAGATGTTTGAAAAGAGCAAGAAGTCTCGCACGCTTCTGTCATTGCATTAAATCAAATTAATGGCCCATTGGCACTCTGTTCTGCATTCACAAGTTTGCTTGATTCAAGCTTGTTTTTACCAAAATAATTTACAACAAAAAGTGATGAGTGGTTCAAAGCTGGCTCTAATTCTCGGTAAGATCCCCGAAATTCAGAAATAAAGCAAGAAGTATATTCTATTTACATTTCATGACAATTGTAAGGATAATGGCCGAATGATCACCATAGCATATATGGAAGGGCTTGCTAGTACTGTGGTATCCCACCCCATTTATACTGAGGCAGATTTAACAGTGGGAGAAAAACAGCATAGGTGCAGTTGTCTATAAGTTACAAATCACAACTGCCACTGGACCACTCACAATGGATGGGAAGGTTGATACAGGCCAGTCATGTGAAAACCATGAGCCAACCACTCAGCTTTTTGTGGCAATGCAGAGTCTGCTCCAGAATGTAAATGGGATCGAGCCCACAACACCAAACTCAACGTATTATTAAGAATAGATTTGATGAGAAGTAGTGATGCAATATGAAAATGACATCAAATTCAGTAAAACAGGAAGATCAACACATTTCTGCACATACATACACAAAGAATTTGCAAGCAAAAAGGGTAAATGTACTAAATATACATTGTGTGCCACATTAACATGCTGGTACCATACTAAACAAATTCCTACTCAGGTTGGATATTTTCATATACTGAATGCTTATATGGAGCAGGAGGGAGCTAGCCAGAAAACTGAGCAAGGACAGGAAGCAGACTGGAGCTTGATTTACATCAACTGCAGCCAATTGCCAGGAAACAATTAGCCGAGCTGCAGTATTATTCGGGTAGGCTACTGCCCAGAGAACAAACTGAAGCCCATACCCACATTTTGATATTTATGTTTTATCGCAAAAATATGAGTGGTCTTCTGCAGAACAGCTACCACCCAAATACTACCCAGCTTGAGGCAAATCAATTCACTACTGAGATTTTTAAGCAAATGACAACCAATCAACACAGCACCATTTATTCATGTACGTATGTGGAGATTGCCTCAAGGTTACAGTTCAATCACAAAGTCCCATTTTTTATAATCTGTGTTCTAACAGTAAAATGATTTCTCAATCCATAAATACTAGAATTGGAAATACTACAGAAGCAAGCAGACATCTGAATTTATGGTTAGATCATCAACGGCTATCTTTTTTTAAATGTCAGTATGCTTTCAAGGAGATCATTTACAGAAGCACCTTCTCCAACGCAAAACGATCTGCCATAATTACTTCATTCCAGGCCCCGAGAAACTTAGAACATAAACTCTATACACAGTTCTATATTTGTTAGACAGGTACCAATAGACAAACCACTTCATGTGAATACTTCCCATGTTGCCATGTAACAACAACTAAAGGGAGAAATCTTTGCATAGTTAGGCTGCTCTATCAAGAAAAAAGTTGTCAAACGGCAGCTGAAAGGAGCACAGAGTGGCTACAACAGGTCCCAACTGTGTAAGATCTAGTCAACCCTCAATTCCAACAAGTTCAATAACCAAGTCTGACAAGGCCATTCTGGGGTCACAAAGGTAACTGTAATCTCCTCTGCTTTAATCCTACGAATGATTTGGGGCATCAGGGGAAACTGTGGGAAGACACAGAGAAATGTATCCACCTGGAGCTTAAGACTGAGGTTCAACTCTATGGCTCAACTGTCGCCCGTAGAAAAATCTCAGCAGTCTTCGAGCCCGCTCTTTAAATAACTCCAAGTTGGTCTGATCTGTCTCAGAAGTCCACGTGTGCACTTGGACTGTCCCAGCAAAATATTCTGCATCCCCGGCAAATAAAGTAAATAAGGTATGGTCACACATGGCATCAAGGCACAAGAATAAAAAAAATCTCCCCTTGTATGTTATGTAGTTCACTATGATGGTACAGATAGTCCATTTGTTCATTGCCTTATGCAGAAGATGCTCAGAAAACTCAGCTGACACCCCCTCTGATGGAAGTGCAGAAGCAGACATTAAAAGGTTCTGCAGATAGAGACCAGTCAAGCTGGCACATTTATGGTAAACCAGGGCTGAAACCATAGAGGACATGTACATTTTTTTTTAATGGTTGGGATATCCCCTTCTGAGAGTTATAAGCCAGCGGCTTTCTCACCTGCATGATCTCAAAACCAACATCAGACAGCACTTCAGCACAGTCAATTACTGGAGAAAAAAATTAGTTATTAATCTTTAAAGGAACAGTCAAACCATGGGTACAGGAGGAAAGGAACCAAACGGAAAAACACAAGAGTCTAATCAGTAATACAGAAGGGTCATATTGATGCAAGAGATTTGTCCAACAAATAAACTTCCCAGCCTGGGCTCCAGGCAGAGAACTGCTCCAGTACTTTGCAGAATCAGAACTGCCCTGACACCTGCTGACACGAAGACCTCAGGAGAGAGTTTATAAAGCACGAGTTTATAAAGCAATTGGGTTCTGGACAAAAACAAATGCTGCCACCATTATTGAACAAAACGGTACAGAGTCTGTCAGAACTAGTGATCTTGTGTAGCTTTAGTTCCAAAATCTAATACGGTGTCTACTGAACATACTTGGCAAATTACCATCTGCAGAGCCTGCTATTTGGCTTAGAACGCAATTCTGAAGGCTCACTCCTCGTATATGGCAGTTGAGTGCTTAAGAGTAATCTTCCACACTTTACTTTCTCACTGTGCCTACGGAAAAGGCTGAGACAAGTTCTACAGTCTTCAAAGTTAAGCCTGGAGAGAAGTTAACAGATAAAGAAAGGTGATAGCAACTAGAAAGATCCTGTAATGGAACATGTACCATTTTAAGCCCTAGGCAAGTATAGACTGAGCAAGGTTGTTTCAACCAGAATACTCGTGACAAAAACAAGGAAATGCAGTTACACTGACACTTTGCGATTATTTCGACTTTATATGCTTAAAAAAAAGTACAATGCAGCTACTGGCAAGGCTGACCTTTAGGAAATATGTAAAGAGACATAGCAGAACCTTACCTACAGAAGAGCAACAGACAGACACTACTACAAACAAATGAGTCAAAAGAAAATTGAGAACTCCTCTGCATCTGTAGTACTTATCCACCTCGTGCCCAAGTGTTAGCTTGGCTCAGTTAGTAGCACCCTTGCTCGAGTCAGAAGCTAGTGGGTTTAAGCCAGGGCATGAGAACCTAATCTAGGCGGTTTCTTTAGTTTAGTATTAAGGAAGTGCTGCATTGTCAGAAGTGTCATCTTTCAGATGCAAGATGAAACCAATTCAGATGGTTCAGCTGGACATAATAGGTCAAAGGGTACTACCGTATTCAAAGTCGTTCTCCCAGTGTCCCGGCCAAAATTCCTCCTTGAAACATCACGAAAACAGATTAACTGGCCATTTATTTCACTTGCTATTTGTGGAACCTTGCTGTGTTCAAATCGGCTATCACATTTGACTGTGTTTCAAAAGGTAATTCATTCAGTGCTTTGGGACATTCCGAGATTGCAATGATGCAATATATAACTTCCACAGAAAGGTCTGGCATCAACAGGAGGGTGAGTTTTGTGCAAAGGTGGGCTTTCCTGTTCATAGAGGAATCCTTGTACACATCATTGCTGAACAGAAGCCACTTCAAATAACAGAATTGTATGAAGAACATATATGGCACCTTTCACAGCCAAATTAATTTATTTTTAAGTGTAGTCACAGTTGTTATGCAAGAAAATATGTCAGCCACTGTGCACACAGCAATGTCACACAGACAACAACAACTTGTATTTATATTGCACCTATAATGCAGTAAAACGTCCCAAGGAGCTTCACATGAGCGTTATAAAACAAAATTTGAGATAAATGACAGTTTTTGGTGGAGTTTGAGGGATAAATGTTGGCCAGGACCCAGTAAGATAACCTGCACTTCTTCAAATAGTACCATAGGATATTCCGCATCCAACTGAACAAGCAGACAGATTCTCTGTTTAATATCTCTTTCACAGAGGTGTAGCTGTTTGAAGTTTTGATTGCTTTGCTGTGACGCGTGCACGTGTAGATATTGGGAATGGGCAAAAATCAAACTTGGCTGTAACGGTTCACCATCACTCGCCTACAAGGCTAGCATATGAAGAATGGCCATCCAGGCAAGACAGCCGAGGACAACTGACTCATGTGGAACCATACCCCAAGCACAAAGGTAATGCCTTCAAAAGGAGAAAATAGGTAGAAAATAAAGTGAAAATTAAAGTTGCAGGAACATATTTTAATTATACTACATCAAATATGATTTGAAACATTAACTTATCAAAAATAACCCCTTTTGTCCCCCTTTTTAAAAATTAGTTGTTGTTTCCATTTTAAGTCCTCACACCAAGCACCCGGGAGGTCATATGTCCCTCTCAATGCCACTTGTAACCAGACAACAACAGTTTGCATTTATATAGCGTCTTTAACGTAGTAAAACATCCAAGGCGCTTCACAGGGGTGTTACCAAACAAAATTTGACACCAAACCACATAAGGATATATTAGGACAGACGGATCATAGAGGTAGGTTTTAAGGAGCATCTTAAAAGATGAGAGGTGGAGAAGTTTAGGGAGGGAATTCCAGAGCTTAGGGCCCCAGCAGCTGAAGGCACAGCCACCAATGATGGAGCAATTAGATTCGGGGATGGGCAAGAGGCCAGAATTGGAGGAGCACAGAGATCTGATGGTTGTGGTCAATGTTACTGTTGAGCTGCGTGGCCACTCACCAGCTTTTAAAGTGGGAGAAACTGCACATGCGCGAGAACTTGAATGGGCAGCGCAGCTACTTAAAGGGACTGTGCACCTCCAAAAAAATTAGAGGGAACATTGGTTGTCGATGCGAGGCGTTGCCAGGCCAGGCCCCAATGTAGACCAATGAACACACAGAGGTGATGTGTGAGCGGGGCGGTGCGAGTTAGGATACGGGTAACAGATTTGGATAAGCTGAAGTTTACATAGGGTGGAACATGGGAGGTCACCCAGGAGAGCATTGGAACAGTCAAGTCTAGAGGTAACAAAGGAATGGATGAGGGTTTCAGCAGATGTGCTGAGGCAGACATCAGAAGGTGTCCAATATATTCAAGATGATGCACTTTGCATTTTCCATTTCTTATGGGGAAACACCTCCTCTCAATCTCTACTCTCTCCCAAATAGCATGCCTGTGACTATAAATTTGCCTACAGACAATGGCAAGTACAAATATACACCGTACTATTGAATGGCAAAGTGTACTGGAATGCCAATTTGTCACCTCAGAGGCCTTTTTTTAAAGATTAGAGCAATGAACCTCTATTGCAGGAGATCAAATTGGCACTGATGAATTACATCAAAATCTGTACATTTAGCCACAAAACCACTGACAAGGAGTGCATGACAAAACTACCGCCAATCTCCAACCTCCATTTCCTGTCCAAAGTCCTTGAATGTGCTGTTGCCTCCCAAATTTGTGCCCATCTTTTACGCAACAGCATGTTTGAACCTCTCCAATCAGGTTTCCACTCATGTTACAGCACTGAAAAGGCCCTAATCAAAGTTATAAATAACTTCCTAACTGTGGTGCACTATTCCTCCTCGTCTTCTTTTTGACACGTTCGACTACACCATTCTCCTCCAATGACTCGCCTCCGTTGTCCAGCTGAGTGGGATGGCCCTCGCTTGGTTCAATTCTTATTTATCCAATGATAGCCACAGAATCTCTTGTAATGACATCTCTTCCTACCCCTGCACCGTTAGCCTCTGGAGTTCCCCACGGATCTATGCTTGGCCCCCGCATATTGCTCAATTATATGGTGCCCCTCGGCAACATCATCCGAAGACACAGCATCAGGTTCCAATATATTATTATGACACCTTGTTCCCTCCACTGCCTCTATGATCAGTCTGCTTGTCCAACATCTAGTCCTGGATGAGCCGAAAGTTCCTCCAGTCAAACATTGGGAAGACCAAAGCCTCAAAATTTAAAATTCTCATCCCCACCCTTGTGTTCAAATCCCTCCATGGCCTTGCCCCACCCTATCTCTGTAACCTCCTCCAGCCCTACAATTCTCCAAGAACTCTGCATTCCTCCAATTCTGGCCGCTAACGCATCCTCCACTCCATTGGCGGCTGTGCCTTCAGCCATTTCAGGACCCAAGCTCTGGAATACCCAATCTAAACCCCTCTGTCGCTCAACCTTTCTCTCTCTCTCCTCCTTTAAGAGCCTCCATAAAACCAACCTCTTGGACCAAGTTTTTAGTCACCCCAGCTAATATCTCCTTCTTTGGCTCGTTGTCAATTTTTGTCTGATTACGCTTCTGTGAAGCGCTTGGAACGTTTTTCTATGTTGAAGGCATTATATAAATGCAAGCTGTTGTTTATATGTGCATCTGTAACAGTGCCTATAAAAGGAAAGGAGGTCTACTGATAAACTGAACAAAACCAACAGATAACATTCTAATCCAACTGCAGAAAGTTTGAGGCATGTACATCCCATTAAAGAATTTTTTTTTTTTTTTTTTTTTTAAATCAGTAAAGCATCTTTTAAGTATTAAAAGGAACTTTTTGTATTGGTCAACTCTCAACATACACAAACACACCAAACTTTTTTTTGCAGATGTACATATACTAAACTAAAACTGATATTAGCAGCTGAGACTGGTGAGTTGAAATTATAGATTTGCACAGAAGCAAAATGAAGAATATTGAATGACAAACATGTAGCATCCATTTAATTGTGTCTACTCGGTGAGGTGGTCATTTTTACTGTAAAAGTACTTTAGAAATGCACTCTGTAATTGCAAATTTTTTTTAAATTTCACCATCATTCTGCAGAGAGCTCATTCGTTCAGTTTCCCAATTCTCATTAACTGTAAGTGAAGGCAGGGAGCAGAGGCCAGCAGCTTACACACGCAAGGGACAGAGGTAGAGAGAAAAGAGAGATGGGGGAAATATCAGTGGACTCATCGATACTTCACCCAACCTATTAAAGAATAGCAACAACATCTTGAATTTGTATAGTGCTCCTTAAATAAAAGATCATCTCAGAGCATTTCACAAAGGCAGAGATATACACCAAGTGGGAATTGAAGAATGGCTTTGGACGAGAATTCCAGAGGCCTGAAGCCTAATGGTTAAAAGATTGGCCTTCAGTACTGGAGCACAGGAAAAGGCTCGGGACAAACAACAATCCAGAGTCAGAAGACCAGGAATATGGCTGGAGAAGTTTTCCCAAATATGGTGGGGTGAGGTTGTGAAGAGATTTGAAAAAGCATCAGGACCCCAAGTTACTGGGTCACAGAGAGCCAATGGAGCTGAGTGAAGCATAGTGATGAGTGAGTTGAGACACTGCACGCACTCAAGTCACCGAAATCCACAGAGGGTGGAGGTGGGAGGAGGCAGTGAAGTAGCAATGCAAAATGGGAAACTCTCAGGAGGAAAAATAGATTTTGTCATAGAGTCATACTCCACATAGAGGTAGCAAAGATAATTTCTGCAAAATCTAATTTTTTTTTAAATGTTTTCTATTGACCTTGATCATTATTCTTACTACAGTTCTAGAAATGACTGAATTATTACCTTCTCTGTACATTCCCATACTTGTTGAAACTATGGTATACAAGAATGGTTCCCATACTAAGGTTTAAATCAGCAAAAAAAAAATCAAGCCTCGTGGTTAATGTGGCCTTTCAACTTTGAAAACAATACACCACTATCCAACTTTTAAATAAGGACTAAGATTCTGGTTTAAAAAGGCAATACCAACAAATAATGTACTCTATGTACCCTGAACCATGCCATTGAAACAGTTCTGTTCTGCTGAGATACACACTTCTAAGCAGTAATGCGAGAGAGTAGATGTATAAATCACCATTACACCACCTCCCACCAGCTCTTCAGTCATGTAGTATTGACAAAAATGTTGACTACACAGCAACAGACTCACACTGCTCCTATATATTAACAGCAGAGTATTTGCAAGACCTTATTACAGAATACAATATCCTCACAGTAGTTGAATTTGTTGCAGAGCATAACTAATAGCACGAACAGCAGAATGCAAATTCAAAAGTCAACACTGGTCAAGGTGTCACACAATGAGTCTATATCTGTAGAGTCGGTGGATATGACCATGAGCTGAACTCAAATATCTGGAGTGCCTGATGGAGAAAAGGGGAAAATGTGCTTGCCCCAAAAATCGTCCTACCAACAGCACTTTTTTTTTTAGTATGCAATGGTTAAACTGAAAAGAAAATACATGTAATTCTCAAAAATCCTTGATAATCCATGCTAGCTACAGATGCAGTGCATAATCCAGTACTTGAATTTCATTCAAATAGTCATGCCTACAGTAATAGAACATTTAGCAAAGGCAGCTTCATTTCAGAAAGATATAGGAACAGTGCAACACTTGCACTAAACTAAATTGCTGCATTTTTTGAGTTACAACACATGCAGAACACTGGACAGTAATGTTCAATTTATTCACATTCGGATGTTAAATGTCCTGCCCAGAAAATGTATACATGTATGGTTCTCCAGTTTTGCCATTTCCTATACCAGATATAGCTGAATACAATTCAATTGATAAAAATGACCTATTACTCCTGTAAAAGGTCTGACAACTTAACATATTTATACAAGATCCCCTTTACTCACTGCATTATATACAAATGTAACATGACAAGTGGATATCACGACACTCCTCCACAGATGCAACCATGATTGTTTCAAAGAACTAGTATCAATACATTTTGTCAGATTTCTCAAATTCTTCCCACACACTCACTCCACATATGGTGAATTTCCTAAGAACAGGACAGGAGTGCTCTTCAGTTTATTCTCAATGGGTGTGCCACCCACATATTCCAAAAGATCAGCCAGAATTAATGCATTTTCACACATACCCATCAAACCTTAATTTGTTGTAACTTCTGTATATAATGATCACCTAACTGTGTTGCAAATTTCAGCATCATACATTATACTCCTCAAAATTAGCAGCAATGAATTGCAATTTCCACTATTGTCATTCTTGTCCCAATAGTATGCTGTCAATGACTAATGCAAATAACGTACTGCAATTAATACAGTAAATGCATTAACAGTGGTCACTGAGAAATCGTTTAACCAATCTGCTCAAATTAACGAAGACATTTTTTTAAAATCACAATCTCCACGTTTTAAATGATTATCTGCAGTGGGCACTTATCGAAAATACAGTCACTCCATTCTCCAAAAAGGCAGTATTACACAGTCGCATTACCTTCATACTCATCGCACCTCCAAGATTTATTATTAATACCCATTTACGGTAAACTCAATTAAGATTGCATGGATCAATGAGCATTTCTCAATGGAGGTCATCCCATGCTACTCCAAAAGCTAGAACGGGAGCCTGGGATCATCTTATATGATTCATTCTCACCGCTGCGCCATTTTTATGTTAACTGCAGAACGTACAACACCTGTAGTGATAACTGATAACTACAAACTCGAAAACCATTTCTGACGGACACGAATCCACAGACTGACTCCCCAGAACAGATCTGTGAGGAGAGGTAAAAATCCATCACTCATCTTTCACAGTATCTTTACACTTGGTCCAGCTGCAGGACACGGACGCGCAACGCTCCTCCCAACTGATCTTGCATTACCTTGATCCCCATTTACTGGATGGAGATGACCGTCCTCCACAAATTTAGACCCAGAGAATCAAGAGGTTTTTTCCCTCCAAAAAGGACACCTTTGATTCATTTCTTTTTCATTTCCCCCTCTCCCTCCCCCGCACACACACAATACCTCCATACTTGTCCCAGCTGCAGGATGTGAATGACCGACTGCCAGATCCACACCGAGG